>NC_082698.1:79991701-80292569 GCF_949987515.2 Delphinus delphis | reverse complement strand
GCGTACCGCAAAAAAAAAAAAAAGAATCCACCTGCCAATGCAGGGGACACGGGTTCGAGCCCTGGTCCGGGAAGATCCCACATGCCTCAGAGCAACTAAGCCCGTGCGCCACAACTACGGAGCCTGCGCTCTAGAGGCCGAGAGCCACAACTACTGAGCCCATGTGCCGCAACTACTGAAGCCCACGTGCCTAGAGCCGGTGCTCCGCAACAAGAGAAGCCACTGCAACGAGAAGCCTGCGCACCGCAATGAAGAGTAGCCCCCGCTTGCTGCAACTAGAAAACACCCGCACGCAGCAATGAAGACCCAACACAGCCATAAATAAATAAATAAATATCAAACTTATGAAAAAAATTATGAATAAAGTATCCATAAACATTTGTGTGCAGGTTTTCGTGTGGACATAAGGAGCGTGATTGCTGGGTCAAATGGTACTAGTATGTTTAGTTTGGAAGAAAGTGCCAAGCTGTCTTCCAAAGTGGCTGAACCATTTTGCAATCCCACCAGCAATGAAATGAGAGTCCCTATTGCTCCACACCCTTTGGTGTTATCAGTGTTTCGGATTTGGCCATTCTAACAGGCGTGTAGTGGCATCTCATCATTGTTTTAGTTCATAATTCCCTAATGATATATGATGTGGAGCATTTTTTCACACGTTTATTTGCCATCTGTATATCTTCTTGGGTGAGGTATCTGTTCATATCTTTTGCCCATTTTTTAATCAGACAATCATATAGAATTGAGAAGTATAGAAATGTGAAGAACTCAGATATTAAGATGCTCATGTGGAATATTTTTAAAAATATCGGGGGGGCAATACATATTTGGTGAAAAGGGAAATTTTCTACAATGCACTTTTTATAGAGCTAAATGTATTTGTTAGCTCAGGTCCATAAAATACATTATGTATTCTTCAGTGTGCTCATAACGTTTTGATGTGTCTACCTAAAACAATATAAAGACTTAGGAAATAAAACAAAACAAAAATTTCAATTAGAAAAACCAAACCTCTGGGACTTCGCTGGTGGCCTAGTGGTTAAGACTCTGCAATCCCACGCAGGGGGCCCGGGTTCAATCCCTGGTCAGAGAACTAGATCCCGCATGCCGCAACAAAGATCCTGGCGTGGCCAAATAAATTAAAAAAAAAAAAAATTTTTCTTTCCTATTTAAAGGGAAAGAATAAAGTTCCTGAAAAGTATTTTTTTCCCAGATTCTCCTCCACCAGGACTCCATTCCTCTGCCCTCAGCCTCTCCACCATCACTCCCCCCCACCCACATTTCCTTGTATATCAATATGAAATATTGGGTTAAGAAGTTTGCTCACTGGACAAGGAGTGTCATGATTAGGGCTTTACTTTAGAAAGATTTATGTTGCAGAGGTTAACAAGATGCACTGAAGGGGAAAGGATAAATAATACTCCCAGAGAGAAGTAAGGCAGGCCTGGGAAAGTGACACAGCTGGAGAACTGGAAAGGACACGTGACTTTCAGACACAGTACAGAACGAGGCAGAAAGGACCCTGTGACTGAATGGATTATCTACAGTGAAAGATGGGTTGAAAGAATAAAGACGATTCCAAGATTTCAATCTGGGGGAAGAGGATCTTAATGGCAGAAATGGGGAAGGGGAGCTGCTTCGCTAAGGGAAGTCGAGTCATTTGCTCACGTAATAAAAGCGCTCGGCACTGCTCTGGGTGCTGGGAACACATCAGTGAATGAAAATCATGAAGTTTCCTTTCCAGTGGGCAGTGACATAAAATAAGTAATACACACGAAATGAGTACATGATATAGTACCTGAAGATGATTAGTGCAATAGAAAAACGAATAGAACAAGGTGAGAGGAGTTACGACTGTCCGGGCAGGGAGCTGATGGAATTTTAAACAGGAAGGTCAGGCTAAGACTCACTGAGAAAAGACACTTAAAAGACCAAAGGGTTGGTCGTGTAGGTATCTAAGGAGAGAGTGCTCCAGGTGGAGGGAACAGCCAGTGCAAAGGTCTTCAGGCTGGAAGAGGGCTTGGCGTGGTGCAGAATAGGAAGGCCAGCCTCACTCTGTTGTGTTAAGAAGAGTGTACAGGGAGATGCTGGTGGGAATGTGAATTGGTGCAGCCATTATGGAGAACAGTTCCCTATGGAGGTTTCTCAAAAAAACTAAAAATAGAGTTACTATACGATCGAGCAAACCCACTCCCGGGCATTTACCCAGACAAAACTCTAATTCAGAAATATACATGCACCAAAATGTTCATTGCAGCACTAGTTACAATAGCCAAGACATGGAAGCAACCTAAACGAACATCGACAGATGAATGGATAAATAAGATGTGGTACATATATGCAATGGAGTACTACTCAGCCATAAAAAAGAATGAGATAATGCCATGTGCAGCAACATGGATGGACCTAGAGATTATCATACTAAGTGAAGGAAGTCAGACAGAGAAAGATAAATATCACATGATATCACTTATATGTGGAATCTAAAAAAAATGATACAAATAAACTCATAGACAGAAAAAACAAACTTATGGCTACGAAAGAGGAAGAGGGGAATAAATTGAGTATGAGATTAACAGATACATACTACTATATATAAAATAAACAACAAGGACCTACTGTATAGCACAGGGAACTATATTCAATACCCTGTGATAAACCATAATGGAAAAGAATCTGAAAAAATAGATATATGTATAACTGAGTCACTTTGCAGTATAGCAGAAATTAACACAACATTGTGAATCAACTATACTTCGATAAAATTTTTTAAAAAAAGAATAGCGTACAGGGAGAATGGGTTTGAGCGGGAGATGCTCTTGCAGTAACTCAGATGGGAGATGAAAGCAGCTCAGACAAGGGTGGCTACATTGAAGGTGGAAGGTGCAGCAGACACATGTGAAGGAGCAGGAAACATCATTTCCTATGAGAAGTTGAATGTGGGTGTGAAAGGATGACACCAAGATTTTTAACCTGAGAACCTGGAAGGATAGGTCTGTCATCAGCTGAGGTGGGGGAGACTGAAGATGGAGCAAACTTGGGATAAGGCAGAGATGAAGAGCTGTTTCGACTCTGAAACATGATCTCCGATCATGAGATGTCAATCCCGTAGTTAGAGACACAAGTCGAGAATTGGGGCAATAGGTCCAAGTTGGAGACAGAAATCTGACAGTCACTGGCGGATCGATGGGATTTAAAAGCCATGAGACTAAATGCGATCACTAAAGAAAAGAGGGTAGAAAAAGCAAGAGCTTTGCAGCTCCTAAAGACACCAACGGGAAGTGGTTACCTGCAAAGGTGACCAGGAAGGAGTGACCCAACAAGGCAGAAGGAAAACCAAGAGAGGGCTGAGCCCTGGGAGCCCAGACAAGAAAGTAAACCAAGACGGAGGGTCTGGTGACCTGAACGACAGGGTCAACAGTGACCTGGACCAGGGCAGGCTCCACGGAGTCCTGGGATCAGAGGAGGCTGAATGCAATGGGTTTATGAGAAAATGGGAGAAGAGAAACTGGAGAAAGCATAGGTAACGCTCCGAGGAGCTCTGCTGCAAGGGAGCCTGGACAGCAGCTGGGGGGAAAGGGGTCGAGAGGATTTGTAAGGATGGGAAATACGAGAGCACGTCCTCGCCATGACAGTGATGATAGTGAGTTTCCCCCTACTTGTCACGTGGCTAGCTCCCTGCCGTATTTCATATCTGTTTATCCTCAGATAAGCCTTCTGCAGCCACCTGTCCTGACATCCGTGCCTCTCCTCCCCCAGGTTCCGTGTCTTCCATGGCACCCAGTACCATTTGCTGTCTCAAATCCCACCTCCCCCAGTGGAGTCGGGCTCCCTTAGTGCAGAGACCGTGTCTGTTTCATTCACTGCCCTATACACAGGGTTCTGTATAGAGCCTAGCATGGAGTAGGTGCTTCAATTTTTGCTTTATTTTTAAAATGTGTTGAATGAATGAATACATGAAATGAAATGATGCTCAGACAGGCAGCTTTTTGATTTTAGATGCCAACCTGATAAACTAATTAAATGAAAAGGAAACCTAGGTGTTTTGCAAGATGGGGTAATGGCAGAAGAGAAAAGAAGAGAAAATGAGAAAGGAAAACAAAGACAAGTCTGAAAATATCTGAACAGAATGGATGGCAAACTGAAGGCAAACAGAAGAGGCTGCAATCACAGAAACCCGTGACGCCACTACGATCAGAGGATATGGAGACCCGTTCAAGGAAGATCAGCCTGAATTCCAGCGGAAAGCTGAGAAACATCGAGCAGAAGGCCTTAACCTGTGGGAGTTCAGAGCAGTGACTAGTCCGATTTCAGTGCCTGTTATTCACCAATTTCTTCCACTTCCTGCCAACCCTCGCAGTTTGTTTTTTATTATGCATACGTTTTCTTTCTAAGCTTTCATTTGGCAAATTCAACTTCTCTCATCCACCTGTGATTTTAAATACCCGCGATGAATATCTAATGTAATTTATGTATGCCTTTTCAAATAACGATATAGCTTTCATTGTCAAAAATGTAAAATCTATCGTGTGAATCCCTGTTTTTTTTCAATTTATTTATTTATTTATTTTTGGCTGTGTTGGGTCTTCGTTGCTGCGTGCGGGCTTTCTCTAGTTGCGGTGAGAGGGGGATACTCTTCATTGTGGTGCACGGGCTTCTCATTGCGGTGGCTTCTCTTGTTGTGGAGCTCGGGCTCTAGGTGTGTGGGCTTCAGTAGTTGTGGCTCACAGGCTCAGTAGCTGTGGCTCATGAGTTCTAGAGTGCAGGCTCAGTAGTTGTGGCGCACGGGCTTAGTTGCTCCGCGGCATGTGGGATCCTCCTGGACCAGGTCTGGAACCCGTGTCCCCTGCATTGGCAGGTGGATTCTTAACCACTGCGCCACCAGGGAAGCCCAGTAATTTCTTTTTAAATGAGTATTTCCAAAAAACTGCCTCATTTAACAGACTGTATTATCCTGAATTATTTTAGTTAAGTACGAAGTCTTTGTCTTAAGTGTGTGCCCCTTGGGTAACACAGTGTTGTTAGAAAAACCATTATAACTCCATTCCCTGCCTCGTAGGTCCTGAAATTTACTGTTGTAATTGTGCATGGCTATAGTTTTTCAGTACGTGATCATACCATTTAAGACATCACTATAACAAGTAGTCCCTGGGGGACCAACTACAGCAAAGCAGACAGCCAGTCCTCCCACTGCCCCGCTGGCTGGCTCTTTTTTTTAACATCCTTATTGGAGTATAGCCAGGACATGGAAGCAACCTAAGTGTCCATCGAAAGATGAATGGATAAAGAAGATGTGGCACACATATACAATGGAATATTACTCAGCCATAAAAAGAAACGAAATCGAGTTATGTGTAGTGAGGTGGATGGACCTAGAGTCTGTCATACAGAGTGAAGTAAGTCAGAAAGAGAAAAACAAACACCGTATGCTAACACATATATATGGAATCTAAAAAAAAAAAACAAAAAACAAAGATGGTTCTGAAGAACCTAGGGGCAGGACGGGAATAAAGATGCAGATGTAGAGAATGCACTGGCTGGCATTTAACAGTGAAACTCAGCATTTGCTGATGACACCGTTAGTAACGGCATCACACATTTCCAAACCCACAGCCTTTGAAGGCCACAGTGCGGTCCTCTGTGTATCTTGAGGTGGGGATAAGTCCCCTACCTGGCCCCAACTCCATCACGCCTTAGCCAACCTGACCCCCCAGCCTCTGCTTCCACCTCCCCACCCAGTACCCTCAGCTCCCACAGCGTTACATCTTGAGGAGCAGTGGTGGGGAAGAGTAACGGGCTTTAAAGGAAAGATCAGGATATCCTGAAATTACAGGACAGAGAGAAGAAGAACCCAAGTCATGAAAGGAAAGGGCCAGACATCACCACCCCAGCCACCTGGTGTTCCTCCTCTCCTCCCCACACCACAACCAGGCACCCAGGCCCTGTCCTGCGTACAGGAGCCGCAGGTCCTCCTACAAGAATTGGCAGGCCGTGAGCAGACCAAGGCATAATACGGACCCCAAAGCTAACCTTAAGGCTAAACCCTTTTACCCAGTTCTCCTAGCTCCCATTGTAATCGCTCAATGACAATTTCTTCAGTTGTCAAGATCTCACTGCTTTGACTCTGGGTGTGCAGCACAAAGGGTGGACACCTTGAAAATGCCCCCAGAGAACCTCAGCCTGCAGCCAAATTCCTTGCTATCAGCACGTGAGCGCAAGCCGCCACACGCCCCTCGTGTCTTTCACCCGTACGCGTGCGTGCCCGGCAGCTTACCGATCAAGTAACGCCAGCAAGGTAAGGCGATCATACCAGACCTTAATCCACTTGCCAGGGAAGATGATAAACTTGTAGAACTGCTCTCGGTTAAATTTTCCTTGTGTGGAAGAACAGGAAGAGTCTTCTAGATCCTGACTCAGATGCTTTTAGAGGCCGAAAGAAAAAACAGAGAGAGGGTCTCACATTGACATGTTATTGTCATAAATAAACCTCCTGATTTAAAAGTACTAAAAGCAGATGTTCAAATTCTGAAATGGAAACCAACACAGTTCATAAAAAATGAGTACCCTAAGAAAAGGATGATAATCAACAGAAAAGGTCGTTTTTTTCAGTTCTTTTTTTGTACCAAAGTACACTTGATTTACAATGTTGTGTTAGTTTCAGGTGTACAGCAAAGTGATTCAGTTATATATTCTTTTTCAGATTCTTTTCCCTTATAGGTTATTACAAAATATTGAGTATAGTTCCCTGTGCTATTCAGTAGATCCTTGTTGGAGAAAAGGTCTTTTTTGCCAACTCACTTCAATTTCATTATAATGTAACATTAAAATTATGCTACACATATCAAAATACTGCTGTCAGGCCAAGAAACTGCCATGAAAATAATTCTTACGAAAGATCAGAATTCAGCAAAAGACCTTAAATGACTTAATTTTTGAAAGGTATGTTATTTAATGTAATGCTGAGATAAATATTTAAATTTTACTATAAGTAAAAATATTTTCATTGACGATATGTAGGTCCTCGGTGAAGCTCAGTACAAGAAAAAATAAAATATTTATAGAAAATGTATAAGCCAATAAAACAGAAACAAATGGGGGAATTTAATCGCAGATTGAAAACATTTTCACCCCAAATTCATCTCTGATTGGCTCTAATCCAATGGAGAGGAACTCAGTTTTGAAAACTATTCGTCTTCATTCATTTGCTGAACAAATACTTCATGAGCCCCAGCCCCCTGTACATCTTCTATTTCTCTTTTTTTTTTTTTTTGATAATTGTGGTTAAAAAAATATATAATGTAAAATGCACCATCTTGACCATTTTGTAAGTATACATTTCAGTAGTGACAATAATCATATTGCAATAATCATATTGCAAGAGATCTCAAGAACTTTTTCATCTTGCAAAACCGAAACTGTCCACATCGAACACTGACACCCCCACTCTCTCCTCCCCCAGCCTGACAACCTCCTTCTATTTTCTGTCTCCAGGAATCTGATTCCTCAAGGGACCTCCTGTAAGTGGAATTATACAGTATTTGTCCTTTTCTGACTGGCTTACTTCATTTAGCATAGTGACCTCAAGATTCATCCACGTAGCAAGTCTCAGAATTTCCTTCCTTTTTAAAGCTGAATACAATTCCGGTGTATGGAGAGACCGCATATTGTTTATTCATTCATCTGCTGACAGACGCTGAGGTTGCTTCCCCTACCCCCTTGGTGGAATATTCGCTGTTCACAATCGTGAATGATGCTGCTGTGAACACGCACGTGCAAATATCCGTTCAAGTCCCTGCTGTAGGCTCTTTGGGATAAACATCTAAAAGTAGAATGGGTGGATTATTCTAGTTTGTATTTTTACTTGTTTGCTTTTGCCCTCCATTTTTCCCAGAAAGATTTTCGGTAGGCTCTGATTTCCTGTAGGCTGACTGACATAAAACACAGGAGACTGATAAGAAGGACCAAAATAAGAAAAGGGAGGAAGACAGCACAGAAGAGCAGCCATGGAGGGGATGCTGACTTGTAAAGGTCTCACACACCTCTCTCTGACTTGCAAAGTAGAAGGCTATACTTGGGCAGACTACATAATTTTTCCTTAATTCAGTGAAAGTCGCTGATGTCAAAATGCCTGGCATGCATGAGGGCAGCACACCTGCTTCATTGGAGACCACGTGGTACCCTCCAAGGAGGCTGACTTTACCATCTCTCTGTTCCCAGATGCTAATTCCCTGACTCAGCTATAGAGCACAGTTATTCAGACTATAAACGCAAAAGGCATTTCAAGGGAAAGTCGATCCATCGTGAAGGCAATATACAGGTTAGCAATATACGGATGGACTGGGCTGTGTTATTACAGGAAAGTTGAGATTTTAAGTGCTGTTTGTGTCTGGAATGCGACTCCAACAGAAAAGAGAGCTTCGTGGAAACTGCCTGCTGTCATGTCAGCAAGAACGGCATCTTCTTTTAATGACAATGAATTTGTGGTTTAGAGTAAACCTTCCCCCCAAAAGAGATCCTTTTCCCTCAGGCTCCGTGGATAAAGAGAGCAAGTAAGAAATACGTGTACAAGCTGAGCATGGTTCACCGTTCTGTGATGTGGGAATTCAGGTATGATGTGTAAACAGGTCAAGGATAAGCAACAGTGAAGGTGACAGCATTCTTTTGAATAGTAAGAAAAATACTCTCCTTCAGTGAGAGCAGTTTTAGGGAAGGTTGGTATAAAAAAATCACGGGAAGACTACGTCTACATTTTCTGCAAAACTTATTAAAGATTCTGGCATATTGTGCTATTTATTGCTGTTTAAATGGAAATCCTTGTTTAAGAAACATCTCAGAATTTAATGCCAAGAAAAAACGGTTTGATTTCTGTGTTAGTTTACTAGGGTTGCTACAACAAAGTACCACAGATGGGGCAGCTTAGACAGGAGAACTGTATATCCCCCAAGCTCCCTGAAACATTCAAGAGTTCCGTATACCTAATAAAAACTTTGATGATATTAATAATTGACACTGATTATTAAAGGCGTAATTTTGCCATCTTTAAACCTCACAGTAACTCTTCCACGTAGGTGTTATTATTCTGGAGGCCGAAAGCCCAAGATCAAGGTGTTGGTAGGAGTGGTTTCTTCTGAGGCCTCTCTCCTTGGCTGGCAGACGGCCGTCTTCTCCCTGTGTCTTCACATGGTTTCCCTCTATGTGTATCTGTGTCCTGATCTCCGCTTCTTCAAAGGACATCAGCCATACTGGATTAGGTTCTACCCTAATGACCTCATTTTAACTTAATCACCTCTTTAAAGGTCCTATTCCAAATACAGTCACATTCTGAAGTCATGGGGGTTACGATGGCAGCATATGAATTTTGAGGGAGCCCAAATCAGCCCATAACAACTTCCTTTATCAGAAAATGAGGTTCATCGAATTTCATTATTTGCTTTAAATAGCAAGGAAGCACAGGGCTCGATGTTTCAGTGAATCACAGCAATTATACTTAGCCTGTTTTCTGGTATAAATTTCAAATTCAAATTTTCTTTTCCCCCTGCACTGCGTGGCATGCAGGATCTTAGTTCCCTGACCAGGGATCAAACCCGAACCCCCTACAGTGGAAGCGCAGAGTCTTAACCACTGGACCACCAGGTAAGTCTCTCAAATTCAAAATTTTCTCATCGTTTTAATCATTCATTTATTCACTCATCCAACAAATATTTATTATGCAGGTTATATAAGCCAGATATGATATGTAATATAAGCTGAAAATCCAAAGAATAACAAGACAGAGTTTCTACCTTAAAGGGGTTTAGGAACTCCTGGGGAGTAGACAAGCCAACCAGCCTGTGTAACACGGTGACACACACATACACACAAGTATAAACATGTCTATATCTGCATCTATATACCCAGAAAGAGAGAGAGAAGTGAGCCATGGGAGCGAACAAGGTGATTACCCCCAGAAAGGAATAAAGGGGTCTAACGCAGAGCTCCTGGCAACCATCAGTGATGAAGGAGCTGGCAGGGGTGAGGACCCACAGTGGCGACTAAGGGGGGTTCCATATCTATGACTTAGGTAAACACAGAGACACACTAACCAAGAGGCCGGGTCTGTCTCTGATTCATTAATTAAGCCTCACCCAAGAACAGTCACATCACGCTGCCTGCAAGTCAGGCCTGCAAGTTTTATTCTACGATCAGAAGAAAGAGATTAGTAAAAGTAGGGGGACGGGGTGTAAACTGAACACAAGTCCTTTTTAAGAAACAAGATAATTGCATTTGCTCACCACCCCCCATATGGATCTGTACTGACAGCACAATACCAAGGTCCGTTTCGTGAACCTGAATTATCAAGAACAGCTTAAATAATGATCAGCATGTTCAGTTTAAGAAGGTACAGAGGGCTTCCCTGGTGGCACAGTGGTTGAGAGTCCACCTGCCGATGCAGGGGACTCGGGTTCGTGCCCTGGTCCGGGAAGATCCCACATGCCGCGAAGCGGCTGGGCCCTTGAGCCATGGCCGCTGAGCCTGCGCGTCCGGAGCCTGTGCTCCGCAACGGGAGAGGCCACAACAGTGAGAGGCCCGCATACCGCAAAAAAAAAAAGAAGGTACAGAAGTATATAGTACATTTCAGAAATAATCTTTGGTAGAATTAAAACATTAAGAATGTAAAGGGGACTTCCCTGGCAATTCAGTGGTTAAGACTTCGCCTTCCAGTGCAGGGGGTGCGGGGGTCGATTCCTGGTCGGGGAGCTAAGATTCCACGTGCGTGTGCCAAAAACACCAAAACAGAAAACAGAAGCAATATTGTAACAAATTCAATAAAGATTTAAAAAAAAAAAAGTGGTCTGCATCAAAAAAAAAATCTTTAGAAATAAAAAAATTTTTTAAAAAGAATGTAAAGGTCCATGCCCCTCCCCCAAGCTACCTGAAAAGATCTACTGTTCAAAATAATGGTACCCTTGCAGCAACATGGATGGACCTAGAGATGATCATACTAAGCGAAGTAAGTCAGAAGGAGAAAGACGAATACCATATGAGATCACTTCTATGTAGAATCTAAAATACGACACAAATGGACTTACCTACAAAACTGAAGTAGTGGTGAGGGTGTCCCAGGTGACACATGCTGCACTCGAGCAGCCGTGAAGAAGGGAGGGGGGGAGGGAGGGAGGAGGGGGGACGGGAAGTCTGCAGAGCCCTAAGGGATAGGGCTGGGTTTCGCTGGACTATCTAAGAATCAGCTCCTCCTGTTGTGGCTATCCCTGTGCCTCCACTCTCCAGGCAGTGAGCTCACCTGCAGGCCACACCCAGGTTATTTCTCTGCCACCTTCAACTCATCCTCCGCGTTTCGGCTGAGATCTCTCCTCACCGGGGAAGCCTTCCTGATCCCCTGCGTCCTGCCTGGGGCCTCCTGTGCGTCCCACAGCACCTGAGCCTGTCCTTATCGCAGGCTGCATCCTACAGAACTGAACTGGTTGACCAGTTATTACAGACTGCCTGAAGGCAGAGGCTCAGGCTCTTTCCCACTGTTTACCTCGCCCTCAGCACAGGGCTGAAGGTACAGTAAATCTTTACCAAATGTGTGTGGGATCATGACCAGGAAACCAACTTAATTTTTATTTTGTGGCCAAAACCTAACTGAATTCCCTGGTGACATCAATTAAACTTGGAAAACTAAATAGTAGAACTAAAGAATTCTTTTCGATATGAGACCTTTGTAAATATTTAGGGTCTATATAGGAGCCCGGATAGCAATCTTCATTTTCCCTCCTCTATACCTACCTAGAGTAAAACTTAAATTGTTTACAAATTCTACTTAAAATTAAGAAAGTTTAAAAAGTTGAAGTTCATCAATGAATTTGGTTAAGTGTTAAAGGGGAAACAATACATACATAAATTTAGGTTTTTTATATACTCATTTACATAATCATGCCACTTAACAGAATTTTAAATGTAAAATAAGGAGTAGTGTAACTCTTTCTGTTTTATCCATGCAATATTTACTTATCTCTGAGTTTCTGTTCTACCTGGGATGTTTTTCAGACGCTAAGTCAATGGATTTGCATCTCTGACAATCCGAAATTCCTAGTTTCCCTAGGATTCTGCCACCCACAGGATCTGAGACATTTGCATCTTCCCAAACTATCTGAATATTTTTATATAACCTTCCCCTCCTTGTGGGTTCAGTACTGATGTTCTGGAGACGGGGAAGGGTGGTAGGGAGCTGAAGCTTACCCAGGCCTGTCTCAGGAGAAGGCAAGTTTCTCAGAGAAAACCCACATTCTGCAGGGCCGCCCCTGCACTAAGGCTTGTGGTGGGAACTAGTACTGGCCGCCGTGGTGGGAACTAGTACTGGCCGCCCGTGGTGGGGCTGGACACAGGGCACGGAGTGCAGAGGGCGCAGCTGGGGTCTGAGCCCAGGGGAGCACACGCAGACATAGAAATGACTGGTGAACCGAAAGATACTGAGGGAGAGGGGGAGGCCGCAGAATGCAGGGTCCTCAGAGCTGGAGGCTAAAGGCAGGGTGGGAGACCCTAGCGCTGCACCCTAACTGGGCAGGACCACCCAGCATGCCCAGGGACCAGGCATCTGCTGGACCAGCCCTGCTCAGTCATCAGAGGCTCCCTCTCACCTCCACTCGCCTCCCGCCTCCCGGGGTGTTGGAAAGCTGAGGATGTCTTCAAAGGGAGGAGGGGTAGGAGAGACCCAATACACGAAAGGGAAGACAGCCCTGAAGACTGACCCTTTGAGTTAACTGAATGCTTATTCCTACCGAAGCTCCTTCAAGCCTGAGAGCACCGATTACCCTTCACTGGCTTTTTCAAGTCCTCCCTACGCAGCCCTCCCAACTCGTACCCAGTCAGCAAGAATAAAGACTCCAGAAAAACATGTGGTCAGTTAGAAGATAGCCCAACATTTTTTCTGCACACCTGAAAAATAGTGTAAAGATTCCTATCAAGCATCTTTTGGAAAAATTTGGTTAAGCACTCATGAAAACGTATATAAAACTATTATTTCTTTTTATAGGTGAGAGATTCTCTAGAAGAAATCAAAACATTGTCAGGAGGAAGGTAAACACAGCAATAAAGAAACTTCACACTAACTTGACAGTATCCCATCTATCACCCTCTTCCTTCAATCTGTACTTACTGAAATCCACCTTCCTTCAAGGTCTAGCCCAATGTCTCTTCTCCTAAGGAGCCTTCTCCATCCTCATTCTCCGAATGCCCTGATGGAATCTGGAGCTCTAAATTCATAACTGGTTGTATGTCTTTGCTCCCAAGTTATCTTTTCTTTGAATTCTTTGCTCTGTGTCCCACAGAGTCTCATTAAAGGTGTAGTGAATAAGTGAATGGACATCAGTAAGTTATCTCTTAGTAAAACAGTGCAAGGCTTCATCTTTTAAGCCCCTTGATGATCATGTCATTTGCTCCAAGAATAAAGTCTCTCTTCAAGCCAAGATTCTCTTTAAAAAATCTCTGCATGCTTAAAATATAAGGCTATAATAAATTAACAAAAATCCAGATATTTTCCAAACCATGGGGGGAAAAAATGCCATCCTAACCAAGTGAGCTCTCGTGGGATTTGTGCCTCCCGGCAACCAAAGATCAATGTAAATGAATTTCTAATGCTTTTGGAAGAGCAATTAAGACAGTAATAATCCCGTTAGCATGAACGGAAGGGTACCTGTTATCTAAGAGGTTTCTTTTCACATTTGTTCAGTAGACTACCACAAAGTGATATAGCCACAACCCAGCTGACGTAAAATTCAGGACAAGACTGGGCTAATTCTATTAGGGAATCCAACCTGGAGACGGGTTTCAGGATCCCTGCTTCTGGAACATTCACAAACGGTAATGCTGGGACGTACCCGTGGGGTTTCTGACTGGGTCCTCCGAGCCACCATCAGCAACAGCTGTTGTTGCAAGGCACTGACCACAGGGTCCCCTGAAGAAGGATCTTGACTCTCGGAAGTTGTGGTACTGGACGAGCTGCTCTGTATGTCTCTGAGGATGGGCAAAACAAATGCTTCGGTTACCTGGAAGTACCAGAAGTCATCTACTTATTACATGCAAACACAAGGGCAGCAGGGATCCTTAACGCAGGTCACGGGTAAGCCTCTGCCACCTTGCATGAGCCGTTCAGAGTCAAAAATTACGTGTGCCATGCCACCTTCAGGCAGAAGGGCTATCATCTTGCACACATTCGACACGGAACTCCAGTTTTATTCAATCATCCAAGAGGGTGTGCTTCAGTAGAGAGGAGGTCTCTCCCTGGCCTCTGGGGTAAATCCTGGTCATCCCACACCCATCATGGGAACTCCGACCACCCCGGCCAGCCCTGGCACAGGAGCGTAATGCTATTCTAAGAGGCTACCGCAGAGCAAAGGGAAGGCAGCTGTGGATAAGGAGGCTCACGAGCAAGTTTTTCTATTTCTTCTTTTTTTTTCAGTGTTTTTACCTTTAAAATTTTTTTTAATTTATTTATTTTTTATTGAAGTAGAGTTGATTTACAATGTTATGTTAGTTTCAGGTGTACCGCAACGTGATTCAGTTATATTGTAGACATATATGTATATGTATCTATTCTTTTTCAGATTCTTTTCCCATATACGTTACTGCAAAATACTGAGTAGAGCTCCCTGTGCTCTACAGTAGGTCCTTGCTGATTATCTATTTCATATATAGTAGTATGTATATGTTACTCCCAAATTCCTAATTTATCCCTCCCCCCTATCTTTCCCCTTTGGTAAACATAAGTCTGTTTTCTAAGTCTGTGAGTCTGTTTCTGTTTTGTAAATAAGTTCATTTGTATCATTTTTAGATTCCACATATAAGTGATGTCATATGATATTTGTCTTTCTCTTTCTGATTTACTTCACTTAGTATGATCATCTCTAGGTCCATCCACGTTGCTGCAAATGGCATTAGTTCCTTCTTTTCTATAGCTGAGTAATATTCCATTGTATATATGTACCAAATCTTCTTTATCCATTCGTCTGTTAATGGACATCCAGGCTGCTTCCATGTCCTGACTATTGTAAATAGAGCTGCAATGAACACTGGGGCGCATGCACCTTTTCGGATTATGGTTTTCTCTGCATATGTGCCCAAGAGTGGGATTGCTAGATCATAGGGTAGCTCTATTTTTAGTTTTTTAAGGAACTTCCATACTGTTTTTCCATCATGGCTGTACCAATTTACATTCCCACCAACAGTGTAGGAGGGTTCTACTTCTTAAAAGGTAACAAAAGTAAGAGACCATCTCTCTCCTGACCTTTATAGGCTATGTTTATCAAAAACCCTTGGAGCCGCAGCAGCGAAACTGCCATCGTGAGGGAGAAGCCCGAGGACAGCAGAGCTGAAAGACAGAAGGAAACTAGTTTCTTGATGACCAATCAACCCTGCACTGATCAAGCCTTTGGACTCCCTGTTTCTGAAATAACACATCTTATTATTGTTTCAAGCATTTTTCTTTTTTCTTTTAATATTTATTTAGTTAGTTAGTTGCACCAGGTCTTAGTTGCAGCACGCGGGCTCCTTAGTTGTGTTGCCGCGCAAGCCACCTCAAGAATGCAGACGTTGCACTAATGTCATCACCTTCCTTTTTTTATTGTTTTATTGAAGTATAGTTGATTCACAATGTTGTGTTAGTTCCTGATGTACAGCAAAGTGATTCAGTTATACATGATATTCTTTTTCACATTCTTTTCCAGTACGGTTTATTACAGGATTTTGAATATAGAACCCTGTGCTATATAGTAGGACCTTGCTGTTTATCTGTTTCATATATAGTAGTTTGCATCTGCTAATCCCAAACTCCCACTCCATCCCTCCCCCACCCCCTCTCCCCCTTGGCAACCACAAGTCTGTTCTCTGTGTCTGTGAGTCTGTTTCTGTTTCATACATAGGTTCACTTGTGTCATATTTTAGATTCCACATATAAGTGATATCATATGGTATTTGTCTTTCTCTGTCTTTGACTTACTTCACTTAGTATGATAATCTCTAGGTCCATCCATGTTGCTGCAAACGGCATTATTTTGTTCTTTTTCTTAAGGCTGAGTAGTAATACCTTCTGATTTCTAATCTCACGTTTCATTGCAAAGTTTCTAACAAGTTTTTAGACCCTTCTTTTTCCCAACTCCCTTCTACTGTATTCACAAATACACAAATGCTTATTCTACAGGAACAGTGTTTAAAATACGTCCACTATTCTCACATACGTGCTCACAAACACACAGATTTCTCTACATTTTTGAGACATTTATGGCTATTTGATGATACATTCAATAAAGGCCTCCTTCAATAACCGTTCAATAATGGTTTCTAAGTAAAGAACCACTTAGGAAACATCGTACATTAACACCAGGGTTTGAGAAATGAGTCAGGTGGGATAAGCACATGGATTTTGAAAACTTAAAAATCCTATCCTTCCATTATTTGTATGATTGTTCCATAAAGAGTGCTTCTGCTTCCTGACCATACTAGTGGTGTAATGTGTGTCACTAAGAGAGAAAAAAATTTAGATTTATAAAGACAGTGTTCATTCAAGCTTTTGTACTTTGTACAGAAACCTCTGAGGACTGTAATTCTGTCATTTCATAGCTAAATACAATAGGATCGAAAACATCTTGTTAATACAAATTTAGAGAAACCTAAAACTCAGCAAATGCCAGAACTTCACTAAAACCAAAAGACTGATCTGACTTCACTGTAGGTAATGCAGGTGATGACCGTAAATAGGCAGGAGCAGTATGGAAATGGGAGAAAATCTAGGCAGTGTACAGCGCCCTCTATTGCCAACTGAAATAAACTAAGAACAGACTACTGTGGAAGGTGTAACAAAGTTATTTCAGAGCAACCTTCCTCCTGCCAGGGCCTCCTGGCAGGAAAAATGGTCCAAAAGGAAGTGTCAATACAGCTGAATTTTTTGCATGTTTGTTTTTGTTTTGTTTTGTTTTGGTTTTTGCGGTACGTGGGCCTCTCACTGTTGTGGCCTCTCCCGCTGCGGAGCACAGGCTCCGGACGCGCAGGCCCAGCGGCCATGGCTCATGGGCCCAGCCGCTCCACGGCATGTGGGATCCTCCCGGACCGGGGCACAAACCCGTGTCCCCTGCATCGGCAGGCGGACTCTCAGCCACTGCACCACCAGGGAAGTCCCAGAAAGATTCTTTCCTGAGCTTTATGACTGGTATGTCCTCACCAGAAAACCTGTCTTGTCATGTGTATATGGGCTTCCTATTTGGCCAGGAGGAGACGTGTAACGCTGCTTCCAGAGGATAAAGAGATTTATCTTCTTCGTGTCGCATAGTTTTCTGGGGTCCTAATGTTGAAGCTGTAATCCACGGGCGCCAGCTTGTCCACTCAGGAACCAAAGAGGCTATGATGTCACAGAAATCACTCCGTGGACAGAGCTCTTCCTATACCTACCCTCCAAGAACTCCCGCCCATCTTCCTTTTCTTGTATCTCTCTCAGACCATCTGCTACTTATTCTCCTGAGAGAATAGTAGTTATTCTATGGGCTGTGAGCTCAAGGATCATCCAGAAAGTCTCTGTTGGGGGGAGGGATACATTAGGAGTTGGGGAGTAACAGATACACACTACTGTATATAAAACAGATAAGCAGGGCTTCCCTGGTGGCGCAGTGGTTGAGAGTCCGCCTGCCGATGCAGGGGACGCGGGTTCGTGCCCCGGTCCGGGAAGATCCTACATGATGCGGAGCGGCTGGGCCCGTGAGCCATGGCCGCTGAGCCTGCGCGTCCAGAGCCTGTGCCCCGCAATGGGAGAGGCCACAACAGTGAGAGGCCCGTGTACCGCAAAAAAAAAAAAAAAACACAGATAAGCAACAAGGACCTACCACACAGCACAGGGAACTCTACTCAATATTTTATAATAACCTATATGGGAAAAGAATCTGGAAAAGAATATATATGTATAACTGAATCACTTTGCTGTCCACCTGAAATTAGCACAACCTTGTAAATCAACCATACTTCAATTAAAAAAAAAAAATCTCAAAAAATAGTCTCTGTTTCACTAACTTAAGGCTGGAGATTTCCCCCCATATTAATAAATATAATGTGAAAGTGCTACGTTTCAAGAGACATTTCTTCCTCTTAAATAGCGATGGAAATGGAAATCTTCCAACCCTGTAGTAATCACACTCTGACTACAATAGAGCAGCAGTTGCACATCTGGCCTTGGTTTTCTTGCTCTCTGGTTTATCTCTGGACAACTAGTTTGGTTCAGAGCTAGAGCAGAGATAAGTTTATTTAAACGAGATCGAATCCAGAGCAACAGCAGAAATAGTGATTAATGGTGGAAACTACAAAAAGAGCAGTCACTAGAAGGAAATAAAGATGGACCAGGGGCCAGAATGGTGCACTTTCTTATGGACAGAGCTGGGTCTCAAAGTCACAGTGACCCCATTGCGCTATATTGCTCTCCCCAGGTCTTCACTCATCTAAGCTTCTGTAAGCAACAAATAACTGAAATGCATGTGCTGCTGCGTTTTCCCATTGATGTGGAAAGAAATCCTTGAAATTCTTCATCTTCCCCGGATCTCAAAACTTACAATCCACCCTCCCGAGGAAGAGGGCCTCTCTTTTTCTGCCTGTCCTTCCTGGTTTCCCAGGCTTACTCGGGGGCCATGGAAACAAGCCACCCAGTGGAGCAAGCCTAGAGATGAAAATCCAGCCATGTGTTCAATATGTGGGATATTTAAATAAAGCAGCACTGTTTTGGAAACTATAACCTGTTATTTAGAATTTGAACAGGGATTCTTGTTTTAAAGCCTGCAAACAATTCTTTTATAGGACAGCAAGATTCGTCTGTGCCTTTGAGAAAAAGGGAACACCAGCCTGGGAGCTTGTGAGGGCCTCCAGCACGGGATCTGACTGCCATCATGTGGCAGCCAGGGCTGTGACCACAGGGACAGAATCCCACCACGCGGCAGGCCTCTTCCCAGGGATTCAGAGAACGTGCCTCGGAGAACAGAAGTCTTTCTAGAGTCAACCTCATAAACTCTCCATCCTTATGACTCTGTGCCTGGATGAAAGTTTAATCTCTCTAGTGTGTCTAAGAAAACAAAGCAGGACTACAGTGAAAGGATCTGATAGTAACAACTGGAAAACAAGAGAGAGGACACAGGCATATGGACAGCAGGAACTCTGCAGAGGCACATCCCTGCATGGTCACCTGCTTTTTTCCAGATACTTCCACCTCTATGTGGGTGATCAAAGGCACCAAGAATCCCCGGAAGTTTTTTAATTAACTCAGTAACACACACCTCTATCATGCAAATCAACAGAGTGAGACAGCTACATACATATTCTCAAATATTTATCGTTGGAGTTGACGTTTTCAACTCACGCTTGAACGGTACACAGAACTGGGCATATCTGATATTGGGAGAATTCACAACCTTTTGTATTTTGCACACCTAATTGACTAACATCCACGCCCCACGTTCTGGCTGAGCTACTGCAAACCAGGAATCACTATTTCTTCTGACTAACGTTAAGAAGAAGGTCTAAGAGAGGTGATTATTTTTTACAATTTTCTGCCTGCTTACCTTCTTTGAGATCCAGGTACACACGTAAGCACGGTGGCTTTAAAGGGCTTTCCTGAGAGCTGATCCCAGTAAGTAACAGAGGCTTTACTGAGACCAGGGTCAGAGAGGCTACTAATAATAATGTCAACAAAAATGTCAGAACTCTGAGAAGGCCATAAAGATTAAGTACACCTCAGTCCACCTCTGGAATATAGTACCTAATGGGTTTAGAG
Organism: Delphinus delphis; assembly: GCF_949987515.2. Lineage (NCBI taxonomy): Eukaryota > Metazoa > Chordata > Mammalia > Artiodactyla > Delphinidae > Delphinus > Delphinus delphis. The sequence goes on along the minus strand of NC_082698.1, from coordinate 80,272,795 downwards.
GTTAGAGTAGCTTTCAAAAATAAGCCTAATTTATAACCATAACAATATCTGTTTCGATATGTACTGTAACGATTCATAAACAAATAGAAGCCCAAAATAAGTGAATCCGGACAAATAAGTAGATGATTACCCATGTAATCTACTCTACTCTTTAAATAGAAACAATTGAGGTACAAAAATCCCCCAGTAAAAACCCTGTAAACTAAACTTGCTCCGGAATGAGTCTTTCCATTCAGTAGCCTACCAAACCTATGTTATGAGGAACAGATACTCAAAATGAATATAAATACTATGTCTTTCCATAGGATTTCACTGGAGAGCAGACAATATGCATTTAAAAACAATTTTCATGTGCATCTTCATGAGATTGCTTATGACACTAGAAAAGGTTTTCTAATACTAAAGCATGGTTATATATCTTTTACAAGAGAAAGCTCTTCTATGTTACTTGGAAGAATTTATAGACGAAAGACAGGTAAATCGTTGCTGAACAAAGAACAGAAACGATCAAGCTTTCATTGCAAGACCTCCAGGGGAAATAACAAAAGGCCACTCTGCAGTGAACCCTTCAGACACAAAACGCACTTCAACTTCTAGGCAGCTTCACCTTCAACCTCCTAGGCAGACGGCCTACTTCAACTTTGATTTTCTGGGTAGATGAGCTCATCGTAGGCTCTGAGCTGCTGAATCAGTCCTGTGTCCCGGGTAATGAATTTATCCTCCGAAATTTTTTTAAGTAGCAATTCTGCAACTCAAGCCATAATTCCCTTATTCTAGTTTCTGAGGAAAGCAGAACTAGATAAGATAGTGTTACCAAAGGTACCTGCTTTCTGGACAGTTATTGTACAACCAGAAAATACTGCCTATATTTCTTCAGCAGTCAATGAGAAATGTATTGGTTCCCACAATGACAGAGAGGCCAAGGAGGGAAATTCGTTTCCTCTCCTGGTTTCCTCCAGGAATCCCCAAAGAGACATGGAAGTTACACTGCAAACCATTCCCTATTCATACTTGGGAGTTAGGGATATAAAACTGTCACATGGCAACTGGGCTTAACAATGGCGAAGAGGAATGGTGTTCCTGCCAATAGTAAGAATCAGTGGTTTAATGGCTAGTTAGGGGCAATCCTAGCCACTGAAGTCGCCTCAGAGGGAAAAGGCTGCTTTTCTAATATCTTCCATGGCTGAAGGGCTTAGAAACTGCCCCAACTAGGAATCCTTCCAAGTTCAAAATCAAAGTTTATGTTTACTACAGTAGAAGAACTCTAAATGTAATGGCATTAAAAGCCAGAAATAAAATAGTAAACTACCTTCTGTAAACCTGCCACAGAGGCCAAAATGTTCCAACACAGCAGGCTGACAAGGAGAATACAAAGTACTGAACCACCTTAAATTCTCGTAAAGTGACTCAGAAAAGCGCTAGAGGAAAGGCTTCCCTTGGCCTTTTGCTCTTTTGCTGTATGAAGTCATGGCGAACTTCAGCCACTGTCCTACTGCTTCTGTTTGGAGGCAGTTTAACAATAGCTAACATCTTCTCAGCGCCCCCTATGAGAGGTACTGTGCTAAGCGCCGCGTATACTATTACATTTCGCTTTCAAGGCCGCCCACTGAACTTATTACTAGTATTATTTCCATCTATGCATTAGAAAACCGGTGCTTAAGGTGGTTAAGTAAACCTGCTCAACGTCAAACCGAAAGTTACTCTTCGTGCAGGAACGGGAACCTGGGCCAGTCCAAGGCGAAAGCTCAAGTTCACGCCACAGGACACGACCCTTCTGATGTCAGGGAAGTGTGGACCCCAATGTCAGCTTTTCCATCACAGTTGCCTCCCATGTGGACAGAGAGAATTGCTTCCTCCTCATTGAATGGAACACGGGACTGGAGAACCTAATTGGAGACTCAACCTTGATTTCTACGGTGAGGGGTTAAAAATGACCCCTAGCCATGACCACTTTTCTTTAGAAAAGAACAATCTGGAAGAAGAGCTGGGAGTGTCCTGCATCTGGGAGAATGTGGTAAGCACTCCTCTGATGACAGCATGGAGGGATGGATTTATTGCCAGGGTAGGGGCAAGGGAAAGATGGATAAAAGAGGCAGATGGTAATGTGTGCTTTGAAGGAAGAGAACTCCAGAAGGTAGATGTGAGTGGAGAAGGGCGTTCTAGGCAAAGAAGGGCAGACCCCAGGAAGAGGAAGGGCTGAAGGTCGGTTCCACGGGCCTCAGGGGGAGGAGAGGTGAGGCAGGGGCTGCGAAGGGGGCCTGGAGGAGCGGGGGGGCCGCATAAGGGCACCCCGAGATCACATGTGTTAGCAAGGGGGCTGCTCCACCCTGGTCTCAGAGTACCAGGTGAGGGCCCGGGCTTAGGGAGCCCACAGGCCGTGGCCAGCCACAAAGATGCCATCTGTGGCCTGTGGCATTTCAAAAAAAATTAAAATCGACAACATCAAACAAAATAGATTTTTACAGATACATGGGCATTTCTAGCTCCTTGTGGAAAGACCTGGAAAATCTGCTCACCCAGGCCTCCCAAGCTGGAATAAGCACCCTGAAGATAAGAAGTAGCAGCCCTCTGAGGGCAGGACAAATACCCTCCAAAGGACTCAGCACCCAACATCCCTAGCATTCAACCCTGGGCCCACTTCACCTGACTGGGCGCCAGGGAACTGAGGCTGCAGCCCCTGCTGGGGGGACAGTGCAGGGGGTGGGATTTAAGTGTCCCCTGTTCACTTACTTAGGTACTGAGGTTGGGCCTGTTTCTTCATCAGTCTTAGTTTCCTTTTCTGTCAAATGGAGTGAATATCACCTACCTCTGTTTTGTCGGGCGGATGAAATGGGGTAATTTAATAGTTAGCACAGCGCTTACTGCAAAATACATCTTTAGTAAGCGATGGCTGCTGCCACCGTAACTATGACAGGAAAACACTTCCTTCAGGGCCAGGAACTGCCAGGACGTTGCTTCCCTCAGAAAGGCACACTGGAACGCAGGTGTAAGGTGTTGAGTGCCCTGGCCCTTCCACGTTACAAATTCCTGACCCGCTGTCACTGCACTCGATCAACTGTGTGCTGCTCTGATGTGTCTTTACCTCCAGCATTAAAGAAACAGATGGGGCTTCCCTGGTGGCTCAGTGGTTAAGAATCCGCCTGCCAATGCAGGGGACACAGGTTCGAGCCCGGGTCCGGGAAGATCCCACATGCCGTGGAGCAACTAAGCCCCTGCGCCACAACTACTGAGCCTGCGCTCTAGAGCCCGTGAGCCACAACTACTGAGCCCACGAGCCACAACTACTGAAGCCTGTGTGCCTAGAGCCCGTGCTCCACAAGACAAGCCACTGCAATAAGGAGCCCGTGCACAGCAACAAAGAGTAGCCCCCGCTCGCCGCAACTAGAGGAAGCCTGCACATGGCAACAAAGACCCAACGCAGCCAAAAATAAAATAAAATTAAAAATTAAAAAAAAAAAGTAACAGATGACACACGCACACAGGTATGTTAATGCAGGGATTAATATATTCAAATTCAACCAGCTCGCTTGCTGTCATCCTATTTTAGCACAAGTTTTCTTTCATACAACCAATTCGAAAATACCCAAACCGTCACTACAACACGTGCTCCCATGGAAGCCAAGGCTTACTACAAATCCAAAGAAATTAGCCTCCCGTGCATGGGTGGCATGGCTTTCAACATCTCTGAGTCTGGAGGAGTGTGAGGCTGTTGGAATATCTACCATAAGCCTGTCAGACAGCAGCTGAAATCCAGAAGATCATCTGACTCTACAGAGGACTGAGCCATTTTTTCTGAGCATGAATTAAACAGATGGCGTCCCCGTAAGTGCTTTTCCAGAACCGCCCCGGGAACAGCTTCAACACTATAATTTTGCTAAGTGAAGTGACTCGAGTTTTGTGCTCGAGCATCAAACAGGAAGCACCATACATCTCCTATGACCAAATGGGCCACTGAAAGGCCACGGTACTCCAGAACAAAGTCCCCTCGAAAGGACTAACTTATTTCAAAGAGTAATAGAACAGAGGACATGTATATTCTCAAGTAATAGTCTAGACATATAGTAGCAGACGGGTATATTATTTTTTTATCTTGAGGCACAAGAAAGAGATGTGCGTGGCTATGGGCCATTCTTTCCTAGAACTCTTAACGCCAATGCCCTGTCAAACTACCTTGGGGAAAGAGCAGGGAGTCAGGCACTTAGAACTTAGCATGTGGTGCTGGTGGGCCAAGACCCTGTCCATCGGAACGTTCACATACAAGAAATGTAAGAGACAGACAGGGACATTTATAAAAGAAAGCTGCTTTTATAAAATTTGATTGTTATTCTCTTTAAAGAAGCACAGTCATTAATTCAATTGTCATTTAACCCAGAAGGAGGGCCCCAGGTGTCATCTGCCGATGTTTGTCGCCCGGCATCCATCCACCCAACTCCAAATTTCCCACTGAAGAGCTGCCCCCATGCATTCTCAGAGGGAACCTGTCCAGCTCTGTGTATGAACACAGACGCCAGCCAAGTACGTGCCTTGGTAATCGGGCTCAGGGTTCCAGGTGGCCCAGTCAGAACGAAGGAGATACAGAGTGAGACTTAAATTGGGGTTTATGGGAAAGAAGCGTCTCATCCCCAGTGGACATGACTGAGAGAAGACGTAAGTGGGGCTGCTGCAGACATCTTTTGACTGTCAGGGTGAACTGTTTGAGAGTGATGTCAAAACAGAGCAACGGGAGGGGTGACGGAGAAAGAGAAAGCCATCTACCCAAGACATCTCCGTTACCTGGCCTCCAAATTCCCATTTCGGTGAAGCCTGTTGGACTTGGATTTCTCTCGTGTGTAACAGAAAGGGTCTAACTGTTCTATGTACATGAAGAGGCAGATCTAGGGACGTAATGGCATTCTGGGACTCCTCTAAGCCACAGGGCTTGACAGGAAAACTCGGCACAAACACATTCGGTGTCGTCCAGCAGTGCCCAAACCTACCCTGGGCAACAGCTCTTTCACCAGAGTGAATGCACCGTGGCAAAGCCAAGCCCAGGCAGGTCTCGAAATGGAGGGCAAGTTAAACGAAAAAGAGCTCTAACGTGGGAAAGAAATGCAGAGGAAACCAAAGAAAGCAGAGTTGGAGGAAAACTAATAAAGAGAGAGCAATTAAGGGGAGAAAGTGAGTTAATGGTGTCTCTTGGTGAGGCACGGTCTAAGGAAGCGGGACTTATTGAAAACCCTACAGGCACTCTCTTTCATTCTTATCTGCACACTGTGTATTTTTCGTTTTTTAAGGCTCTGGATATGTGGTCTTATTCTAACTGGCATTACCGGCAAAAGCAGTTCAAGTATTTTCCTCGGGGAAAAGTGTAGTCCATTTATCTGGGAAAATAAACATGAAAAAGCCATGTAAATTTATTTGGGGATAAAATAGGAGGCGTGTTTTTGTTCCAAATTTAGTTTAAAAACACTACAGCTTTCAGCTGAGGATTGTAGAATAACAGGACAGCTTTTCAAGCTGTGCTCTCATGTCATTATTTTGTGTGAAGAAAGCTGCCACCTTAGATGACTGAACTCATCAAACCACTGTAACAAAATGTCTCAGAGGCTGGAACTAAGATGGGGGTGGCAGCCTGCTCTCTCCTCTTGGGTCTCCGTTGGCATGAGTGCTTTGCATGCTTTCTGGCTGGAGAAGGAGAATTTTGTTGTGTCTGTTTTGATTGGAACTTGGGTACCTGAGGGAGACAGAGGAAGAGTGGAAGGCATGTGGGTGATGGAGGCGGTGCCCGTCTCTCCCCAGGACTGGACCCGATTCTGGACCCGAGCAGGCTGCTTCAGGGTTGGCGCCCAGGTGGGGTGGTGAGGCCAGGAGAGCTATCACCTAGCGCACCCATCAGATCTACCGTGACGGCTGACACCAGCATTCCCGAGAAGGTGAGAAGCAGCAGGGGCGACCAGAGGACACCCTAAAAGGCTGCCACATGCCAGAATCCCACCTGGAGGCCAGACTGCAGGGGCAAGAACAGACTTTGTTCTAGGCACACTGGAACAGGCAAGGAAAGGAAACTTTGGTAAGGAAACTTTGACCTTAGGAAGGAACACTGCACCCCAGAATCTGGAAGTAGGGTTCCTGTAACTCCCTTGAGTTACACGCCTCCCTTCTCCAGATGTGAAGCCTAAGGCATCCCCGTGACATGACACAAGTCTTCCGTACATCCTCAAATAGGCGTACACCTCTAGAGAAATGTACATGAAAAGTCTCCTCCCTCACTCAGAGCAAGCCACTGAGGCACGGCCCTGTGGGTTATCCTCAAAGAATCCTGAAGTCCAGGACGAAGGATGAATTCGGTCCACCAATGATGAGATTTAGAGCTTGCCCAACGCCACCGTGAATCCACGTACGTTCTGGATACGCAAGCGGATTCAATATCAACTTAATTAACGTGATCAGGAAAGTTACTCAACACACGCTAAAGGAGAAGAGAAAGGATGTTTAGATCATCTATCTACAAAAGAGCTTGTCGGCGCAGACGAGAACTAACCACATCTCTAGTCCGTTCCTTGAGACGAGTTTAATAACGTGTTCTTGAGCTGCATCACCACCTTTCCTTTAATTGTTTGCACAGGTCTCCCCTCTATTTATGCCTACGTGTTATATTCATTTTTGGAAGTGGCTACTATGAAAGTGGTTCTGTTTATTTTCAATTATTCTACAATATCTGATTTTCTTTTTCTTTCACGTGAAACCCACATGCTTTGCCGCCTACAGACGGATTATCACCTTCATTCTACACCAGGATCTTCACTTCATTTACACTCAGAGTCAGTTGCGTGTAAGTTGCTGGGGGCAGCAACGCGACACCTTCCCCAACCTGAGAACAAGCCCCACTTACCCAGCGTGAGAGAAGCCGTCATAATTTGATGGCTGATGCTGGAAAGGGCCTTCTTTCTGATTTCCAGACTTTAAGTAACAGGATTTAATTTCCCCTGCAAAATTTCGGCAAAGAAGATTACACAGTTATTCGTATATGATCATTTCCGCGTATACTTTTTCCAAGTTAGAGAGAACTCATTTTGGACTATTTTAATGATAATTGTTGGTAGACTAGGTCCATTCTTTGTATTTCTCCATAGAATGTGTAACTTAGCTAAGAAAATCGTGACGTACCTCTCTGATAATATGCTTAGACAAGTTTGACTCAGTTACTTACTTTTCATTGAAGTATAGTTGATTCACGGTGTTGTGTTAGTTTCAGGTGTACAGCAAAGGGAATCAGTTATATATATATATATATATATATATATATATATATATATATATATATACATTCTTTTTCAGATTCTTTTCCATTATAGCTTATTACAAGATATTGAATATAGTTCCCTGTGCTATACAGTAGGTCCTTGTTGTCTATCTATTTTATGTATAATAGTGTGAATCTGTTAATCCCAAACTCCCAATTTATCCCTCCCCGCTTTCCCACTTTGGTAACCATAAGTTTGTTTTCTATGTCTGTGAGTTTGTTTCTGTTCATTTGTGCCATTTTTTAAGATTCCACATCTAAGTGATATCACATGACTCAGTTACTTATTACTTAATTGCTTTTCATCGATTTATTTGTACCATTTCTAATCCCCTTCTGCGTATTCTTTTCAGTGCATTTCTTCTGTATATTCTCTTCACGTGTCAGGATGATCTGTGTATGCTGTAACTGGGTTTTGTTTTGTTTTGTTTGTATCATGTGCAGAAGAGGCTTATTAAGGGTGTGGTTTTGATCAGTGGACCACAAGGGGCCATCCCAACCTTTGAATTTGCAGATGAGCATTGGCACAGCTGCTGACTGGTATGTCAGCCTGGTGATGAGGAAAAGCAAGAGATGGAATTAATTTGTGGAGCTAAATTAGCCTGCGAAAGTGGTTCAGGGTACTGAGGTGTGAAAAGCAGTTCACTTTGTAAATGTAAACGGTCTCTCCCCAGAAGAGGTTTTGGGTGACAGGGAAGCATAATTAACCTTGTCTGTTATGAGCAGCTGCAATGTAGGCTGTAGTGCTGGACCTCAACTTCAAGGTTGTACCCCCAAAAGAAACATTCACAGTGACAACCAACGGCCCCTCTGGAGGCTTTGATAGAAGTGCTACTGTCGTTCTTCATAATGTAAAAGTCTCTTTGTATTTCTGCAGATGCAGAAGCACTTCAAACTATAAACCGCTGATCTATATAGAGAGGGTAATATATCATTTATTATCCAAACCAGGATCCTTGTGAGAGTAGAATAATAAGTTTACATTGATCTATAAGGGACTTAACCCAAGACCCGACCTACAAAAACTAAGACCTATATCCCTTATCTAAGGAACCTTGAATTTGCCTTTTAATGGTTCTTCCTTCCTTTCCTTCTTTCTCTTTCTTTCTTTCTTGTTCTTTCTTCCTTCCGTCCTTCCTTTCTATTACTTTTTAAAATCTTTTTTATAACAAGGTATTAAAAATATATCAGGGTCAGATTTTCAACATATATCCAATGAATATTTCTTAGGTAGTGGGCATTACCTTCCCAAAGTTTACAACTGTGAGGGAGAAAATGTCACTAATCAAATTATTATAAGTCAATAAACAATTAGAAGCTGTAACAGTCTCAAAGAAGGAAAAGGATAGGGTGTTAGGAAAGCAAAAGAGCAGAAGAACCTGATTAAACCTGGGAAATCCAGGAAAGGTTTTCCTGAAGAACTTTCTTTAGAACTGAGATCCGAAGGATAAATGGCACAATGTGGGCACAGGGACACGGTTATGTGCAAAGGCCCTGAGGCAGGAGGGCGCACACTCTGTTCTAAGAACATTATGTGTGAGCAAGCAGAACTAAGCCTTCCTCTTCCAGTCTAGTACAGGTATCCCCCGCTTTTTTAAGTTCGCTTCACGCCACCTCATTTTTTACGAAAGACCTACCTTAGTACATGTTTTTGCTAACTGAAAGAAATCCGAAAATTTTTTCTGCTTCTAAAGGGCTAAAAGTGAAAAGAGCATTCAGCGTTTGTTTTGGAGTGAGTTATACAGCCAGCGCACACCCCAAGCAATGAGAGTAGCATCACCAAGCTCCCTCCCCAGGTACTATACCCAGTATCTCAGCATCAAGCTGCCATAGCTTTGAATGAGGACCATCTGTGTCTTATTGATGTATTTTTTGCATCCTTAGGTAACTGCCTCTTTGCTTCATACCCTTTCAGTTTAGGAAAGATCTCGTGGGACCACTCTACTTTCAGATAGAGGGGAAACCTGTCCTCAGGCTAAGAGACCACATGGGACCTTGAGAAAGCTGCCAGCCTTCCCCCTTCTACGTCATGAGTAAAGAGCTCTCAAGACTTACCATGTTCATCAATAAAGACATGCATCGCATCCACAGACATCTCATCTTGCACAGATGTTTCAGGTCCACTGATGACTTGCAACACAGAACTATCTTGTTGGGAAGTTACCCTGTAGATTATCTGCCTCTGTCTACTGCCCTGGAAACTTAACATACATAAAAATTTCAGAAACAATGTGGAACGCCTCCTTACCCTTAAGAAAGCATTAAAAGAAGCAGCCAGTAAGTGAGGCTGCACCAGCATGAAGCTATAGACGTAAGTTATCCTTACAGGGTCGGGATCTTGGCAGGTTCAGTGAGCCCGGGGCTGGTGCTGGTGTGCTCTTGACTTTGCACGTCTGGTTTTCCTTGCTTGGCGTTGGGTCCACTGGGCTTCTCACTTTCTAGGATTTCCTCCTTTTTCTCCTGGGAATGGTTATCTGAAAAACATTGCTTTATGTGTTAACATCATATTAAATAAGAAATTAATGGGAAGATACTTGGAAACAAGTTACCAAAACTGAAGCAAGAATAGATAGAAAATCTAAATAGCTCCTATGAATTCAGAATAAATACATTTAAAATAAATTAAATACATTTTATTTAGATAAATTTTCATTTTACTAATTACGAAAGTACCTAAATATTTTTGAAAAACAGAAGTGTGTATGTGTCAGAGACATGTTATTGAGACATCTACAAATACCATCACTTTACATATGGATTCAAGGACTCCCCTGTAATACTCCAGTGACCACTGGCTTACCCAGTTGAAAATCACCCTTTTGGCTAACTTAGTCCTGAAAGGTTCATAGCTCATACATGAATAGCATCGAGGAAAATAATGGCATAAATACCCTGGCGATTTTGGAGTAAAGTCTCATTTTGCGTTTTAAAACCTTATCAGTCTTTCCTTCTCACTCATTCTCAAAATCTAAATTTTCAAGCTGAAGGTAGAATTGGCCTCTTCATAAAGTAGGTGCTCATTAAGTAGAGCTGACCTTGAACCACACCTTGGCACTGTGGAGGACTCAGTGAGATACTATGCCTATGCCTTACCCTGAGAATATTTTAAGATGAATTAGAATTCCAAGATCAATAGGTATATATCGGGTTTTTGAAGTTTTAGAATCCTCTTTAAATAATGGACCAGAACAAGGGTCTTAGTTTACACCATTATGCAAAGTGGAATGACCCCTGAGGGTCAGCCGTCCTTATCTAAAGACACACCCAATGGCCACTTTTAAGGTCACAATGTCCTCTGTATTCCCATGACCAAAGATACCAATAGCTATCTTCTTCTGCATAAATTTTTGCCTGAGAGAAGAACACGATTGAGTGGTTTGAACCTACTGGCTCTTTCAAGACATGGCATTCAGAAAGCCCACCAAGATCTGTCTCAAAAGATGAAGTGGGGTCTAAATCACATCATCATGTATACAACAAAGTTTTTCATCCTTGGACTTGAAGTACTTAGAGAAACACTGCTGACTTCCAAGTGAGTCCTGAAGATAAATATTCCCAGTGCATCTGTGAAACGATCAGAATTTCTTTGGTACAAAAATGTTTGCCTTTCATTTGACAGCTTGTCAGGATAGAAGTTTTCACAGTTTTCAAGAAACACATTTGTGAGAAAGTGCTATCACAACAAACAGCTTTAGCCAGTGATCACGTCACGTAAAAACTGCAGGGAGGCATGTTTAGACAGCTCTGCCTTCTGACACTACATGTATGTGGACCCATCCATTCGCTTCGCTTCTAATACCTTAGTCTCTCCTTCCCTTAAATGGGCACATTACATATGTCAACCTATGGGTTATTTTTTTCTTTTTCCCTTTAAAAATACACGCTTATAGGAATTCTCTGTTTCTAAAAATAACATACATGAATGCCATGTAATTTAAAACTAGAGAAAAGGAAAAAAAATCTTAAATTACTCTTAACCCCACCATGCTGTTACAGGAGCCAATATGAGACATATCACACCAGTATTTTTTCTAGGCATCATTTTTTTTTCAAGATTTAAGTCATAATCCAGATGTTGATTTAGAACTGTTCTATTTGACTTAAAGTATTGTAAATATTTAATGACATTAGACATTCTCCTACATCATCTACATCATCTAAAAATGGAAGTTATATAATATTACATTAATATAATTTACTAAGCTAAATAGAACAGTTAGAAAACAAATGTTGTTTTCTAGCTGTTCTATTTATCTTAAAGTATTATAAATATTTAATTACATGAGATATTCTTCTACAGTATACAAAAATTGAAGTATATACTACATTTAAAAGTATAATTTATTAAACTAGACCCCTACTGTTATAAATTTAGGGTCTTTCAATTTTTCTATACTCCAGATAATTCTTCAATAATCATCTTCACGTGCATCATGATTATTTTCTTAGAAAGTCTAGAAGAAACTGAGTACACAAATGGATAATAGCCAGACAATATATATAAATACAGAACTCTGACCTACATGCTACAGCAACCAGCCCAGAAAACCAACCCATAACCTACAGTAACCAGCCAAGAAACCAATACACGATACAAGTCAGACTTGCAGGAACTCAGACCACTGCTTCTAGCAAATAGCTCAGAAAGCCAAATAATAACCCCTGTAACAATCAGTCCCAAATGGCCAAGACTTGAATAATAACAGAGCTTCCCTAATTTTTGCCCCTGCTTCCAACCAGAGAAATCCAACCAATCAGAAGGAGCCAAATACGCTCCCCTAACCAATCGCATAGGGTGCTCTAATTACCCCACCTCCAGCTTCCCCAGGCCAACAGCCTGCAATCACACCCAAAGCCTTCCTTTCTTCCACTACAAAGCTTTCCCACTCCTCTGCCTGCCTTGGAGTTGCTGCCAAAATGCTGGTGGTTGACTCTCGCTGTAGCAAGCTCTGAATGATAGCCTTAGTTCTTCTCATTTGAGCAGTCTTTGTTTATTTCCACAAAGTAAAATAAAGCTGTATCAAAAGAAAACAAAAACATGGCTTTAAAGGCTGTCGATAAGGGTGTGGTTTTCCATAACCTCAAATTCTAGAATATCCCCAAGACCTAAAAATTATTTAAAGGCCTTTGTGGAGATGACCTGGGTTGGAAATAAGAGCACCATAGAGGGCTTCCCTGGTGGCACAGTGGTTAAGAATCCACCTGCCAACACAGGGGACACGGGTTTGAGCCCAGGCCCGGGAAGATTCCACATGCCGCGGAGCCACTAAGCCCGTGCGCCACGACTACTGAATGAGCCACAACTACTGAGCCCACGTGCCACAACTACTGAGCCCATGCACCTAGAGCCCGTGCTCCGCAACAAGAGAAGCCACCGTAATGAGAAGCCCGCGCACCAAAGCCAAGAGTAGCCCCCGCTCACCGTAACTAGAGAAAGCCCACACGCAGCAACAAAGACCCAATGTAGCCAAAAATAAATAAATAAATTTATTTAAAAAAAAAAAGAGTACCATAGAGATACCTGGACAACCACATGTAAAAGAAAAAGATTAGAACATTTCTTCACACCATATGCAAAAATAAGCTCAAAATGGATTAAAGACCTAAATGTAAGATCAAAAAACAAAATACTCCCAGAAGAAAACATAGGCAGAACACTCTTTGACATAAATCGTAGTATTATCGTTTGCCTCTGTTTCCTAAGGTAAAGGAAACAAAAGCAAAAACAAACAAATGGGACTAATTAAACTTAAAAGCTTTTGTACAGCAAAGGAAACCACTGTCAAAACAAACAGACAACCTAATGATTGGGAGAAAATATTTGCAAATAATATGACCAATAAGGAGTTAATATCCAAAATATATAAACAGTTCATACAAATCAATAGCAAGAAAACAAATCAACCCGATTCAAAAAATGGGCAGAAGACATGAATAGACATTTTTCTAAAGAAGACATAAAGATGGCCAACAGGCACATGAAAAGACGCTCAACATTGCTAATCATCAGAGAAATGCAAATCAAAACCACAATGAGACGTTACCTCACACCTGTCAGAAGGGCTATCATCAAAAAGTCTACAGATAATACATGTTGTTGAGGATATGGAGAAAAGGGAACCCTAGTAATTGTTGGTGGGAATGTAAACTGGTACGGCCACTATGGAGAACAGTATGGAAATTCCTCAAAAACCTGAAAATAGAACCACCATATGATCCAGCAATCCCACTCCTGGGTATATATCTGAAGAAAAGGAAAACACTAATTTGAAAAGGTATTCACAGCATCAGTGTCTACAACAGCCAAGATATGTAAGCAACCTAAGTGTCCATCAACAGGTGAATGGATAAAGAAGATGTGGTATAGCTATTTCCAATGGAATACTACTCAGCCATAAAAAGGAATGAACTTTTGCCATTTGCAACAAAACGGATGGACTTGTAGTTATTATGCTTAGTGAAATAAGTCAGACAGAGAAAGACAAATACTGTATGTTATCACATATATGTGGAATCTAAAAAATAAAACTAGTGAATATAACAAAACAGAAACAGACTCACAGATATAGAGAACAAACTAGTGGTTACCAGTGGGGAGAGGGAAGGGGGGAGGGGCAAGGCAGGGGTGGGGGTTAAGAGGTACAAACTACTATGTTTAAAATAAATAAGCTACAAGGATATATTGTACAGCACCGGGAATATAGCCAATATTTTATAAGAACTTTAAATGAAGTACAATCTTTAAAAACTGTAAATCACTGTTAGATACCGGAAATAAATATAATATTGTAAATCAACTATATTTCAATAAAAAAAAATAGGAGGCAGGAGAGTAATTCCCAGGACAATAAGAAGAGCAAATGTTTGGTAATTTTAAAAAATTAAATTAAAAAAAAAACTCTGTCCCTGCCTGGAATAGGTATACGATCCAGTCCAACTCCTCCCTCCCTGTTGTACCTGCAAGTTCCCGACAACCAAGCCTGTTCCTTTCCATAGAAAACCTCATAGCATCCACATCTCTTTGCACACCCCCTAGGTTTCCAACTCAACCCTGTTCTGATTGAACGTGGCTGGCTGAAAAGTTTAAGAGCAGAAACTTAAGTAGACAGACCAAATAAACCTCACATATAGCCTGAGGGGAACCTCAGAAGAGAAGTCTGAAATTGATCAAGTACAAGACTTTTCACATATTTTCTTACTTGAATCATCACAGTAAATCTGTAACGTATTATTATTCCTGCTTTACTGAAGCTACTGTGACTCAGATGGATATGGTGAGTTGTCCAAGCTCACCCCGCTGGACGGCAAAACCAAAATTTGGCCCTGGGCTGTCAAGTTCCAAACCCAGAGCTCTGTCCTCCCCACACACAGCTTCCCGGAAAGAAACACATCACCCAGATCAGCATTACCTAATACAGTAGCCAGTGGCCACATGTGGCTACTTAAATGAAGTAAAATTCAATAAAATTAAAAATTCCACTTCTCAGCTGCACAATCCCCATTTCAAGTATTTAATAGCTACACGTGGCCAGTGCCTGCTGTCCTGGACGGCAGATCCGGGATAATTCCATCACTGCAGAAAGTTCTATTAGACAGTGCTGGTCAAGATGCGTGAACCTTTATATGAATTAGATGGTGAGAATCCAAATCTTGTATCAGAAAGTGTCTAGTATCTCAAAGTAACCAATGCTTTCTTGTACTGCATGTGTCTGTTATAAAGTTTAGCTGAATCCTTCCTGTTCTTGTTACTCCATATGCAAAATCTTGGATACACAGACATAGTAACACGGAGAATGCATTCACTTTACATAAGTTCAATATTCAGACTTAATGAATTTTTAGGCAAGATTGGACTGACCCACAAGCAGGGCAAGCCTTTTGGCAGAGCAACAGAAAGACAAAAGAAAAAAGAGCAAGTCGCTGGGAGCTGCCTGCATACAGCCAAAGGGTCCCCCTGACTGGCCCAAAGAGCAGAGAACAGGTAGCAGCAAAGGGACAATCATAGCACAAAGATATGCCACTGCCACGTGAACCACAACTTCCTGCAAGCAATCCTACCATATAGACACGCTCTCAGAGACCTAGGCAGAGGACACGGGTTCGAGCCCTGGTCCAGGAAGATCCCACATGCTGTGGAACAACTAAGCCTGCGCACCACAACTAGTGAGCCCAAGTGCCACAACTACTGAAGCCCGCGCGCCTAGAGCCCGTGCTCCACAACAAGAGAAGCCACCGCAGTAAGAAGCCCGTGCACTGTAATGAAGAGTAGTCCCCGCTTGCTGCAACTAGAGAAAGCCCGCACTCAGCAACGAAGACCCAACGCAGCCAAAAATAAAATTAATTAATTAATTAAAAATAAATAAATAAAGTTAAAAGACTTTGTAAAAACTCTAGTCCATGGGACTTCCCTGGCGGTCCAGTGGTTAGGACTCAGCGCTTTCACTGCCTTGGCCCCAGGTTCAATCCCTGGTAGGGGAACTAAGATTCCACAACCCATGTGGAGTGGCCACAAAAAAAAAACAAAAAAAACTCTAGTCCAGTAACATCCTTTGCCTGGGAGGAAACTGAGCCCAGAGATATTAAGAGAATGAATCTTCTATTCCTACAGGAAATATAGTTTATTATTTATGAGTGTTGACTCTGTAGCCAGACTGCCTGGAATCAAAGCTGAGTTGTAGACTTACTAGGCTAACTTGGGAAAGGTAGTGAAAACCAGCTGCAAAAAAGGAATGATAACAGGACCCATAACACAAAGTTACATGAAGACTAAATGAGTGAAAGTGAGACTAACTGTATAAAATATTGCTCAAACTGGGAACCCTTTTGAGAGTGAAAGGCAGCGTTATTAATAATTATTTTGGCAAAACACACATTAATAAGGGCCTTTTTGGACAAACCACCACGGATGGTCACCCGTGTTAATATCTGTAAAGTCCTTAGGATGGTGCCGGCGTGAATTAAGAGCTGTGTGGTTGTTATAATTATGTTTACAACTTGGGATAATTAGAGAATTCAGCACAGATTATATAATGGAATTCAACAGAAAAGTGGATTCCTTTCACAGAAATTTGCTTTACAATCAGCTTTCCCAGAATGAATCTATTCTATTATTTTTCATACCTTTACTTTTTAATTTATTTTTTTTAAAGTCTTATTGTATTTGTTACAACATTGCTTCTGTTTTATGTTTTGGTTTTTTTGGCTACGAGTCACGTGGGATCTTAGCTCCCCAACCAGGGATCGAACGTGCACCCCCTGCATTGGGAGGTGAAGTCTCAACCGCTGGACCGCCAGGGAAGTTCCGCATCTATTCTATTAAGGAAGAGCTACCTTCAGGGGTCTTGTCACCATGGTAAAATATAACTGCTCATTTCCTTAGAAGTAAACGTTCTTGCCTAGGGAAGCCAAATCTTCATTACTATGCCTTAAATTTCCTGGTGGAATAAGCCAGGTTTAATCCATGCTCATCACACAGCTTAGTTTTGATACACTCAGCAAATATCGGTGACGACACCAAGCACCCAACAATTACACAACAGTTATCCCGCTGTTTGCAAAATCAAATCACAGAAGCCCGCACCTCCAGGAAGCCCGCTGTCTTTGCTCTCCTCTGCCAGCTCATTCTTTTGGTTGGATACCACCACCTTGGAAGTATTAATTGATTCTAACAGGGAGACAAATTCCAGGAAGTTGGATTCATTTGGTATTTGTCCTTCCTTGGCCTCCAGGTCAGATTTGGAAGTTGGCATTGTTTGCTCTTTATCATTAATAACTTCTGCGGAACTTTTGCTCAAGAAGACGTCTGTCCCGCTGTCTACACTGAGGACTTGGGAGTGTCTCTTTTCCTGGCTGATTCTACAAGATGATGGGTCAAGGTTAGCCTGGACTTCCGTGCCCCCCTCAGACTCGGAGACCACATCAGGCGTGGGTGGCGGGGTTGTACAGGGGTCTCCTGGGGAAGGACTGTGGTCCTGGGTGGCATCGCCCCCGTCCCCAGATTCATAGCCAGAACATGGATTGGAAGACGCCTCCACCATCAATCTCTCCGGCGTCCTGTCACTTCCATTGCCTTCGGGACACACCATGCCTCCTCCTCCACCCTCAGACAGCTCAAGGGTGATGATGGGAATTCTCATCTGTTTCTCAGGACCAGCGGCCCCTGGGGGAACTGGCTCGGCATCACACGTGAAGCCGGTTGCCTCAGTACCAACCACCTTCAGGTGAAGAGAACTTTCCAAGTCTGTCATGGAGTTGGGGGTACTGCTCATGGTGATGACAATCTTAATGGGCTCGTGCAGACTCAACAGGTCTCCAGGTTGAGAAGTATCTATAAGAGTGACAGCAACCTCATTATCTGAGTCATCCACCTCCTGGTTCAAGGGTGGGTCCACCTGCTGGGAAACCTGCTCCCGCCCAGGTTTGGCGATGACGGTGTTACACTGAGGGCAGCTACTGCTCAGGCTGTCCTGAGGCGACTTGCTTTGCAACTGTTCCCTGATAGAGGCAAAATTCCCAGGTTCTGGGATCAGGACGGAATTCTCACTCCCCCAAGGCTGGAAAGAAACATCTGTCTCCAGTAAGTCGTATTGAGACAAAGACAGGTAGGGCACCTTCTTCACGGCTTCTTTGTCCACCAAGCCACCCTCGGATCTGTGGCAGAAGGGGGACTGCCCCTGGCCCCCTTTTTCCTTCCCTTTATCACTGATGCAAGTTTCTGCCACGACTGGTTTCACTGGTATTGCTGATGTGGTCATGGTTTCCGGCACGTGCCCTTTAGAAGCAGGTAAGCGTTCCGTTTTCATCCCAGGTGATGTAGATGACACTGGTGCTACGGGCTGGTCATCTGACACAATGACACCTGAAATCAACAACAACAGCAACTCGATTCACATCCAGAATGGATGAATAATGTCATGGAGCAAGACCGAATAATAACAAACTAAAAATAACACCAGCAACAAATGTGATAAGATGCTTAGTCTAAAAATAGCTCCTCCACTGTGAAATTGTTCTTGAAATCTCTATATTTAAAAAATAATTCAGGCTTGTAGCTTTCCCTCTTTTGTGGGCTTGGGAGGCAGACTAGTATGATTTAAACAACGTATTTGCAATCAGAAAGGTCCTGGCTCTGCTATTCACTAGCTACGTTATATTGGGCAAGTTACTTAATCCTTCTAAACCAAGGCAGGGAGGGTCCAAAATATTGATATATAAGGCTTGACAAGCAAAAGCAGCTTGGATTTTATGCTAAGAATAATGTGAACTCAGCAGAAGTTTTTCAATGCAGGGAAAGGAAGGGGTTCATTCTGGCCTCCAAAAGTTCTTTTCTAAGTCTTCTGAAGACAATCAAAAGACAATAAAATGGGAGGAGGAACCAAGATGGTGGAGTAGAAGGACGTGCTCTCACTCCCTCTTACGAGAGCACCAGAATCACAACTAGCTGCTGGACAATCATCGACAGGAAGACACTGGAACTCACCAAAAAAGATACCCGACATCCAAAGACAAAGGAGAAGCCACAATGAGACGGTAGGAGGGGCGCAATCACAGTAAAATCAAATCTCATAACTGACGGGTGGGTGACTCACAGACTGGCAAACACTTATACCAAAGAAGTCCACCCACTGGAGTGAAGGTTCTGAGCCCCACGTCAGGCTTCACAACCTGGGGGCCCGGCAACGGGAGGAGGAGTTCCTAGAGAATCAGACTTTGAAGCCTAGTGGGAATTGATTGCAGGACTTCAACAGCACTGGTGGAAACAGAGACCCCATTCTTGGAGGGCACACACAAAGTAGTGTGCGCATCAGGACCCAGGGGAAGGAGCAGTGACCCCATAGGAGACTGAACCAGACCTACCTGCTAGTGCTGGACGGTCTCCTGCAGGGGCGAGGGGTGGCTCTGTTTCACCATGGGGACAAGGACAGTGGCAGCAGAACTTCTGGGAGGTACTCCTTGGCGAGAGCCCTCCCAGAGTCTGTCATTAACCCCACCAAAGAGCCCAGGTAGACTCCAGTGTTGGGTTGCCTCAAGCAAAACAACCAACAGGGAGGGAACCCAGCCCCACCCATCAAGTGGATTAAAGTTTTACTGAGCTCTGCACACCACAGCAACAGTCAGCTCTACCCACCACCAGAGCCTCTCATCAAGCCTCTTAGATAGCCTCATCCACCAGAGGGCAGACAGCAGAAGCAAGAAAAACTACAGTCCTGCAGCCTGTGGAACAAAAACCACATTCACAGAAAGATAGACAAGATGAAAGGCAGAGGGCTATGTACCAGATGAAGGAACAAGATAAAACCCCAGAGAAACAACTAAATGAAGTGGAGATAGGCAACCTTCCAGAAAAAGAATTCAGAATAATGATAGTGAAGATGATCCAGGACCTCAGAAAAACAATGGAGGCAAAGATCGAGAAGATGCAAGAAATGTTTAACAAAGACCTAGAAGAATTAAAGAACAAACACCTAGAAGAATTAAAGAACAAACAAACAGAGATGAACAATACAATAACTGAAATGAAAAATACATTAGAAGGAATCAATAGCAGAATAAATGAGGCAGAAGAACGGATAAGTGACCTGGAAGACAGAATGGTGGAATTCACTGCTGCGGAACAGACTAAAGAAAAAAGAATGAAAAGAAATGAAGACAGCCTAAGAGACCTCTGGGACAGCATTAAATGCAACAACATTCGCATTATAGGGGTCCCAGAGGGAGAAGAGAGAGAGAAAGGACCTGAGAAAATATGTGAAGAGATTATAGTCAAAAACTTCCCTAACATGGGAAAGGAAATAGCCACCCAAGTCCAGGAAGCGCAGAG
Organism: Delphinus delphis; assembly: GCF_949987515.2. Taxonomy (NCBI): domain Eukaryota; kingdom Metazoa; phylum Chordata; class Mammalia; order Artiodactyla; family Delphinidae; genus Delphinus; species Delphinus delphis. The sequence continues at coordinate 80,252,693 of NC_082698.1, read as the reverse complement.
AGTCCCATACAGGATAAAACCAAGGAGAAACACGCCAAGACACATATTAATCAGATTGGCAAAAATTAAAGACAAAGAAAAATTACTGAAAGCAGCAAGGGAAAAACGACAAATAACATACAAGGAACTCCCATAAGGTTAACAGCTGATTTCCCAATAGAAACTCTACAAGCCAGAAGGGAGTGGCATGATATACTGAAAGTGATGAAAGGGAAGAACCTACAACCAAGATTACTCTACCCAGCAAGGATCTCATTCAGATTCGATGGAGAAATCAAAAGCTTTACAGACAAGCAAAAGCTAAGAGAATTCAGCACAACCAAACCAGCTCTACAACAAATGTTAAAGGAACTTCTCTAAGTGCGAAACACAAGAGAAGAAAAGAACCTACAAAAACAAACCCAAAACGATAAGAAAATGGTAACAGGAACATACATATCGATAATTACCTTAAACGTGAATGGATTAAATGCTCCAACCAAAAGACACATGCTTGCTGAATGGATACAAAAACAAGACCCATATAGATACTGTCTACACCCACTTCAGACCTAGGGACACATACAGACTGAAAGTGAGGGGATGGAAAAAGATATTCCATGCAAATGGAAATCAAAAGAAAGCTGGAGTAGCTATACTCATATCAGATAAAATAGACTTTAAAATAAAGAATGTTACAAGAGACAAGGAAGGACACTACATGATGATTAAGGGATCAATCCAAGAAGAAGATATAACTATTATAAATATATATGCACCCAACATAGGAGCACCTCAATACATAAGGCAACTGCTAATAGCTATAAAAGAGGAAATCAACAGAAACACAATAATAGTGGGGGACTTGAACACCTCACTTACACCAATGGACAGATCATCCAAAATGAAAATAAATAAGGAAACAAGTTTTAAAAGACACAATAGACCAGATAGATTTAATTGATATTTGTAGGACATTCCATCCAAAAACAGCAGATTACACTTTCTTCTCAAATGCACACGGAACATTCTCCAGGATATATCACATCTTGGGTCACAAATCAAGCCTCAGTAAATTTAAGAAAATCGAAATCATATGAAGCATCTTTTCTGACCACAACACTATGAGATTAGAAATGAATTACAGGGGAAAAAACATAAAAAACACAAACACATGGAGGCTAAACATTACGTTACTAAATAACCAAGAGATCACAGAAGAAATCAAAGAGGAAATCAAAACATACCTAGAGAAAAATGACAATGAAAACACGATGATCCAAACCCTATGGGATGCAGCAAAAGCAGTTCTAAGAGGGAAGTTTATAGCTATACAAGCCTATCTAAAGAAACAAGAAAAATTTCAAGTAATCAATCTAACCTTACACCTAAAGGAAAGAGAAAGAAGAACAAACAAAACCCAAAGTTAGCAGAAGAAAAGAAATCATAAAGATCCGAGCAGAAATAAATGAAATAGAAACAAAGAAAACAATAGCAAAGATCAATACAACTAAAAACTGGTTCTTTGAGAAGATAAACAAAATTGATAAACCATTAGGCAGACTCATCAAGAAAAAGAGGGAGAGGACTCAAATCAATAAAATTAGAAATGAAAAAGAAGTTACAACAGACACCGCAGAAATACAAAGCATCCTAAGAGACAACTACAAGCAGCTCTATGCCAATAAAATGGACAACCTGGAAGAAATGGACAAATTCTTAGAAAGGTATAACCTTCCAAGACTGAACCAGGAAGAAATAGAAAATATGAAAAGACCAATCACAAGTAATGAAATAGAAACTGTGATTAAAAATCTTCCAACAAACAAAGGCCAGGACAAGATGGCTTCACAGGTGAATTCTATCAAACATTTAGAGAAGAGCTAACACCTATCCTTCTCAAACTCTTCCAAAAAATTGCAGAGGAAAGAACACTCCCAAACTCATTCTCTGAGGGCACCATCACCCTGATAACAAAACCAGACAAAGATACTACAAAAAAAGAAAACTACAAACCAATATCACTGATAAATATAGATGCAAAAATCCTCAACAAAATACTAGCAAACAGAATCCAACAACACGTTAAAAGGATCATACACCATGATCAAGTGGGATTTATCCCAGGGATGCAAGGATTCTTCAATATATGCAAATCAATCAATGTGATACACCATATTAACAAATTGAAGAATAAAAACCATATATGATCATCTCAATAGATGCAGAAAAAGCTTTTGACAAAATTCATCACCCATTTAATGATAAAAACTCTCCAGAAAGTGGGCACAGAGGGAACCTACCTCAACATAATAAAGGCCATATACGACAAACCCACAGCAAACATCATTCTCAACAGTGAAAAACTGAAAGCATTTCCTCTAAGATCAGGAATAAGACAAAGATGTCCACTCTCGCCACTATTATTCAACATAGTTTTGGAAGTCCTAGCTACGGCAATCAGAGAAGAAAAAGAAATAAAAGGAATACAAATTGGAAAAGAAGAAGTAAAACTGTCACTGTTTGCAGATGACGTGATACTATACATAGAGAATCCTAAAAATGCCACCAGAAAACTACTAGAGCTAATCAATGAATTTGGTAAAGTAGCAGGATACAGAATTAATGCACAGAAATCTCTGGCATTCCTATACACTAATGATGAAAAATCTGAAAGAGAAATTATGGAAACACTCCCATTTACCATTGCAACAAAAAGAGTAAAATACTTAGGAATAAACCTACCTAGGGAGACAAAAGACCTGTATGCAGAAAACTGTAAGACACTGATGAAAGAAATTAAAGATGATACCAACAGATGGACTGATATACCATGTTCTTGGACTGGAAGAATCAATATTGTGAAAATGACTATACTACCCAAAGCAATCTACAGATTCAAAGCAATCCCTATCAAATTACCAATGGCATTTTTTACGGAACTAGAACAAATCATCTTAAAATTTGTATGGAGACACAAAAGACCCCGAATAGCCAAAGCAGTCTTGAGGGAAAAAAACGGAGCTGGAGGAATCAGACTCCCTGACTTCCGACTATACTACAAAGCTACAGTAATCAAGACAATATGGTACTGGCACAAAAACAGAAACACAGATCAATGGAACAAGATAGAAAACCCAGATATAAACCCACGCACCTATGGTCAACTAATCTATGACAAAGGAGACAAAGATATACAATGGAGAAAAGACAGTCTCTTCAATAAGTGGTGCTGGGTAAACTGGACAGCTACATGTAAAAGAATGAAATTAGAATACTCCCTAACACCATACACAAAAATAAACTCAAAATGGATCCAAGACCTACATGTAAGACCGGACACTATAAAACTCTTAGAGGAAAACATAGGAAGAACACTCTGACATAAATCACAGCAAGATCTTTTTTGATCCACTTCCTAGAGTAATGGAAATAAAAACAAAAATAAACAAATGGGACCTAATGAAATTTCAAAGCTTTTGCACAGCAAAGGAAACCATAAACAAGACAAAAAGACAACCCTCAGAATGGGAGAAAATATTTGCAAACGAATCAATGGACAAAGGATTAATCTCCAAAATATATAAACAGCTCATGCAGCTCAATATTAAAAAAACGAAGAACCCAATCCAAAAATGGGCAGAAGATCTAAATAGACATTTCTCCAAAGAAGACATACAGATGGCCAAGAAGCACATGAAAAGATGCTCAACATCACTAATTATTAGAGAAATGCAAATCAAAACTACAATGAGGTATCACCTCACACCAGTTAGAATGGGCATCACCAGAAAATCTACAAACAACAAATGCTGGAGAGGCTGTGGAGGAAAGGGAACCCTCTTGCACTGTTGATGGGAATGTAAATTGATACAGCCACTATGGAGAACAGTATGGAGGTTCCTTAGAAAACTAAAAATAGAACTACCATATGATCCAGCAATCCCACTACTGGGCATATACCTAGAGAAAACCATAATTCAAAAAGACACATGCACCCCAATGTTCGTTGCAGCACTATTTACAATAGCCAGGTCATGGAAGCAGCCTAAATGCCCATCGACAGACAAATGGATAAAGAAGTTGTGGTACATATATACAATGGACTATTACTCAGCCATAAAAAGGAACGAAATTGAGTCAGTTATAGAGACATGGATAGATCTAGAGACTGTCATACAGAGTGAAGTGAAGTAAGTCAGAAAGAGAAAAACAAATATCGTATATTAACACATGTATTTGGAACCTAGAAAAATGGTACAGATGAGCCGGTTTGCGGGGCAGAAGTTGAGACACAGATGTAGAGAACAAACGTATAGACACCAAGGGGGGACGACTGCAGTGGGGTGGGGATGGTGGTGTGCTGAATTGGACGATTGGGATTGACATGTATACACTGATGTGTATAAAATTGATGACTGATAAGAACCTGCAGTACAAACAAACAAACAAACAAAAACTAATACTAAACTTTCTTTGTATTATTTGTATGGAAATATGTTAATATAAATGTTTCAGACATTACATGAAATTTCTAAAAATCTTGTATGTTCTGGTATAATGTTATAAGTCATAATTCTAGTTATTACTTTAAAATGTATCTCAGAAATAACTAAAAAAAGACAATAAAATGAAATCTTAGTAAAAAAGTAAAACAAATATTTGTGGTGGGAGGGTTAAAAGAAAATTTCAGGAACAAAATTTGTAACTTGACAGAAATGCATATACACAGAATGCAATGTCATTTCCTCTGTCATTTTTCAGTGTAAGCATTATAATAAGAAGTATACTGTGTCGATGATGAATTTATCCTATTTTATATCTGCTATTATGAGCTGTATGAAAGGAGTCACAGACTACAGAAAGGACAATGAAATATAATCAATACAATATCACAGTCTGAACGTAGACATGATATACAAGTTCTGATAAGAAATAATGAAAATGAAGAGCTAAAGAAATGAAGGTAAAACATAACTGCAATCTTGGGTACAGTTCTAATTCTGAATGAATTCACTGGCATTCTGCTCTATGAAAATTATTTTTAGCTTCACTGAAGATAATGCTGTGATAAAATATTAAATGATGAGAATAAGCACTCTACCTTTGAGATCTTCCACTGTTTCCTGTTCTGGCAGCTCCTAAATAAATTAAAGAACAAATATCAATCAATATAAAAAAAAAAATCAATCAATATGACTCAGCTCCCTGCCCACTTCCAGGCAGTCAGCAGCCACTGTTTCTCTCAATGGCACATGGGAAAGACACAACAGAGTGTCCACTTAGAAAACAGGTAGCAAAGATGGACACAAAAATATCTAGAGTGTAGACATCCAACCAAGCCCACGGTGCTGTGAGAAAAGGGAGTTTGGCAATTAAGAAAGTAAGGAGAAAAAATAATGGGCTACTTCAGACTATAGTGAATAGAGCCCAAGAAAGTGAATCTAGAATAAAGGTGATTTAAGTATGATTTCATGTGGAGTGGTGGAGTGGATTCCAGGGGAAGGCATTGCAAATACGATGATTGAGATGAATGACAGACAGGACCAGGGAGAGGGCAGTGAAGGTGAGCTTAAGGGTTCTTCTGGTCGTGGTGCGGTCTCGGCAGGGCAGGCAGACTGCAGAGAAGGCCGGTGGGTGTGCTTGGAACGGGTGACTGGGTGTTTATCTCATGGTCCATGTGCTCCCCTCAGGTCATTGCCACCAAGAGGCCAGTATTTACAACCAGTGCACGTAAGTTGCAGTCACCACCATTGCACACTTCCATGATCAACACTCCAGCAGCATGAGGAGAGTGAAACAGAAAACAGACCACTAACCAGGAGCCCGGATGAATGATGAGAGTTTATGCTCTGTCCTCTGGAGCTGCCGTGGACGGGAGGCGTGGAGAGGGTTCGACTGGCCTCTTCCTTTTTACCGTTGTTAATCCGCCCATTATTGCTAAGCCACCATGAGAAACACAGGGGCAGTGATATTATCAAATAAAACTATGGCTCTTTTGACCTTAGTCCTTAAACAATTTTTTTCCCTTGATTCCACTTTGTCCAATTCATGGTATACACAATGGACTATTACTCAGCCATAAAAAAAGAAAGAAAGAATGCCATTTGCAGCAACATGGATGGACCTGGAGATTATCATACTAAGTCAGTCAGACAGAGAAAGACAAATACCATATGGTATCACTTATATGTGGAATCTATGATATGACACAAATGAACTTATATACAAAACAGAAACAGACTTAGAAAACAAACTTATGGTTACCAAAGGGGAAAAGGACGGGGAGGGATAAATTAGGAATTTGGGAGTCACATATACACACTACTATGTATAAAAGAGATAGACAACAGGGACCTACTGGATAGCACAGGGAATTATACTCAATATTTTGTAATAACCTATATGGGAAAAGAATCTGAAAAAGTATATATATATATATATATATATATATATATATATATATATATATACACACACACACACACATATACACACACACACACACACATAACTGAATCACTTTGTTGTACACCTGAAACTAACACAACATTGTAAGTCAACTATATTTCAAAAAAATATATATATGTATAAAAAAGGGGAAGAGTTCATGGTATACAAATTTTATTTTTAAAAGCTAATAAACATTACTTTAAAATAAGACATGCTCTCTTAAGGAACTATCAGAAATAAGACCAAGAATAGTGATGAATGCTCACTTGAGAATTACTCTTAATATTTTAGTTCTATGCAATGTATTACTTTTATATTAACAAACACAAATGTTCTTTCTGAAAATACTCTGGCGTGCACTAAGCATTGAGATGATGAGATAAAAATACTGAAGTGAAATATTTTGCTACGCTAAGCCTAATGCAAATGAATTTCAGAGCATGGTATAAGGTCATATTAAATAGTCAGTTAAACCGTCTGGATTATCCACGGTAAGGCATTATCATAAAATGCCTATCAACTTAGGCATTATTTTTATGCCTAAGTGTATGTTTAAATATAAGAAAAATGTACATATTTGTGTCTGCCTCTCCTGGCATATTTTCACAAACAACTCATACATGAGAAAAATTATTTTAATCAAAATTAAAACCTTTAAATTATGAACTAATGCATTAATGAGAAATGTTACCCTGTATTTTTATGATTGGTTATGTGGTCACTGATGGCCTCTTTGTCTTTATTTGGCTTTTCCTTCTTTCTGGAGGGCCTTTGCTGAATCACTTCTCCTTTATCAAACATGAGGTGTAGGCGATAACTGATCAATTTGATTATTGTGAAGAATATCGTCACTGAGCTGCAGTAAAAAAATACAGTGATGGCATTTGGAGGAAAAGCCTAGAGAAGAGAAAAGAAAGGAAAAAATGTATTTGCTTGTAGGATTACCTCCGGTCTTAAATCTGAAAGTATTTTAAAACTATTTATTGAACATAAATTGGGCGAGATTTCAAATTTTATTAGTTTTATGACTTTTCCTGTTCGTAATACCTGAAGAGAAAGAGCTACTACCTTTTTATTTTTTTAAAAAGTCTTTCTTATTTTTCAGGTGCTGGTACTAGCTGCAATGACCAACATGTGATTTGCAGACAGGAACCCCATAGAACAAAAGATACGTTATAGTGAGAGTCTCCAATTTCTACCAGCTCTTTTCTACAGGCTAGTCTGGTCTTCCGTGCATATGGTCTTCAAGGCCAGAGGAGGGCCTTTGAGATGCTGTTTTCTTCAACAAAACACAAACGGCCTTGCAGAGAACAAAGGGAAGGAGAAAGGTTAGTATAACGCCCCCTTGCTTTCCTCCCTGATTTCCCATTGGGTTAATATCATCAAGCCATGGACTTCTCTAGTGACATGACGTAGGCAGGGGCCATAAGAGGGTGTACTGCCTCTCAAAGGCAGAGGGACATTTCCAAAAGTGGCAAAGGATCTTTGCATGGAGATCACGGTGAACGTCAGCTCAATTCTGTCCAATCCCCTCAAGAAACAAAATGAATCGCTGGGATCCACGTAATTGTCCCACTCTGTAGGATACCCCACATCCCTTCCTATTTCTTTCACAGACCGTGGACCATGGCAGGTTCTCTGGTCCTTCCTAAATGAAATTCTTATCTTCTGGGATAGAAATGAATTCCTGAGGGTCCCAAGATGATACTAAGGACAACCTCAATAAACAGTGAGACCCTTTTAGCAATGCATCTCCCAGAAGGATCTCATAAGTCCAGTAATGATTCCAGTCAGTGCTGCAACCTGGAACACAGCGAGGCTCAGAGGCCACATGGCCCGGCCCCCTTCTGCTCCCATGCAGCCCCGGCACAACCTGCCCTGGTCCTATCTAACAATTTACCATCTGGGTAAGACCGTTCCTAAAACAGAATAGCCAAGCCAAAGGAACAACCAAGAAAGAGGAAACGATCACCTACAGTAAAAGCGGAAGTGAAGAATTTTCACCATCACTGACTTGTTTTCATTTCATGCGGATAAAAGTTCACAAATAAATATGAACTCATAAATAAGTGAATGACAGAATGATTAAATAAGATAAATATCAGATGGATAGAAATATATAAAGTCAGTTCCCCTCCCTGGAAGCAGATAAGTTCCACATTTACACATGTACCTCCTCATGAGAAGTTGTGAAGAACCTCAAGGAATATATAGCCAAGTTGAAGAGAGACAGAGAGGAGAGGCCATTAATAGCCCCCATCACTTTTCCTTAACATGTACGTATATTTCAGGTCTAAAAAAGTGTAGGCTAATAAAAAAGAATGAAATAATGCCATTTACAGCAAAATGGATGGACCTAGAGATTACCATACTAAGCGAAGTAAGTCAGAAAGAGAAACACAAATACCATATGACATCACTTATATGTGGGACCTAAAAAAAAAAATGATACAAATGAACTTATTTACAAAACAGACTCACAGATATAGAGAACAGATTTGTGGCTGCCGGGGAGGAGGGGAGAGGGGGCTCGGGGAGGGAAGGATTGGGAGTTTGGGGTTAGCAGATGCAAACTGTTATGTATAGGATGGATAAACAACAAGGTCCTACTGCAGAGCACAGGAAACTATATTCAGTATCCTGTGATAAACCATACTGGCAAAGAATATGAAAAAGAATGTATGTATATATAACTGAATCACTTTGCTGTACACCAGAAATTAACACAACATTGTAAATCAACCGTGCTTCAATAAAATATAAATTTAAAAAATAATAATATCAATAAATGTAGGCTAAAGCTAGAGAGTAAGTTTGAAGAAACTGATAAAGAAGCAATAAAACCCAGCAAATGCTAAAACCAACATGATGCTGAGTGAAGTAAGTCAGAGAAAGACAAGACAAATACTGTATGATCTCACTTACATGAAATTTATTTAAATATAAGTGAAATACAAATTTATATTAGTTTAAAACAAAAAGAAAAACACCAAACTTATAGAAAAAGAGATCAGATTTGTAGTTACCAGAGATGGGGGGGTGGGAGGAGGGAAACTGAAGGAAGGTGGTGAAAAGGTCTAAACTTACGAGAGTAATAAGTACTAAGGATGCCATGTATATGATGACTATAATTAACATTGCTGTATGATATACAGGAAAGTTGTTAAGAGGGTAGATTCTAATTCATCGCAAGAATTTTTTTCTTCTCTTTGTACTGTATCTATATGAGATGATGGATGTTAACTAAGCCCATGCTTAGCTGTGATAATCATTTCACAATATATGTAAACCAAACCATCAGGATGTCTACCTTAAACTTATACAGTGTCATGTGTCAATTACTTCTTAGTGAAAGTGGGGAGAAAAAGAAGGCAGATAAAAAAGTTTTTAATAAAAAATAAACCCCAGCAAACGTCTATGAGAATAGATTAGCAAACTGTCATATACAAATTATTTTTTAAAGGAGAATTATTTTATATTATTTTATTTTATTTATTTTCTTAGTTTTTGGCTGTGCTAGTGGGATCTTAGTTCCCCGACTAGGGATGGAACCCATGCCCCTTGCAACATAAGCACGGAGTCCTAACCACTGGACCACCAAGGAATTCCCTGTCATATACAAATTATATTCATAAGTTGTTTGAATTATAATGTAGCTTGTGTCTCATAGTATTCCAGTTAGTAGGGGTAGCAGGGAAAGTGCTCTCTCAATATCCCACGGGCTCTCCTACATTTCCCAGCCTACCTTGCAGTCAGGCTGGGCCCATGTGCCTACTTTTGGCCAATGGGCCATGAGCAGAAGTGGCCAGTGTCACTACTAAGCCTGAACAATTATGAGCTGGTGCCTCTTCCATGCCACTCTCCTCCTCTTTAGTTGATAATCTCAGAGGCCACGTTTTCCAGATCCATCTACAAGATAATAGAGCTTCCTTCAGCCTGGGCTCCTGGGTGACTCTATGGGACAAGGCCCTTACAGACCCAAGATGGACATGTAATAGAAGCGAGAAATAAACCTTTGATTCACTGAACCACTGAGATTTGGGGCATGGCAGCTAGCATGGTTTCACCTAAATTAATATTGGGGGGTACCATTTTATGGGGAAGCTTCCATTCAAGATTAGAGATAAAAACCCTAAGGCATTGGGAAAAGAAGGTTAGGGATGAAGGGGGAGAGAGAAAAGATTATATATGGATACTGGGGAAATTCATTTGGAAAAAAACTGACTTGCCACTATTCTCATAAATATGGGCTACAGCATAAGCTTAGTAATGTTGGAATTAAGAGAAGGCAAGAAGCTTGAAGTTGAAGTTGACATGAACATTAGTAACTAGTTTGCAACCCAGGTGAGAAGAGGTCCTGTCTCATCCTCGACGAAGGACCACTTAGCACTCTGTCGCACCACTGAAAAGCCCCTACACCGCACCAGACCCTAGTAAGAGATAGACATTTTACTGAAAATTTCCTTGGCGAGAGGAAAGGTTTCACAGCACGTGACTCATGGCACATTATTCCTCCCCAAATTCTCTGCTCTCATGATTCCTTTAAAAACCTCTCCCCCTTCAGTAGACCCTCCAAATGGAATCTAGCATCCTCTAAATGTCCCCTTTTTATGCCATATAATTAGAGCTCTGCCCATATTCCCCCAATTCTACATTCCCAGGAACATCACTGAAAATTCCTATCAAGGCCATTTTTCTGCTGACCTCATTATGCTCAGTCAACAAAAGATCTCCAGCTTCTAGAATTTTCTCTCCTATAAGTATGCATGCAAGGAAAGGAAGAGGGTTTAGGAGAAATCTGTCATGAATGAGCAGTTTTAAATTTGTATTTAATTTCGATCCCAGATTTTTCCCCCGATATAAGGTATATTCAGATCTTGAATAGAGGTTTACTTGTTCTAAGGTAAATCACAATTTTTTCTTGTTTACATGAACTTAGCATTTTAACACAACCTTATTAACCATAGGAGGCAACCTTTCTCAGAATTATATTCTGAAAAGGATGATGGATGTTAACAGCAATCTGGCTGTTACTCCCCAACACTCCACTGAAAATGTTCTTGTCAACGTCTCTAAAGACAACAATTCAATCCAATTTTCTCAGCAGCCCTCAACACAGTTCCTCGCTTCTTGAAATGCTCACCTCTTTCTGCTTCTAAGAGGCCACACTCTCCTAGCTTTGTCCCTGCCTCACTCACAGCTCCTCTTTGCCTTACGTCTGAGTCTAGAGCTCCTGGGGCCTCAGCCCTCTTCTCTCTTCCTACACGTTCTCACTCAGTCCCTTGGCAGTCAATGGAATCCCTATATTGATGATTTTCCAATCCATATCTCTGGCTTAGACAGCTTATCTAAGCTCCCCACACCTATATCCAACTACCTAGTCAACATCTCCACTTTCACATCTAAAAGGAAACTCCAAGCTAACATGTCTAAAATTAGGTATTTAGTTTCATGTCCTTTGTCACCAACTGTCCTCTCCTACATACCCTTTCCCACCTCAGTCAACGGTACCCCAAACACTTGCTGCTCAAACCAGGTAACTGGGCATAACCCTTGATTTCATCCTTACTTCTCCACCCCAAAAATGAACATATCACTAAATCTTATCAAACTAGATCCACATTTCTCCATCTTTACTGCCAACATCACCTCTGGGCTGGACCAACAAAATAGCCTCTGAACCTCCCACTTCTATCCTGCTCTTTCTCGAATCTACTCTCCGCCCAGCAGCCAGAGACATTTTTTGACAAAGTAAACTGGCATATCTTTTTAATGTGTTTTTTAACCTGTTTTATACCTCCCAAAATTATTAAATAAACAAAGATGGAGGGAAAAAAACTAAAATTAAACACCCACAGATGAACCTAACCATATAGCAAATGGATAGCATAACAACAAAGACAAATCAAAAATTAGATATAAAAAATTATTAGGGACTTCCCTGGTGGTCCAGTGGGTAAGACTCTGCACTCCCAATGCAGAGGACCCGGGTTGGATCCCTGGTGAGGGAACTGGAACCCGCATGCATGCCACAACTAAGAGTTTGCATGCCGCAACTAAGAAGTCCGCATGCTGCAACTAAAGATCCCACGTGCCGCAACTAAGAAGTCCACATGCCACAACGAAGATACTGAAACCAAGACCCAGTGCAGCCAAAATTAATAAATAAATAAAATAAGTATTTTTTAAAAAGGACTTAATCCTATACAAATATTGAATCATTACATCATAAACCATAATCTAATATGATGTTATATGTCAATTATATCTCAATAAAAAAAATTTTTAATAATTAATCCAAGTAACTTTAGAAAACAATACTCTCACAGCACATTATTGCTATATTCTTAAAATAATAATAATAACAAAAACACAAAACAATCTTGGACTTAACCAAAAGATTTTCTTTTGGTAGAGGTATGGGAGTAGTAATTCCTGTGTATATTTTAGGATTGAAAAAATGATATTGTTGGCAACCAGAGTTCTCACTGTGGGAAAAAAGGAGATACAAATGTGGAGCAGGTGAAGGAAAAGAAAAATCCTTTAACTTGGATCAGATTTTAAAGGTTTCAGAACAACTCTCAGTAGACGACTGCTAGATAGATAGGTAGATATGCTCCCCTAGCTCTGTCTACTGAAAGGACCTAGAAGCAAAGACAACCCCAAAGCAATAAATATAACTACAGCTTCCCCAAATCTTGGATTCCAAATGCCACTTCCCACCAAAAGGATCAGGGCTCCTTAGAGTAATGACTGGTTTTTCCAGGGCTGGAGCAGAAAATGTATAAGCTAAGTGTGGACTAACTTGTTGGGCTAGAAAGCAAGAAAGTGCTCAAAAGCTGATGAGGACATATCCAAAGGACTCAAAAACTGCTGGAAAAAGGTACCACTTGCCAAATTTTGGGTAAACTTAATATCAAAAAGACTGGGGAGAGTTGCAGGATACAAGATGAATGTACAGAAATCTGCTGCTTTTCTATACACTAATAATGAACTATCACAAAGAGAAATTAAGGAAACAATCCCCTTTACAATCACATCAAAAAGAATAAAATACCTAAGAATAAACTTAACCAAGGAGGTGAAAGACCTAGACCCTGGAAACTATAAAATATTGATGAAGGAATCTGAAAATGATAAAAAGAAATGGAAAGATAGTCTGTGTTCTTGGATTGGAAGAATTCATATTATGAAAATGTCCATACTACCCAAAGCAATCAACAGATTTCATGCAATTCCTATCAAAATACCCATGACATTTTTCACAGAACTAGAACAGATAATCCTAAAATTCATATGGAACCATGAAAACCCCAAATTGCCAAAGCAATCTTGAGAAAAAAGAGCAAAGCTGGAGGTATCACACTCCCTGACTTTGGACTATACTACAAAACTGCAGTAATCAAAACAGCATGGTACTGGCACAAAAACAGACACATAGATCAATGGAACAGACTAGAGAGCCCAGAAGTAAACCTACACACTTGAACTATGACAAAACAGGGAAGAATACACAATGGAGAAAAGACAGTCTCTTCTGCTGAGAAAACTGGACAGCTAAATGTTCTAAGAATGAGATTAGAACATTTCCTCACACCATATGTGAAAATAAACCCCAAATGGGGAGTTCCCTGGTGGGCTAGTGGTTAGGATGCCGGGCTTTCACTGATGTGGCCCAGTTCAATCCCTGGCAGGGGAACTGAGATCCCACAAGCCACATGGTGCAGCCAAAAAATAACAAAACAAAAACAAACAAAAAACTCAAAGTGGATTAAAAACCTAAGTGTAAGACCTGAAACCATAAAACTCCTGGAAGAAAACATATGCAGACCACTCTTTGACATAAATAGTGGCAATATTTTGGGGGTCTGTCTCCTAAGGCAAAAGAAATAAAAGCAAAAATAAACAAATGGGACCAAATTAAACTTAAAGGCTTTTGCACAGCAAAAGAAACCACTGTCAAAACAAAAAGACAACCTACAGGATGGGAGAAAATATTTGCAAACAATGTGATCGACAAGGGGTTAATATCCCAAAATATACAAACAGCTCATACAATTCAATATCAAAAAACAAACAAACAATCCAATCAAAAAATGGGCAGAAGACCTAAATAGACACTTTTCCAAAGAAGATATACAGATGGCCAACAGGCACATGAAAAGATGCTCGTCATTGCTACTTATTAGAGAAACACAAATTAAAACCATAAAGAGATTATCACCTCACACCTGTCAGAATGACCATCATCAAAAAGTCCACAAATAACAAATGCTGGAGAGGATGTGGACAAAAAGGGAACTGTTGTACACTGTTGGTGAAAATGTAAATTCATGCATCCACTATGGGAAACAGTATGGAGGTTCCTCAAAAAACTAAAAATAGAACTACCATATGATCCAGCAATTCAATTCCTGGGTATATATCTGAAAAAAACAACTCGAAAGATATATGCAGTCTACTGTTCATGTCAGCACTGTTTAGAACAGCCAAGACATGGAAGCAATCTAAATGTCCATCGACAGATAAATGAATAAAGAAGATGTGGGGGGTGTGTGTGTGTGTGTGTGTGTGTGTGTGTGTGTGTATAATGGAATATTAGCCATAAAAAAATGAAATTCTGCCATTTGCAATAAGGTAGATGGACCTAGAGTGCACTATGCTTAGTGAAATAAGTCAGACAAAGAAAGACAAATACTGTATATCATTTTATGTGGAATCTGAAAAATAAAACAATGAATGTATAAAGCAAAGCAGAAACAAACTCACAGACATAGAGAACAAACTAGTGGCTACCAGTGGGGAGAGGGAAGGGAAGGAGCAAGTTAAGGGTAGGGGATTAAGAGATACAAACAACTATGTGTAAAATAGATAAGTAACAAGGATATATTGTACGGCATAGGGAATTACAGCCATTATTTTGTAGTAACTTTTAATGGAATATAATCTGTAAAAATACTGAATCACTACGCTGTACACCTGAAACTAAAATAAAATTTTAAATCAGCTATACTTCTATTTTTAAAAATCTGGTTTGGAGATAAATTAAATATTTAAATTAAAAAAAAAGAATGATGATAGGAATGAATAATATCCATTGAATTAAAAAAAAAAAAAAAGAATCTGTGAGACCACACTAACAAACACAACAAAACTACAAGGCGGGGAAAAGGATAGCTTTTCTTCACAGAAGAATACCTATGAATAAATAGAAAATCACCATTTTTCAGCCATCATTTTGGTAATTATTTTAGGTAAGCATCATCAATTTTTGGTACAACCATGAGTAAAAATTTTGGGGGAATACAATAACATGTACAGTCTCCAGGTTTCTCCTCCCAGATTATTTGTTAAATACAAGAGGAAATTAGGTACCTTTACAACAGAGAAATCTGGCCAACACCATCTTGACCAATGACCAAACTTATTGGCACTACCAAAGGGGCAATGACATTGGGTGCCTCTGATGTGATACAGGACAAGGACACATCACTTAGGTAGTATTCATGCCAAAAAATGCATAATCAGACACCTAATCTCAAGGATACAATTAAAAATCCAAATTGTGGGACATTTCTGCAAAACAACTTTTATTGCCACAAAAGAAAAAAATAAAACTTGAAGAACGTGTTCTAGAATAAAGGACAATTCAGAGACTTGACAACTAAAAGCAATGCATGATCCTCGATTGAATCTTAGATCCAGAAAAACAAAACAAAAAGCTCAGCTACACTGGACATCATTAGCATAACTGGGGAAATCTACAAGAGAACTATGTATTAGACAATAGCATTACATCAACATTCATTTTTTGAGTGTGATGATTATGTGGGAGAATGTCCTTCTCCTTAAGAGACACATGATGAAGCTTCTAGGGGGAAAGTGTCTTGATGTTTGCAATTTATTCTCAAATGATTCAGCAAAATTTTAAATGTATAAATATATAAGACAGTGATGTGGCAAATGTGGCAAAACATTAAGAACTGGTGAATCGAAGTGAAGGGTATATGGTATTCATTGTGTTATATTTGCAACTTCTCTGTAGACTAGAAATTTTTGAAAAATAAAAATTGGGGGGCTTCCCTGGTGGCGCGGTGGTTGAGAGTCCGCCTGCCGATGCAGGGGACACAGGTTCGTGCCCAGTCTGGGAAGATCCCACATGCCGCGGAGCGGCTGGGCCCGTGAGCCATGGCCGCTGAGCCTGCACGTCGAGAGCCTGTGCTCCGCAGCGGGAGAGGCCACAACGAGAGGCTCGCATACCGCAAAAAAAAAAAAAAAATGGGATATAAAAAATAATATCCTACTTCAAACTTGACCAAAAAAGAATTCATCAATGTGTCTTACCATACTGAGACTGAAACTCAAACTCCTTCTCTTGGTCTACCATCTTTGCTTGACAAGCTACTAATCATTCATCAGGTTCCAGATTAGAAGTTATTTCCTTTGTTAAGCCTTCCTAAACACCAAAGCCAGGATAAGGTCTTTACTGTATAGCACCTTGTACTTCCCTTGTAATAACAGTAACCATTGTGTTATTCACGCCTGTTTACCTTTACCTGTTAACTTAATAAGGAGAGATACCAATCTATCTTTTGCCTGTTGTTTTCCCAACATCCAGCCAAACACCTGGCACTCAGTCTGTTGTTGTAGACATAAGTGTTGTCCAACGAATAGGTCCAGTTCTTCCCTGGACACACAGTAGGACTGTACTTCCCCCTCCCCTTGGGTAGATGTGACCATGCAACTTGGCCTAACAAAGATGTCTGAGTGCAAGAGGTATCTGCCGTTTCCAGGTGGGAGCTTCAAGAGCTAGTCCATGCTCTTCACCCTCTCTCTCCATCCACCGTGGTGACTGGCAATGGTCAGGGTGACGGGGTGAGGATGGTGGGGAGCAGAGCCCCTAACTACCCAAACTGGGGGTCCTATCAGCCTAGATACCTACATGCCTGTGAGGAGCAGGATCCCCTGCTAACCATGCTCCCCTTCCCCTCTAACCATGTTGGACACATAATATGAATACAAAAAAAATAAACTTGGGGAAACCAAGGAGATTTTGAGGCTCTTTGTTATATCAGCACAAATCAGCATATCCTGACTGATATATAAGTGTTCAAATACTGAATGAAACAATTCAAATAGCCAAATATTAGCATTAGGTTTAAAATCATCTGAAAAACGTAAATATTCTTCAAGGGGACGGGTCAAATAAATCACCCTTTACTCACACAGTGGAATACCATGCTGACCTTAAAAATAACGAAGAAGGGGCTTCCCTGGTGGCGCAGTGGTTGAGCATCTGCCTGCCGATGCAGGGGACACGGGTTCGAGCCCTGGTCTGGGAAGATCCCACATGCCGCGGAGCAACTAGGCCCGTGCGCCACAACGACTGAGCCTGCGCGTCTGGAGCCTGTGCTCCGCAACAAGAGAGGCCCGCGCACCGCGATGAAGAGGGGCCCCCGCTCGCCGCAACTAGAGAAAGCCCTCGCACAGAAACGAAGACCCAACACAGCCAAAAATAAATAAATAAATAAATAATTTTTTAAAAAAAATAAATAAATAATGAAGAAAACCTTTATGTAATGCTCTCCAAGAAAAAGTAGAAAAGGTAAAGTGGAAAAAACAAGGATACGTACAGATACGTGGTTGCATACGTATACAACCAAATAGTCAACCGAAAGTGTTGACCAAAGAGCCCATGTGGGATAGATATTAGATTTCAGTGCGACTTCCGGGACAAACCACATCCAGAAACTTCTACACGGGTTATGACAATGAGTGCGATGACCCTAAAATCCCTCACCAAAAGCGAGGATGTCATAGAGTCCAGAATGAGGGGACCTGTGAAAACTGTTGGAGGGGACCATGGCGCTCAGTGAGCCCTGTGTCTCCCTCCCCCACAGTCGAGAGGAAGGCGTCAGTGGGGCCACTCAAAGACTTACTATGGGTCCCCGACAATTTGGGCAGGGAGTCTGATGTCTGGTTCTTCCCAGAAGAGCTAAAAGATAAGAGACTGGCTGGCTAGCTGCTCGGATGGAGGGTTGAAGGAGAAGTTGCTATGTTGGGGTTGACCTGCTCTCCCAGAGTCTGTTCGGGGACAGGATATGTGAGTGTTTGCATGGACCCAGGAGTTCGCTGGAGCAGAGGAAAGCTGGGGTGGACCACCACATGCCAAGGAACTATGAAAAGAATAAGCAACCAGGCGGGATAAAGAGGCAGCAGCCCTCCTCCAAGAAACTGTGGGCGGGAGAGCCCTGGAAAAGAGAACTGGGTCTCTGCAGGACACGTGGAAGGACCTCGCCAGAGGGAGTCAGCTGGGACCGTGAGCCACGCTTCAAGGGCCGGGAGCCAGCTTACCACCGTGCCTGTCAACAGAGCACCTTCCTGTTCTTCTATGCCAAAGGCATCAGAACATTAGCCAGTGTGTGAGGGAAAAGAGTGAAAAAAGACCTTGCCATCCTCATACCCCTTCCTGCTTGGATCACCATATGGAAACAGACATTCTGAAATCCCCAGCAAGTCTGTGCTTTGTTACTTAAAGCAACTTAGAAGACTTTGTATTGCCTGTGACCTGAAGTCCTGGGGCTTGCACCTTTTTATCTAAGAGTAGAGAAAGAACTCCTCTACAGAGCAAATTGAATGGGACAGTGGATGACAAAGAAGGCTGCTTTGGGATTAAACCTAGCAGCCCCACATCACACTTCCATTCACATGTGTATAAAATGTCACTGGAAGAACACACAAGAGACTGTGTGTGGTGGTTGCCTCTTGAATGAGGTACTAGAGACAAGTGTGAGAGGAAAGTTTACTTTTCCTACATACTTCTTTGCACCTGTTCAGTTTCTGGATCTCCTCAAGCCCATGTGCAAAAAATAGATGGTCCTGTTGTGAAATTACCTGTATTCAATATGGAATGGCCAAGGGGTACCAGCTCCAACTGCCTGGCCTCTAATTCTGGTTAGGTCACGACTAGCCATGGATCCTGCAGCTTCTTACCCAACCTCTCCACGCCAGTTTCATCAACTGTAAAATGGGAATAATGACAGTGCCTCTCTGGGTTACTGTGAGGAAGATATGTTTTAGTTCATGATAAGCTCTTTTTTTTCTTTTTTTTTTTTTTGCGGTACGCGGGCCTCTCACTGTTGTGGCCTCTCCTGTTGTGAAGCACAGGCTCCGGACGCACAGGCTCAGCAGCCATGGCTCACGAGCCCAGCCGCTCCGCGGCATGTGGGATCTTCCCGGACCGGGGCATGAACCCGTGTCCCCTGCATCGGCAGGTGGACTCTCAACCACTGCGCCACCAGGGAAGCCCCTATGCCAAGCTCTTTTAACAGTGCCAGTCTATCTGTGCTCAGTGAGTGTTGGCTGTTATTATTACCTGTAATAGTAATAATGATGATGATGTTAAAGGGGAAAGTCCATCAGAAGAAAAGGAAAAAAATCTGAATACCATTAAGAGCTAGTCCAGTTTTTACTTTCATGGGACGTAGAAAAGAGATTTAGAGTAGATAAAATGGGAATAAAGTTGGGTGGCTTGTAAAAGGAATCATCTGAGAGACCAAATGCTTAAAATCAGAAAACAATAATCACCTGATAAGTATCACCTTCCATATAAAATAAATCCCACCATCCAGCAATCCCACTCCTGGGAGTATACCCAGACAAAACTATAATTCAAAAAGACACAGGCACCCCTATGTTCACAGCAGCACTGTTCACAACAGCCAAAACATGAAACAACTATATTTCCGTTTTTTAAAAAAATTTAAGTAAATACATAAATCACACCAAGCCTATTAAATAAAGCATTAGACATTACGATTGGAAAAATAACAGTATATCTAAGGACAGCCGCATCAAAATAAAACTAGTCACTCACTGGGAGAAATTAAGGGAAGAGCCAGTGAGGTCAGAGACATAAATTTAACCACCAGAAAATGAGTCATGAACTTGCAATACTAGAACGGAAAGGAAAGGGGGACAGGGTACTCTTTTTGGAGAGTGCTGGGGAGGCCGACATCCTCGAACAAGGCAGGTACCCGTTCTTTTGTCACAGACACAAAACACAACTGGCTGGCAGACAACCATGTGTCTAAATGGCAGAAGATGAGGAGAGGCAGAAGGAATTTTGCAGGAGGGTGGCGACATCACTCAAGAAAGACCATAGTGAGAAGACTGAAGACGACTGCCCTAGGATGCCCTAGGGAGGGGGACATCCCTGGTACAAGTGCCTCCGCCAGGAAAGCAAAGTCCCCACGGAGCCAAGCCCTTCGTACACACAGTCCAAACAACCAACTGCAGCAGGAAAAATTTAAGACAACTGCATGGGATGGCATTCAGCCCGAGTCTGGAAGCCCACGGCCCGGGGAAGAATGCCTTCAAGCATCCCTAAGCTGCAGCCCTTGCGCTGCGAACCCACTCTGTGTCAGACAGATGAGGGAAGGAGGAAGGAAATTCAGACATTCAAGTGGATTATGGGAAAGTGGGGAGCATCGTGCATCTCAATGTGAGAATAACTAAGGTCCCCACAAGTAGAAGGACCAGACAATAAGCTTCTAGGAATCAAAGGAGACAAAGTATAGACCACATGATTCAGCAGCAGAAAAAGCCTGTCTTAGGAAGAAGCTGAATATGAATGCTAGGATTGCCCAGGGTGAGAGATACGCTTTGGGGACCCGCAATGTACCAAGCAGTCCAACAAAGTAACAACAATCAAACGGACCAGCCAGGCCTGCTGTGTCAGGTTGCATCCTGCACACGGGCCTCCAGCTGACAGGGTCAAATGGTGGCTGAACTCTAGTCCCCAGGTCCTGAGCCAGGAAAGGGTGTCTTTTTGGACAGACCACCTTTCCATAATTCACATAAACTCATCTTCTGTGTTAGAAGTAGGAGTGAAAAAAGGGGTGGCCAAAGACATACAAGACCAAAAAAAAATAGTTACGTACCCAAATGGTGAGTGGCCACAGACCGTGATAAAGTCACCAACTAGGTGTGACAATGACAGCTAGTGCGTGCAGAGCACCCACTGTATATCTGGTGCTACGTGGCCCCATGACAGATAATCCCATTTTATTATTATTATAGCAATTAGAAGTGATGTGGTTCTCATCAAAAAAGTCTCCAAGGCTAAATTAAGAAGCAGAACTGGAAACACAGCAAGTCTGGCTAACAGACAAGAAAATCAGAGGAAGCAAAAGCTACAGCCGTAAAATAAAGGACAGGTTTTCTGTGTGAAAATCATAGATAACGTTGCCCCACACGGGGCCTTGAAGAATGTGAAGGCTCCACCTCATTTTTTCCACTACTCAGGTTGACCTTACTACCACCAGTATGATCAGAACTTCCCTTGATGAGGGGTCACTGTTTCAGGGAGTTCAGATGCCCTCGTGCACGGCAGGTCAGCAGTGCAGTGCTCTGACAAGGCCACAGACTTGGAGACGACAGGACCTCAGCTAAAATTCTGAATATCACTACTCTTACTTAGATGGCCTTGAGCAAGTAACCCACTCCCTCTGGATCTCAGTTGCTTAAATCTATAAAGCGAAACTCGCTATCCCCATTTTGCAGATGAGAAAACTGAGGCCCGGAGAAGTGAAGAGACTTGCACAAGATCACACAATTGATAGGTAGTAGAGCAGGGACGTCTTCTGACACTAGCCTGGTGCTGTCAGAACTTCCTAAGGGTCAGAATCATGCCTGTCCTAAAGCTCTACATGAATCTCTGTTGGTTATCTCAAAATAATAAGTACATGAACATGTGTAATAAATGAAAGGTTAAACATCTCTAATGACAAACGCATCTTTCAGTTGGTCCAAATTAAAAGTAGGCTGATATAGGACTTCCCCCCTGGTGGCACAGTGGTTAAGACTCTGCGCTCCCAATGCAGGGGGCCCAGGTTCGATCCCTGGTCCGGGAACTAGATCCCACATGCATGCTGCAACTAAGAGTTCACATGCCACAACTATGAAGCCAGTGAGTCACAACTAAGGAGCCCGCTTGCCACAACTAAGCAGCCCGCCTGCTGCAACTAAGACCCAGTGCAACCAAGTAAATAAATAAAAATTTTTTTTTAAGTAGGCTGATAATAAAACAAAGTAAAACTCTTTCCAAATTATCTCAATAGACCTAATGTTTTTAGGTACGTACTTTTGAGCATTTCTCAAAGCTTATAAATGCTAATAAATAACTTATTTTCCAAACAGACCTAAGTAAATGCTGGGGCTTAGAGATCAGTTTGCCTCAGTAATTAATAATAAAATTTTAATTTACATTTCAAGGTCCCCATTAAGTAAAAGGGTGGATTCTCCCTGCAGTGGAACTGTCTTGACTAAACATGTTTAATCGAATTGTGCAAAACCCAGAAAAGTTCAGGGCCCCTTAAATAACAGAGCTTCAGCAAGCAGCCAGGGATCTTTTTGGACAAAGTTCTCATAAGTGGAACAAACTGAGAAAGATGTTAAAAATCACAGGCAGCACTGAAGTGCAGAAAAATATATTTAGGCATCAAAACCCAGAGAACAGAACCCTGCCTTGGGGAAGAAGGGTCTTTTATTTCTAAAGTTATTTTCAGAGACCGGAAGACCAGAGCAAGAAAAGGACTACCTGCATTTTTTCCAATAAGATAGGCTATATATTAAAAAGCAGCCGTGTCATAAATGCATTCACATAAAATGACTCTGTAATCGTTAAAAGCACACTGGCATAAAAATATAGAAATTTTAGTATAACCGGTTTGATGTAAGAATAAAAGTATTTAAGGTGTCAGCTTTTTGCTTTCTAAACTCTTGAGATTTAGCCAAAAATTATTTTGAAATATCATTCAAGAGGACCTTAACTAAGGACAATTTCCTATTTACAAATATAAAGTAGAAATCAAGCTACTCAGTGAATCATAATTAGGCAGAAATTAAGGGTTCCGAGCATATGCCTACATCCAATCTTAAAAGGAGTTATGTAAAAATGAGCCCATACTCATAAAAAAACATCTGCAGGGATATACATGAAATGTTACTCAGGTTGTTGCTAAGGAGTGGGATTAGATCATTATCGGGAAATACTCAAAATATGTTGTGAGGTAGACAACCTAATGCTGGTTGGAAGAGAAAGAGAGGCAGGTTGATTTTATTTCTACCAGTTTATTATGTGTGAGATCATTGCGAGGCAAATGCAGGGCACTTTGCTAGGTACAACAAGGAAGACCAAGATGAATCAACAAAATCAAAAATCATGTCCTCAAAAACTCAAAAAAGCTCACGACCCAGGAGCAGAGGTAAATACATGTTCCAACAACGAAGTACAGAATTCAAAATGTGCCACAGTACTGACATGAAATACAGAATGGTATTAGGGCAAGAGAGAAGAGAGATTAATTCTAAATAAGTGGGATCAGGGAAGCCTAGACAGAGATGGCCTTTCCAGTGGGCTTTCGATTTTGGCAAGTGAATGATGGGGAAAAAATAAAGTCAGTACTGAGAAGTACTTTCATGCATTCATTCAATCAACTGTTCATTCATTCATTCAGTTCTCTATTCATTCATTCATTCAATCCTCCTAGGCACCCTATAAGGCAGGTACTCTTAGCCCTGCTTTACACGCTCAAGCTTGCTTGAGCTCACACAACCAGTAAGCAGAAGAACCAGGACTGAACCCAAGCTTGTGTCTCTCTGCTGCGCTGCCCCTCTAGACAAAGAGAAAACAACTGGGCCCTATAAGCTAAGGAAACAGGATGAACAAGGTCACAGAAGAGGAAACTTACATTTATTAAAAAGAAACCATTTATTAAAGGGTCTCCATGGATTAGCCGCTGTATGAAGTGCTTTTTACATGGAATTTACTTATTTTTCCCATGAAACGGTCATTATCACATCTATTTTAAGGATGACAAAACGAAGATTTAGATAGGTCAACTATCAGGTCAAACAGCTCATAAGTAGCAAAACGGAAATTTACACCAGGTCTGAGTCCAATCCCAGGTCAAGCCAGAAAGATGGATAGCTTTAGGTGCTTATTTAATCCCTAAAACAACACTTCACAGCTGGTCCTAGTGTTTTTCTCATTTCACAGGTAAGAAAATTTAAAAAATCAGATAAGGTAAAAGTAACTTGCCCAAGGTCAGAGAACTGGTAAGAGGTGAACCCAAAACTTCACGTAGGCAGCCTGACTTCAGAGCCAGAATTCTGATCCCGTGACTAAACCACCAGAAAAACAATGAATGCAAGCCAAATCACAGACAACTTCTAATGTCAAACTGGGACTCTGTCAGCTATGCAAACTCACTGAAGATTTTTGCTGTGGAGAACATGATCAAATGATGTTTTAGGAATAAAGACCTTCAGTAGACATATCAAAATTAGATTCTTAACATTTAATATGACATGGAACACCCTGCTTGTAGAGCTTTTCAAATAAGGTTAAACACTGTTTCAATAAGGTTTGTTTACCTAAGAAGGTCATCTGTGTAGTTACTCAGCAAGCACTCAACTGTGTAACCTCCCTAAAGGGTCAAGTAAATTACATTAGATTTATCCATCATTACATTTTTCTACAGATTTCTTTACACAGTGATGTGGAAATTGCAAATTGAGCAACAAATCATAGAACCTGCCTTCCCAAAGCAAAACAAGAAAGGAGGAAAGGGTGGGGGGCTTCCCTGGTGGCGAAGTGGTTGGGAGTCCTCCTGCTGATGCAGGGGACGCGGGTTCGTGCCCCGGTCCGGGAAGATCCCACATGACGCGGAGCGGTTGGGTCCGTGAGCCACGGCCGCTGAGCCTCCGCGTCCGGAGCCTGTGCTCCGCAGCGGGAGGGGCCACAGCTGTGAGAGGCCCGCGTACCGCAAAAAAAAACAAAGAAAGAAAGAAAGGAGGAAAGGGGGTAAAAGATCAACAACGGAAACAGGTTTGCTTTTAACATTTCGTTTTTGCCTTTTGGCTATCATGCACAGCAGCTTCTACCAAACATTACCACAAGGTACCCAGCTGAGAGGCCTGGGACTGTTCACAGACAAAACAGGTTCAACCTTCCACAGCAACACGCAGAGTCTGACTCATCGGAACAGCTGGCATCAATTCTTAATGAGTCCCAGAGCCCCCAAAGTCCTTCCTACTTCTTTTTCCTGCCGGAGAGCCCCTTCTCCTTTCCCTTTACTTTCTCTGTCCCAAATTCCTGAAGACCTTCCCCATACCGCCTCTTAGGGAATCACTGCCAATCCTTTCCATCCCGAGGCCGACTCGGAGGTTTCCCCAGGGCTTGAACGCCGCCACTCACCAGGTGCAGGGCCAGGGGCAGCAGCAGCAAGAACAGCCACAGGTAGAGGTGGCAGCTGTTAGTGAACTTGCTCTGGTCCGGGTCGTGGTACCAGCCCCCGGTGAGTGCGGCCCACACGCCCTGCCGAAGCAGCAGCAGCACCCGGGACGCCATGCCTGCGCCCCGGGGCCGGCGCGCGCCGCGCGGCCCGCTGCCAGCCGTCCGCTGCCCGGACGCTCTCAGCTTTAACACGCGGGCCCTCGCGCGGCGTCACGGACGCCGCCGCCGCCGCCGTCGCCGCTGCCGCCCCCTCCAGCTCCTTCCGCCCCACGACCGAAGCTCCAACTGCTCTTCTGCCCGCACCCGCGAACCGCGGCGCCGGAGCCGGCTGCTGCCGCCGGGCAGGTGGGCGCCATGTCCGAGGGAGGAAGGATTTTCCCAGGGTGCTCAGAGGCGGCTGCTGGGAGGATGCTCCAGAGGCTCCTCCCAGCGCCCGCCTAGAGTCACTCCGTCGGCCTTCCTTGGGGGAGGGCGGCGAGGGGGTCGCGAGGGTGAGAAGAATTTCTTGAGTCCCTCCAGCCTCTTCTCTTACCTCTGGCAGCTCCCCCCTACCTCTTCACCTCATCTTCCTATAAGGGAGCGTGGAAAGCTTAAAAATCAAAGATGTTCTCGTGCAGAAGAGACAAACCAGGACATGGTCCTTTGCCTTTTCCTTTTTTTGCAGCCTGCACCAAAATAGTTATGTAACTCCAGCTCCTGTCACACATTCCTCAATGTAATTTCTTGCCCTGAGCACTGCCTGCCCAGCTTCATTCTCCTTAACTGACCACTCACCCCAGACGTTCTACTAGCTAAGCTCTACCTGCACCCTTGACCCTGATCTCTTTTCCTCCCTGACCTTTTCTCCTCCTCCCTTGCTGTTGTCCACCCTGGCAGATAACGAAAATAACCACCTTTTGGGAATCATTTCAGGAGCTTCAGTTAGGCTACCTGCCTTTTTATATATTTCCTAGAACATAATCCCAGGCATCAATCGGGTATACTGTTTAGATAGGAAGACCCACTAGAAGGTATCACTGAACTAATAATTTTTAAGCTTTTATAGTAGAGAAATTTCAGATTCTCTTCTGAAAGCAGGTTTTCGACAGGGAAGAAATAAAGAGGAACTTGCTTTCTTAGAACGAGGAGAGGAAGCTCTCATTATTAGTCACTGATAACCTAAAGTAAATGAGCTTCACGTTGTTGCAGCGAGCAGGCTTTGGGACGCGTGGAGATAAAAGGGAACACGACTTCCTTACGTGTGAGCAGCATTAGCTTGTGTGAGTTAGGGCCTTTGGGGAAGAAGGAGGATGAGAAAGACGCTCTGATCCCCAAACATGTCTTTTCTGCATCATGCTTACCTCACCTGATATGTGCACCTGTATATGCCCCGGCCACGCTCTGGTCTGCAGCAGCTTTTGCTCTTGGCCACCTTAGGCAGGCCCAGTAAAGGCATACGCCTCCTTATGCGGAAATGAAACAAGGGGAGGGCCATCCTGAGGAGCAGGTCTGGGACGTGGAAGTCCGATGTCACGCTGGTGTGTAAGCCTTCAGCTTTAACCGCTCTTTAATCACTCAGCATTCATCTGTAGGAATGACTAACCAAAATATAATAACACTGCTTTCTGTACTGAAAGAATCATTTTCTCAAAGGTACAGAGGATGCTTGTTTTATATGGACTCATCGCTTGAAACCTACCAGGCACGCTATACATGTTTAATGAATCAATCAATCAATCGATCAACTCCACAGAAAAGACCCACATTAAAGGATTACTCTCACGTGCTTGGGTCCAGAAGAAATAGGTCCATTCTTGCACTGAAGGAGTGCCTTTATTCATTCTGATTATTCATCCTTTATTCATGCCTGATTCATGGGAATATTTATTGAGCACCTTCTGTGTGCCGGGCATTTTGTTGAAGGAGAGAAAGCGAATATAAAAAATATATAGTCCCTACCATGAAGGAGTTCACAGACTACAAGGGGAGACAGGCAAATCAACAAAGACTTGCAATTAAATGTGCTGTATGCTACAATGGAATTGAATACATGTCTCCTCCTGGAGATGCCCATATGGAAGGCATACTGCTGGAAGGTACGTCCTGCCCACCATCCCTATGCTAGGAGCCACTTCAAGGATGCAGCCTTGAGAGAGTAATGTGTGGTTGAGACCATATGGACCGTATACCTGACTGAACCCCATTAAGGCCTCTATATAAACTCTTTAAGTTTCTGGCGGGCAGGCGTGGAGATCTACCTGTCTTGTGGCCACCCAAGACAAGCCTCGTATGTAAGTTCTCTTGCTTCTTAAACCTGCCACCTACCAATCAGGAGTGGCTGCCTCTTTCTTCATCTCTTTCTTGGCTTCTTTTAGATGGATTATGTTTTATTATTGAAACTTTTTATATTACCTTGAAAGTCATAAACCTGTAAAGCTTTTTTTTAAAGAGGTCAGAAATATAAAGTAAGGTATTTCTTTTTTTTTAATTAATTTATTTATTTTTGGCTGCGTTGGGTCTTTGTTGCTGCGTGTGGGCTCTCTCTAGTTGCGATGAGCGGGGGCTTCTCTTCGTTGCGGTACGTGGGCTTCTCATCGCGGTGGCTTCTCTTGCTGTGGAGCACAGGCTCTAGGCACATGGGCTTCAGTAGTTGTGGTGTGTGGGCTCAGTAGTTGTGGCTCACAGGCTCTAGAGTGCAGGCTCAGTAGTTGTGGCGAATGGGCTTAGTTGCTCTACGGCATGTGGGATCTTCCTAGACCAGGGCTTGAACCTGTGTCTCCTGCATTGGCAGGTGGATTCTTAACCACTGCGCCACCAGGGAAGTCCTAAAGTAAGGTATTTCTAATGGAGGTAGAATTATACAGTAGAGAGGATAACGTCAGGACGTGGAGGACACACGTGGAGAAGGAGTACAGAGGAGTGCAGGCGTAGGGTAGGTCCTTCGTGTAGGAGTCGGAGGTGAAGCAGAGATTATTTATAATGATGCAGGGATTTCATAGAGCATCCATAAAGAATTTGGAGAGAGCAGAGAAAAGACAGGCTCATCCTCAGTCAGTAG
Source organism: Delphinus delphis (assembly GCF_949987515.2). Taxonomy (NCBI): domain Eukaryota; kingdom Metazoa; phylum Chordata; class Mammalia; order Artiodactyla; family Delphinidae; genus Delphinus; species Delphinus delphis. The sequence goes on along the minus strand of NC_082698.1, from coordinate 80,223,924 downwards.
GCATGAAGAAGTATGGAAATAAGGACAAGACTGCATTTAGGAAAAATTCCTAATGAATAGAATACTAACCCTTCACTCCAAGATCACTTGAGATTTTCCCAAATATGCCTCATTCTGCCTAAGAGTAAGCATATAATGTAAAACACATTTTTGGTTCTTTTAACTGCACATTATAACTCAAACAGTCAAGTTTGAAGTAGAAAACACCAGTTATTATTATTGTTGTTATTGTTGAAAACAGTGAAGAAAAAAAGCAGAGTGGCCTTTACTCATTTGTAGCACTAGGTGGCACCAGAGCGCTGCATCCGAGGCAGTAAAATAGAGCCCGTGGCTGACACAGCAAAGCAAGAAAAGACTTTAAACGAGGGGGAATTCAATACTCTGGAAAGCTTGCCTCCGAAAGGACACTTCTTCTTTCACCTGATTAGTTTATGCATGTCTTCTGAAGGCCACTGTGGCCTTTATTTATCTAAAACAATTTTTTAACCTTATATACAAATTAGTGTCCCTGAAGAACAGAATAGAAATAGGACCCAAAGTATATTCTAAAATCTAATTTTAAAACTTTTCAGAAATAAAAGAGGACTTTACCTAAACATTAAAAGGGTGCATCATGCCCCTACCCCCAAAATGACAAAAAAAAAAAAAATGAACCTTAAGATAGATCCTAGGGCAACTGACATCTCCAATCAGAGCAGGACCTTGGTGAACTCACTCTCCCACAAAAGCAATGAAAATACAGGCAGAGCAACTAAGAACAATCATTTCAGAACCCTAAAAATTAACCAAAGCCATAGATTGAACTGCAAATCATCCATCCAAGAGGAACTATTGAACTTAGGTAAGACAGTAGGGTCTGTGACATTTTAACAGGGGCTATTCTCACCCCTCCTCCATCCCAAGCTCAGTGACCCACCCTACAGAACCCTATGAAAAGATAAAAGGGCGTCTTTAGGCTGAAATTAAACGACACTAGACAATAACTCCAATCCACACAGAGCAATAACAAGCACCCGTAAAGGTAACTACGCAAGTACATATAAAAAAAGTACAAATATATTTTTGTTTATAACCCCTCTATTCTTATATCTGCTTGTAAACACAACTGCATAAAGCAAGAATTCCTGTCCAGTTATTCTTTTAATAAGCAAGATATACATTTTTATTCTGTGAAGGGACTAAATTTTGGGAGTTTACTTGTTACTGCAGCACAACCTACCCTAATACAGAAATTATTACCTTGAAATAGTGTACAAATGTAATAAAACCTAAAATAGTTGTCATTGGCTTAGTGGCTGTTGAGCAAGTGAGGAGCAAAGGAACATCTTGCAGGCTGGAAAGATGGAGACCCAAGTTATGCAGCATTAAATTATTTCGTAAAAGTGTCCTCTTCAGGGACTCAGATGACCTACCGACAGCTACTGAGCCTATGACTCTGGAGAAAAAACTCGGGAAAGAAAAAAAGAAAGAATGTGTGTGCACATTGACTGTTCCCGGTTGCATTTAGCAAAAAATAATTGAATGATTTCAAAGCAGAACACCAGGGCCCTGAATGGCCTCAGCATGGCGTAGCTGATTCACCAGCCTAAATGCCTGCTTCTTACTTGGAAATAAATTACAATAGAAATAAATTAATTTCTATTGCGTTGTTACTAAAATGGGGGATCCATTTGCTACTGCGGCTTAGCCTACCCTAGTTAACACAAGAAACAATGAAAATAAATTAAGCATTGAACTCAAGGAAAAGAATAACAACTACAAACCCAAGGAAAGCAGATGGAAAATAGTAATGAGTATAAATGCAGAGATGAATCATTAGGAAAAAGAAAAACAATAGAACTAATAAATAAATACAAAACCACAAAAGTTTTGTTAGGGGAAGGGCAATAAAATAGATAAATCAGTAGCTCATCTGAACAGAAGCAAAGGTAGAAAGCATAAATAGGCAAAAAGAGATAAAAAGGAGAAAACAAAGAAATTTAAATAATCATAAGGGAATACTTTGCTACAGAGTATGTAAATAAATGTGGGAACCTAGGTGAAATGGGTAATTATCTAGAAAACTTAAATTACCAAATCTCACCCCAGAAGAGAGAAAATCTAAAGCAAACAATGACCTTATGGAAGAAATAGAGAATATTATAAAAATGGTACACATTCAAGAAGCACTAGACCCAAACTCTTGCAAAGCAGATTTGTACATAAACTTTTATAATTCCAGTGTAATTTAAACTGTTTCAGAACACTGAAAAAGAAGAAAGACATTTCCAAATCCTTTACATGAAGATAACATAACATACATTCCAAAAATCAAATAAAACGTCATAACTATACCCAATCATGAGTATGAATATTCATGCAAAAATCCAAATTAAGTATTAGCAAAGTGAATGCAGCAACACATAAAAACCAAAGGGAGATTCTTTCCAGGAATACAAAGATGATTCATCACCGAAAGGGTACCCATTAAAGGAGGTAAATTTAGGACGTCCATTATCAAAATCATTATTTCATGTGGTCTGGGAACACTGGTCAAAGTATTAGAGAAGATATCCACATGACGAAAACCTTAAAGAGCTATCAAAGGACACAAGCAAACGAAAATACTAAACAAATGGAAGGGCATAGAAAGTTGTGAGCCTGGAAGAGTCAATGTTACAAAGCCTTGGTGAATTAGTTTGCAACACCTAACATAATCCCAATTTAGGAAACCCAAAAGAACGAACTAAAAATACACGCCACAACAGGGATGAATCTTAACGAATACAAGCTTATTGAGCACCATAAACTCAGAAGAGTGCACACAATATGATTCCATTTCTATAAAATTTGAAGAGAGGGAAACCTAATTCATGATGTCAGGACAGTCCTGGAAGGAAGAGCAAGGAGTTCCTGGGTTTCTACTGGTGCTCTGTTTCTGGATCTGGGAGCTGCTTACACATATGATGTTAGTTTGTGTCCCGTAGAGATAAATAAGAAGAATTGCCAGGAAAATTCTGGAAACGAATATTAGTGAGGAAGATTAGCCCTAACCAATACTATAATATTGTGTTCCTAGGGCACAAGTAGACAGAAATGTCAGTGAGCTAGAAGGATGGAGGGGGGTTGGGGGGGGAACACTAAACAAAAACTTATGGAAAATCATTTTTAAGAATTAAGGGAGTCTTTTCTACTATGACCTGGAATCCATAAAGGAAAGATTCAACTACATAGAAGTGAAAAGAAAAAGAAAAGGAAATATCTTCATTAAAAAAAAAAAATCACAGATAAACCATAATGGAAAAGAATATTAAAAAACTGCATGTATATGTATAACTGAATCACTTTTCTGTACAACAGAAATGAACACAACATTGTAAATCAACTATACTTCAGTTAAATAAATAAATAAAAATAAAGTGTTCAACAACAGCAAAAAAAAAATCACACAAAGAGAAAAAATCTAGACACACCAGTAAAAATATGTGCACCTCATATTTAAGTCATATAGACAAGTCATTTAATACACACAGACCTCCTAAAAATCAACAAGAAATAAGACAAGACCAACCAAAAATGGACAAAGGGAAAGAACAGACAGTTCACAGAAAAGTTAATTCAAATGACTCAAATGTCTGAAAAGATGTCAGTCTCAGTCACAGTAAGAAAATATTTTTTAAAATATGGCTGCAAAAATAATTAGAACACACACACATAGCAGATTTTCTAGCTTCTTTCTAGATGGATTCTAAACATGGAAAATATTAAAAGATGGCGACAACTAGTCAAGGGAATAATAAACTGCTAAAAGAATATAGTTTCACTTGAAAAAGCAGACTTAGAATCCATCAAAGAAGGAAAAATAAGGTGTCCAGTACCAAACCTAATATTAAGGAAAATCAATATCCAGTATAAGTGGAAGCTGGGGCTCAGATTCTACCTGTTGAATATACCATAATTGTTCATATTTTTTTAAGATGTTAAATTTCTAATCTTTGAGAGGCTGCATTTGTTGTTGTTGTTTTTTTAGTGGTATTCTTACTGTTATTATAGAAAACCAGTTTGCCCAAGAGCATTATTAGAAAAGAAAATCCTCCCTGAAATAGATACTCCCTGGAGGATTTCCCTCACTGAACCCTCAACTCTATCAAGTGACTCGAGAAAAGATTAGGAAGACTTCAAATAATCCCGTACGTAGCAACCACAAAACAATACTTGACAGTTACAGGACACATTTCAGTTTTCAAAGTACTTCACATTCATCAGCTCCTTCAGGTTAATAAAACCAACCTAAAAGGTAACAATAACACCCAGAAAATCAGGAAGTTCACATGATGACGCAGATGCTGTGGCTTTGGGCCCTGGAAATTCTTACAGAAATTAAAACTAACACTGAGGCAGGAGAAATCGTGGCAGCAGGAATGGATGGAAGCAGGGTGCTTATAACTGGTATGTTCCACCTTTATGTTTAAAGGAAGAAAAGGTCAGCTGGGTTGATTTAAGATTTCTGAAGAAATTTCAGCAGAGATTTAAAAAGACTTAGAGAAAGAGATTACTTCATCAAAGAACCTTGAACCATGTAGATCAGTGCTGAATTAGCATATGCTGAAAGCAGTAATTAAGAAAAAAAATTCTTGGATTTATTTAGTGTTTTTCTTCTAAGAATTTCAAAAGAGCTGTTTAATTTTGTTATCATTAATTCTCATGGTACTCCTCGTATTCTTAAGTGAGTATGTTAATATTCCTCTAATTTTATATGTAGATTAAAAAATTGGGCTGTTGAAACCAAAGCTCAAGGTCTCTAAAAAGGTCAGTGGTGTAAATTTGTTATGTGTCTCAGTCTATTTTAGGAAGGTTAGACCCCCAAGATAGATCTGATGTGCAGGAAACCATCATTTCCATAGAATGAATACCATAAAAGAGCACAACAGAGTAAATTTGTTCAGAGTAGAAAAGTCAGCTCACAAAAACAGACCCATGAGTCTGTGAGCCATGAGTCCAAGAATTAGACATTCTGATCAAGAACATGAACTTACTGTATGTTTTGTAATGTAACTAGCAAGCTGATGGCACTAAATAAAAATGAAACATAGCAAGTATAAACCCATTAGCCTATGGTTTATTCACTACAATCTTAGGAGGATGAGTTGCTCTTTTTTTTTAAATCATCTTTGTCCTCTGTTTAACCTTTCTAGCAGTTTATGAAGAATTAGTCATTATATTTGAAGAGTCTAGTAAATTACAAATAAAAGAAAGCTAATTCCGATAGGACAGAATGTACAAAAATGGCAACTCAGAGCGGAATGGCAACCTTCCTATCTCAGGTCCAAGGTCATGAGCTTTGTAGCTTTCCTTTAGAAGGGGTATCGTAAAGAGTTTTAAAAAGACCTTGGCTTTCTGAAACCACTCAGGTTTTTACATTGTTATATTATTCAGTGAAGTAGTTCATTGTGCATCTGAGTAGCCCTGACTGGAATCTGTAACTTTAAGCGTGAACAGGCAAGGGGCCAGTCCTGTCCAGTGATTAAAGTTACAGAAATTCTAAAAATCATGATGACTCTGTCCAAAGCTGAAAGCCAGCTGAAACTTTGGGAATAAACAGCAACCGGACACACAGACTGAATTCAAAGCTTCAGCACTTAGAGAACATGCCAATAAGTGTTAACTTATTATAATCGATGAATCATCATCGTCATTGTCATCACTGTTATTATTCATTTAACCCCACATCTTTAAACTCATGAAAAGGAAGCCAGAGAACCGGATTATAGCACAGGGAACCATGTGCAATATATATAGATATGTGTATAACTGAATCACTTTGCTGTACAGCAGAAATTAACACAACATTGTAAATCAACTGTACTTCAATAAAAAATAAAGTAGTCTAAGTAAAAAACAAAACAACAGCAACAAAAAGTACTCCATGCTGCCTTTTGCTCACCACACCCACTTATAACTCCGCAGCTACAACATTGAGGTAATGAGCTGGGCCTTACCCTGACGACGGGAAAGTCAAAGTACATTGTGACCTCCTTTGTGGTATTTGCTCACTTAATCTTTCTCCAGATAATTGCTTGTCCAATCCTTTCTCTCCTTCAAGTCTTTGCTCAAATCTCTCCTTCTCAACGAGGCCATCCTGTCTACTCTGTTGACCACCACAAAATGCCCCAGTTCACTCCACCTTCGCCCCCATTCCTGATGCATATTTTCTTGCTTTCCTTTTTATTTTTACACAGTATTTATCAAATTCTAATATGCAATGTAATTTGCATATTTATTCTATTTCCCACCTACTGCCTTTAAAATACAAGTTCCATGATAAAAGAGAACTTTCTTTGTTTTGTTCACCTTAATATCCCAAGTACCTAGATTACTGCCTGACACTCAAAAAACAAAAAAAAAAGATGAACCTACTTTTTGTATATATTCTGTTCTATTACCTTTGCAAACTATCTCTATTATTACTTGGCTTTCTTGTGGCATGGTCCATGATGAATGAATATCAAGTTGGGCTTCCCTGGTGGTGCAGTGGTTGAGAGTCCGCCTGCTGATGCAGGGGATGCGGGTTCGTGCCCTGGTCCAGGAGGATCCCACATGCCGCGGAGCGGCCAGGCCCATGGGCCATGGCCACTGAGCCCGCGCCTCTGGAGCCTGTGCTCCGCAATGGGAGAGGCCACAACAGTGAGAGGCCCGCGTACCGCCAAAAAAAAAAAAAAGCATTATGTTTTATGATGTCATATGCCCAAGACCCTTGGAAATTACCATCCCAACTTTTAATTCTGAACACCCTGTGAAAATTTTAGAATTTTTCTGGCAGGTGAAGTTGATCTTGGATGGGAAAATATACCAAATGGAAGCCAAAAAAAAAAGGATAAACATGCTTTCTGTTGAATTTTCCATTCGAATGGCTCCTCTATGAATAGTAATGAATATTAAAATAACACAAGCTAACATTTATTAGCATTAATTCAGTGCTATGCTTTAATATACTAGCTCAATGAATCTTCAGAACAATACCACGGGGCAGATACTGTTCTACCATTTTGCAGAGACAGTGGAAAAACATTTAAAGTCATGTAACAAGTAATGACAAAGTCAAGATTGGAACCCAGGGCTGTCTGCAGACTCTTGCGGTTATACCAAATTATACCACATTGGTGAAACACCACACACACACACACACACACACACACACACACACACACCCCATTTCCCAAATATAATCCAAGGTAAATAATTCATGACGGCTGGCATTTCCAAAGTTCCAGGGCATCAATCAAAATGCTTTTTGTCTTAAAAAGTTTGAGCAATTCCATTGAACTGTTAATCTTCCTAATATACTGTTTTACACCTAGAAGTATGAAGGTCTGATAAAAGTAACTAAAAATTCAAGAACCATCTTTTTATCCGGAAGATTGTTCCATGTCTTAAAGAATTTACACATAGCTCTTGAGGGAATATTTTTCCTCACCCCTCTCTCTCACCCCTCCAGGGTTTCTCATCTCTCCTCATGTCCAGACACCCCGCTCATTTTTTAAGTCCTTTCTAATCCAGCTTCCTTTCTCAGCTTTTCTCCAGAAAATATTCTTTCCTGTCGTTGAGTCATGACAATAGCCTGTGAACACCAAAATCCTTGTCCTTTCTTCCTTATGCTTTCTTCTTCTTCCTCTTACGATCCTGTCTTTACCATCCACTTGTTTACCCCGCCAACCCTGAAAGTTCTCTCTCCTCTGTTACACCATCTCACCGTGAGGGTGACCATCCTGGGATTTTAGCCCTGAGTGGCCTGTATCGGGAACCTGGGACAGTTGGTCACTTTGTACGTCACCCTCTTTCTCACAGATCCCCACTGCCTTTCAACTGCTCTACTGTTCCACACAGTCCAAGCAGTATGTCCCTCTCACATTGCTATTTCGTCCTATTTGTTAATCTTGACTCTCTAAGATCCTGGATGGCAAGGGCAGCTCTAGATTAATTTTCCCCATCTCCACTTTCTTACTCTTTATTTTTTTCACTATAAATTGTCTCCCTGCGCACAACTAAAGCTGATTTTTTAAAAAACTTTATTTTTATTTATTTATTTTTGGCTGCATTGGGTCTTCATTGCTACACGCGGGCTTTCTCTAGTTGCGGGGAGCGGGGGCTACTCTTCGTTGCGGTGCGTGGGCTTCTCATTGCAGTGGCTTCTCTCGTTGGGGAGCACGGGCTCTAGGCGCTTGGGCTTCATTAGTTGTGGCATGCAGGCTCAGTAGCTGTGGCACACGGGCTTAGTTGCTCCGTGGCGTGTGGGATCTCCCCGGACCAGGGCTCGAACCAGTGTTCCCTACATTGGCAGGCGGATTCTTAACCACTGCGTCACCAGGGAAGTCCCCACAACTTTTTTCTTTGAAGAGAGCAAATCCATATGGCCATTCCCTCTGTTTTCACTAACACCAACCTGTTACCCTCTTTGTCTGATTCTTCAAAGTCTTCCCCCTTGGTTCTTATTTTTATCAACTTCTATTTAAATATATTTGTCACTCCAGTTCTGTCTTCACACTCTGTTCTTTTGTTACTATCTTCCTGGTGGAATGAGCAGGGCCAGACAGAGTGGGCGTGGCTACAGCGCTCACCTCTGAGTAGCCCAGGACACCTATGCTACTTCCCCAGCTGTAAGATTCAGAGGGTTAAAAGAAACAGATGTGAAAGTAACAAATGATGAATTTTAGGAAGGATCAAGCACAGACAGACTCCCTGCCAGGACAGTTTCCTGCTCAGAGGTCCCAGATGGGGAAAAGGTCTCAGGGGATCGTACTGCTGGAGGTTCAAGGGGGGTCCACAGGATGAGTCTCTGAATCGTGGTGTGGCGAGTGATAACCACTTGGTACCCCTCTTTGTATCAGGTGTGTGAGTCAAGCAAGGGGTCAAGTTTAGCTAATTTAGAAGGCCCTGAGGACGGATCCCTCTGGAACTTGAGAGGCTTAAGGTCCTGGAAGGCAGCAGAGAGTCCGTGAAGGGCAGGAAGAGTCTGCCAGGGTGGATGTCTGCCAGGTGTGGACAGGGCTTCTAACACAGAAGCACACACTGGGTCCCCCTGCTCTCTATGTGGCCCGAATAGTTCATGTCAAGTGTTTGACATTGGCTTAGAGAATTACTTCCAAAACTCCGTTCCCACCATAAATGCTCTCCTTTCTGATCTCCTGATTCTCTGACATTCCTACTCTATAACCAGTTGTCCCCAAATCATCCCAAATACAACATGACCAAAAAAAAAGCCTTCTCCCTAAACTATTCCCTGGGTCATTTAACATCATTACCATCCACCTAATTGCTTAAGCTAGAAACCTGGGTGGGGTTATCTTGAACATTTCCCACAAACCCTTATCCACAATTCTAGAACCCAAAAAGCTCTGAAAACCAAAACTCATCTCGTAAGGTGGCCCCAAAACTCATGTGGTAACAAAACTTGCAACCTGGGGCTATCTGTGGCCAACCATACATGTAAATACTAGAAAAACAAAATAATTAGAAACTAGGTTTGCTAAAGGGGCTGATCCGAGGAACTGCTTGCTCTCTTCATTGGAAAGGGTATGAATAATAAGAGCTAATATTTGTTTCTCAGTGTAATTATCCATTCCCAGCCTCACTCCCCAAATGATTTGAGGGCGGCTTAAAAAGTTAAATGCACAGAATCTGCACCAAAGATACCCTGATAAATAACACCTAGTTTACTGCCGTAATGGCCTGTCACTGACACCCTGATGTGGTGATACTGTTAGATCATTACACACAGGGTGACCGGCTCATCCTGGCAGCTTTTTTTTTTAAACTGAAGTATGATTTACAATGATGTGTTAGTTTCAGGTGTGCGGCCAAGTGAGCTATATATATATATGTTTACATATATATATATGTATACATTCCCTTTCAGACTCTCTAACAGGCAATCACAAAATACTGAGTACAGTTCTCTGTGCTACACAGTAGGTCCCTGCTGGTTATCTGCTTCACATATAGCAATGTGTATATGCCAATCCCAAGCTCCCAGTCTATCCCTCCTCCCTACCACCACCCCAGGCAACCACAAGTTTGTCTTCTATGTCTATGTGCCTATTTCTGTTTTATATATTAATTCATTTGTATCTCTTTGTTTTTTTTAAGATTCCACTTACAAGTGATATCATGTGGTATTTGTCTTTCTCTCTCTGGCTTGCTTCACGTAATATGATGTTTCCTAGGTCCATCCCTGTTGCTGCATATGGTATTATTGCATTCTTTTTTATGGCTAATATCCCATTGTATATATATATATACCACAATAAGAGCTAATATTTATTGAGAACTTACTACGTGCTAAGCACCTTCGCAAGCCTTTCCATCTATTAATTTATTTAGTCTTCCCAGCCAGCCTATGAGGTAGGTACTATTTCATATAATTCCCATTTTACAGATGAGAAAACTGAGCCACAGAGAAGTAACTTGTTCAAGGTCGCACAGCCAATAAATGGTACAATTTGAAAGACTGAAAGAAAACTGCAAAGGCAATGACTTTCTTATCATGCAATTCAATGTTATTATATGTCCTATCTTTATAAAAGCAAGATAGTGTCTCTGTTCTCTGGCAGTAAAGGACCCACACTTCAGGAAACGCTGGCCTCCTACAGGACACTCTCATTTCTTTAGGATTTTTACAGTTGCACTCTCTTCTACCTTTGTAGCCTCACCTCCTGCCACAGGAAACTCTCGACCTCTAGCAGTTCACTGAGCCCACTGTTTATTTGTACTCACATGCCTTTGCTCACACTGCCTGGAATTCCCTTCTTCTTTTTTTCTATTAATCCTAGTCATACGCAGCTCAAATGACACTCAGCAAAGCATCCCCCAGAGAACCCAGGCATAATGGATTGTTCCTTTGCCTTGAGCCCAGGACACTTGGCTTATTCTTTTGTCCTGGCACTTACTTATTCTCTCTTACTCTCTAGATCTGGGGCTTTGTAACCTCCAATCCTTAGCCTAGTCTCTTACACCTAGAGACTAGGCTAGAGTAAGTGCTAAATAAATATCAATTAAATTAGATGTATTCACACCTGGAAGGTTTTGTCCAACATCTCCATCAATATAGAGAAGAGATCCACGGGTGTGTGGATATCGTGGCCTGTCGTGATTGTAGCAGGAACTGTAAATAGGGGTAGCATGGAGGGATAACAGGGTGGAGAGGGAAAGGCCCTGTGACACTGGGCTGTGCACTGCTGCTTTCGGCCGCAGAGGAAGAGAGGCTGGCTACATCTCACAGTGCAGTCTGTTTCAGAACTAATTATGGTACTCCCTTCCACAGACCTCATCACCAGTAAACCCTCAAAGATGAAGGTTTTTCTAAATTAATGAATGCAAAAATTACAGAGAAGAAAACACGTTCATACAAGAAAATCCCAAAGTTCCTTCCTATCCCTAGACCTGAAACTGTCCTAGCCTCCAAGCATAAAAGCTTCACTTTCTGACACTGTCAGAAGGCGATCGATCGCTACCCAGAGCAAATGGAGGAGGGTGGAGGCCCTGCTTCCCAGGATGTTGACGTACACCCGGTAAACGAAGAGTCAGCACATCGGCGAGGACTTAACTTTCTGTGAACAGATTCTCTTGCTTTATTCGCCTTCCCTAGGGAATATGTAAGGCCAGGGGCTCGAGCACTCAGTGGTTGCCAGTGCCTTCTACACCCGAACCTATGGGTTCACAGGTCCTTTCCCTTTTGAGCAGACAGTAAAGACAAACGCGGGATTATCTGTCACCAAGGATGAGCTCCCCGCCGACCCGCGGCTCACTGGCCGGTGCTCCGTCACCCCTCAGTCCTGGGCTGCACGCCGCCCAGTGAGCGGTCCGCAGCCGCTCTCCATCTGTTCTGGACCTGTCCCGGGGCGCACCGCGACGCTCAGCCCACTCTCCGTCCCGCCTAAGACACCAGATCCTCTTCACCCGCTGCCACCGGCTTCCAGAGAAGAGTGGAGAATAGTAGTCTCCGAGCCTGACCTTGGGCTTAATTTCAATTTCCCCGAAACCTCTCGCAGCCCTGGGCTGACTCCGCCTCCCGGGACACAAGGGCGCGGCACACCCAAAGCTGCATAGCGCGAGCCTCGAGGGCTGCCTGAGGCCCTGGGGGCGGGGCGGGGCGGGTGCGGGGGGCGGGCCCTGGGGGCGGAGTGGGCGCAGGTGAGGTGGGCTGTCCCTGGAGGCGGGGCGGCCCCTGGGGGAGGGGCGATGCGGGGCGGGCCCAGAGGGGGCGAGCGCAGGCGGTGTCTGGCCCAGGGGGCGGGGCGGGCCCAGGGGGAGGGGCGAGGCGGAGCGGACCCGGAGGGGACGGGCGCAGACTGTGTCTGACCCAGGGGGCGGGGCCGGGGCGGACCCTGGGGGCGGGCTCAGGCGGCGGCTAGGCCGAGCGTGCTGCAGGCCGTCCGTAGGCCCAGCGCGCCACCATGGAGCGACAGCCCCGGCGGCCGCTGGGACCGCTGCAGCAGCAGAGGCATCCGAGGAGGAACGGGGGCTGAAGCCGTGGCCTCCGGGTAGTGGGCCCGTGAACACCCGCCGTCCCCGAGCCCCGACTCCTCCTCCCTGCCTTCCCGGGCGCAGGCGGTGACCCTGCCGGACGATGCGCGTCCCCGGCCGCCCCCGGGGCTGAGCCCGCCGCCCCGCGCTCGGCCCTCGCCCTCGCCGTTGCCCTCCATGGCCTTGCCGGGTGCCGAGGTCGCGGCTGACAGGCCGGGGTCGCCGGCGCCGGGCGCCCCCGCCGGCTCCGCGTCGTCGTCGTCCGCCTCCTCCGGCGGCTCGGGCTCGGCCTCGGCCTCGGCCTCGGCGGGAGCAGGGCTGTGGGCCGCGCTGTACGACTACGAGGCGCGCGGCGAGGACGAGCTGAGCCTGCGACGCGGCCAGCTGGTGGAGGTGCTGTCCCAGGACGCCGACGTCTCGGGCGACGAGGGCTGGTGGGCCGGCCAGGTGCAGCGGCGCCTCGGCATCTTCCCCGCCAACTACGTGGCGCCGTGCCGCCCGGCCACCCGCCCCGCGCCGCCGCCCGCCCGGCCGCCGCCGCCGCGGCCCGGCTCGCCTGTGCACGTCGACTTCGAGAGGCTGGAGCTCCAGGAGCTCATCGGCGCTGGGGGCTTTGGGCAGGTGTACCGCGCCACCTGGCAGGGCCAGGAGGTGGCGGTGAAGGCGGCGCGCCGGGACCCGGACCAGGACGCGGCGGCGGCGGCCGAGAGCGTGCGGCGCGAGGCCCGGCTCTTCGCCATGCTGCGGCACCCCAATATCATCGAGCTGCGCGGCGTGTGCCTGCGGCAGCCGCACCTCTGCCTGGTGCTCGAGTTCGCCCGCGGCGGAGCGCTCAACCGCGCGCTGGCCGCCGCCAACGCCGCCCCGGACCCCCGCGCGCCCGGGCCGCGCCGCGCGCGCCGCATCCCCCCGCACGTGCTGGTCAACTGGGCGGTGCAGATCGCGCGGGGCATGCTCTACCTGCACGAGGAGGCCGTCGTGCCCATCCTGCACCGGGACCTCAAGTCCAGCAACAGTAAGTAAGGGCGGGTGGGGTGGGGGGAGTGGAGGGGGAGCGGAGGACGCAACCGCGCCCAGCGCAGCCCACCTCGGTGCGGGCGCTGGGCGGGCTCCGCGGGGCCAGGTGCTCGGGGGAAGGAGGCGGGGCTCGGCCTCCCGACGCCGGCAGCCCCTCCTAAGCCGGCCTTCCGGGGCTCAGAGGGCCCTCTGGGCCCTGGTTACTTGCTTTGGGGCAGGTGATACACTTACCTTGCCGGGTTTCTTTCAGGTGCCTTTTTTAGAAAGGCAGATCAGACTTGCTTGCCTAAGACACAGTTGTAAAATATCGGGGCTTTCTGGAAACCTCACGGTGCTGTTTGGCCTTTGGGTACAATAAGTGGTTCATTTGGATAGAACTCTGCAAACCGAGGCCGTCCTCGGGAACCCATGGCCCCCCGTCTTGCCTAGTGGCCTACATCAAACTGCCCTTCGCTTCAGCTTTACAAGCACTGTGTTGAGGTCTCTCCTTTCCCGCTTTAAATATGGCTTCGTGTCCTTTGACGTTAACAAAGAGTTTTCATTCAGATGTCTCTGCCCATGAAGTAGGTTTTCATTATTGGTTCGGTGGCTTGAGTGTGGGTGAATAGTCTTCAGACCCAGAAACACCATTTGTGCCATCATGCACTTTGGGGTGGATTTCAGAGCAAGTTCATTGTCCTTGTGCAGGTACTTGAAATCCTGAAGACCTGGCCTATATCATTCACTCTGTTTATAAATCAGGGTGCATTTTCCAGATGTCAGTAAGGAACTGACAAATGAACTAAACACAAATCCTATTAAGTTTCATCGTATAGAAGATATAATAGCATTAGCTGCTTAAAGTTTGTTCTTCAGTATTGCAGATCATTTCACATTCTGAGTGTCCTGTCCATGGATCCCATAAGCCTCTCTCCCCAGTGAAGTCCTGTGAGCCTTTGTCTGCTGGAAGCTTGCTGTAGAACCGGGTATTTTAAGGACAGCAGGAGCATTCTGCTTGCTCTGGTTGTTCGCAGTTGCCGCAGTTCTGTGATAGACATGGAACCCGGCCTTTTACAGACCTACTCTGTTTCAGGACATCGAATCACCAACACAGGGACTTCTCTGGTGGTGTAGTGGTTAAGACTCCAAGCTTCCACTGCAGGGGGCACGGGTTCAATCCCTGGTCCTGGTCCAGGAACTAAGATCCCACATGACCTGGGGCGCAGCCAAAACAAAAACAAAAAAAATCACCAACACAGGCAAACTCTTTGGGTTGGACTCGTCCTTAGATGGAAGAATTAAAGGGTCTGTAACTATTACTTTTGCATTGTGCTTAGGCTGTTTCATAGTAATGCTTGAGGTCCATGTGACCTGTTCACAAAGAAGAGCAAGTTTGCTAGTGTTTGTAAAAGCATAAGGAGGCTAGATTAATCCATGTTCCAACGTAGAAGTGAAAAACTTTAAAAGGACTAATACTGTTAAATAGTGAAAAGAAATAATATGACCCTGGAATAATAACGTGGTTAAATAGTTTTTATTGACACCAGAAAAACTTGTAGGGTGGGACGAGTAGACTACTGTGTCTCTGGGAGATATTATGTAATCTGAAGGTGATTATATGCTGCAACTTCGTTTTCGAAAGACTTTTCACCCTCAGAATAAGTTGCCAAACTTCCTGGAGCATTTTAATTTCTGTAATTGTCAGGCAGGGTTGCCTTTGCACTTGAAGTATCGTACTTTTTAAAAAGACTTAATTGGCTAGGTCACTCACCTAGCCAAATGTTTGTTACGATATGACCACTTTTATAGTTTTTTGATTTCTACAATGTAGCATTTTGAATGGGGCCTAAAAGGTGCAGATCACAGCATCTAGACATTGCCTTATCTTGGATCTGGCGTTATTTATTCAATGAATAAATGCAGATACTTTGGGACCCTCTTATGATATATGAAGCCATAACTTCTTTTATTTTAATTTTTTAAAATTAATTAATTTGTTTAGTTAGTTTTGGCGTTGGGTCTTCGTTGCTGCGCGCGGGCTTTCTCTAGTTACAGCGAGCAAGAGCCACTCTTCGTTGCGGTGCGCGGGCTTCTGATTGCGGTGGCTTCTCTTGTTGTGGAGCACAGGCTCTAGGCGTGCGGGCTTCAGTAGTTGTGGCACAGCGGGCTCAATAGTTGTGGCTCGCAGGCTCTAGAGCCCAGGCTCAGTAGTTGTGGCACACGGGCTTAGATGCTCTGCGGCATGTGGGATCTTCCCAGACCAGGGCTCGAACCCGTGTCCCCTGCATTGGCAGGTGGATTATTAACCACGGTGCCACCAGGGAAGACCTGAAGCCATAACTTCTTGTTCAGACTGTTTGAGTACAGCAGAGACTCTATTACAGTATATTTTGTTTGACTTCATTGGTTATTTGCTAATGGTGGTAGTGAGTTAATGGTAATGTAAACAAGGTTTTAAAAATCAATATTGAATTTTAGTTTTATTCTTTAGTCTACTCCTGTAACAAAGAGCCAGTATAGGACTACTTGGACCCGAGCTAGTAGAAATTATTGTTTAAAGCAAATGTTTAAAGTTATCAAAGTAAGATACGGCTCTCAATATGTTTTCTTTTATCTTTTCTCGTTGGTCTTTTTTTTCTGTCATATAGTCTGAGACAGTGTTTATGTTGAAATAAAAGCTGATCTTGTGATGGTACAAACAACTTTGTCCCTTCTCTAACAGCAAAAGATTGAAAGTTGAGCCACATTAGCAAGTTTTAAGCATCATTTATGCCGTTTAAATATGCTAGGCCCTGTCACTCCCAGATGCAAAGTAAATAGAAAACGCTTTGCTAAATTTGTATACCACAACTAGAGAGCCAGACGGAGCAACCTTGAGTTACTGTGAAAAGGGCCAGTTTTATATGCACTCAGAGCAGAGAAAAATCATCATGAGCTGGAACTCATTTATTCAACAGATTTTGAGGGCCCACCCTGTACCAGGCACTTCTGGGCCCCGGGAAACAAGTGGCAAAGCAGATGGCAAACAGTGTCCCCTCCAGCACAGGGCTTAGTCTGATAGGGAAGCTGGATGGCAGTCATGAAAATATCAGGAAGTGCTGTAGAGAAAAGAAAGCATGGTGACGGGTGGAGAGCGAAGGGGAGAAGGATGATGTCTGTGTCTCCAAGATTACCCTGGCCGCTCTGGTGAACGGACTAGTAATTGGCCTGAGTGAAGGCTGGGGAGGTTCTCCAGGCCAGAGAAGACACTGACTTGACTGAGGGCGGTAGCAATGGAAGTGGTTTTCAGGGAAGTTACCAGGACGGAGTGAAAAGAAAATGGTACAGTGTGTGAATTGCTGAGGGGGTTTGAATTATTAGAATTTAGTTCTAAGTGTTTTGTTTATTCTGGTGTAGTTCAGGACTGAAAGAAAATTGCATGGCATGATTTATGGTTCCTTTCTTACTAATGTTGCTTACTGTGTTCTACCTTTTTTTTTTTTTTAAAGCTGAAAATAAACGTTCCATGACAAACTGAGCCAGAGACTTTGGTAGCTGCTTATTTGTGTACTTTTTATTTGTGATTAAGCATCTTTTTATCCCGATTTTTTTTTTTAGCCCTCTGAGAGTAATTATTATCTATATAATTATCTACAAGGACATCTACAGTCTATAAATAGACATAGTTATACTTATTATGAAATGAAATTTAGAGCTTTTGCTAGAACAAACTACAAAAGGAATCTAAATTCTGTTTTAGCTTCTCTCATTAGGGCAGTGTTAATAAAGGAACTATTTGAGAAAATTATAGCCAACGTGATCTCCAGATAAGGTGCTTAAAAAGCTCATAAGAGTGATCCGGAGGAGCTATTAATTACGCTACTATCAGTTAAGAGAAATGCGTCTTCTCCCTTCTCCTGTCTGTGCAGCTTCATACCACAGCCTCTTCCTATTCCAAGGGTCCAGGGAGATCAGTCCAGAGAGCGCAGTGGTGACAGAGAGCTAATCAGCTTGTGAAACAGAATTGGCTAAAGATGTATTCTTGAAAGAAGAGCAAGCAGAGCAGGTCACCGCATCTTCCCCTACCATTTTTATGCTTGCATATTAAAAAATAAAGAGTCCACTTTTCATTTCTTATAGTTGAAAGGAGGGGCAGTAATTTAGTGCTGGGTTATGCTCACTTTCACTGTGCATCTCTGATCACTTTGTAGTCACTGTCAAGTGCATTAAAGTATGGGAATGGAAAGAGGAGAGGGGAAATCGCCATCATTTCAGAAGGCCGTCTGTAATTCCTGCTTTCCCACGCTAGCCTGGGAGGGTT
The DNA here is from genome assembly GCF_949987515.2 of Delphinus delphis. Lineage (NCBI taxonomy): Eukaryota > Metazoa > Chordata > Mammalia > Artiodactyla > Delphinidae > Delphinus > Delphinus delphis. The sequence continues at coordinate 80,206,130 of NC_082698.1, read as the reverse complement.
GAACTTTTCCAGAATAGTGCAGCACCGGAAGGAGCCTTGGCTTTGAAGTCAGACCTGGGTTTGAATATTGGTGTCTTCCTCTACAAGCTGTGTGACCTTGGGCAAGTGATACAACCTCCTTGAGCCTGAAAGTCTTGACTGCTGATACTGCAGGGAAAATCTGTTTAATATTTTTTTATCCCTTCCTAGGCAATTGGGTAGATTCCGCATGAAAGTAGGTGGCTTTTTTAGGGGACAGTTAGGAGTCAGGTGTGGCTAGAAAGAAAGCAAGACGGGCTTTTGCTGGGAAGGAGACAGGCGTTTAACAAGTGGCCAGACAACATGGCCTTGAATGCCACACTGAGAGGTGTGGACTGTCTCACAGCAAAAGCGAGCCATTGACAGTTCTGAGGAGGAAAGTGCTCTGATCTGCTGTAAGACAAACACCTACAAAGAAAAACATACAAGCTTGGGATAATTTGCTTTATGACTGTATTTATCATAGGTTATCAGGGCAGAAGTAGAAAATAAAATACTTGGACATTGGTTTGGCATAAATTATTTCTCATTTATGACCAGAGCCTAGTTTTTATAATCACTGTTTGTTTAATGAACGAATTTAGGGCACCAGAGTTAGAAGATAATGACCAGATTTACTATTAACTCCAAATTTCAGTGTGACTGTCTCCAAACCCTCTGTGGTACTTGAAGGGCTCCCAAAAGGTGGAATGAAGGAGTTTTAGGGGCCAGAAGAACGGTTCCTGGTGAGGCTGGGCCAACTGTGCTGGTTTTATTTTGGAGACTGAAACAAATTTGTACAACTGACTCTGAATCAGTATGAATTTAGTTATTTTTAAAAATTCATCTTCTTCAAGTATTGCTTTATCTTTAAGTAAATAATAGTAGTAACAGAAACAATGGCTGACATTTGTTTAATGCTTACTAGATGCTGGCTATTGTCCAAACTTTATCCTCATTTATTCCTCACAGCGACCTTTTGAGGTAGGTACTTTAAGTATCCCCATTTTACAGATGAAGAAACTGAGGCCAGGGATTAATTGACTTGATCAGGGTCACTCCACTTGTCAGAGAATTGAATCCAGGGCCTCTAATCCCAGAACTTGGTTACCAGTTCTCAGATGCTTGTTCTCAGAACCCCAAAGAGCTTTTGTTGATGTGGGTTCTAGCTATTGATATTTACCATATTAGAAATTTAAAATGGTAAATCTAAAGGTATTTAATATAAAAGTAACGATAGATCCGTTACATGTTAATGTAGGGGGAAACCCTTATTTTCCAAAACAAATTTAGTGAGGAGAGTGGCATTGCTTTACTCTTTTGAAGCTCACTTTGATGACATAAAGGAAGACAGATGAACATTCACATCTGCTTCTGCATTTAATCTGTCGCCACCTTAGGGCTGCTCCGGGTCCCGGGACCATGCTTTGAGAACCCCTAGGCCAGATGGCCCGTTCTGCTGATGGAGAATGGCACTCCAGAGTAGCTGCTCCCACACCTAATGTAGCATCAGAAGCTCCCCATAAACTTCTAAAAATAAAATTCTCTGTCTCACTTTCGGATATTCTGATTTGGTTGCCTTAGTTGGGAACAAGCAATGAATTTTTTTCTAACATTTTATTTTCAAAATCTTGGACTATACAGAGTTGAAGGAGCTTTTAAGTAAACACTTGTGTACTCACCACCTAGATTCTACCATTAATGTTTTACTAAGTTGCTTTAATACAAACCTCACCCTGTGCTTCCATCAATCCATCCTGAGCTTGGGATGCAGCAAGATATTTTTTTAAAAAGCTTTTGGGTGATTCAGGTGCAGAGCCAAGTTTGGAAGCTGCTGTCCAAGGGACCAGATGTGTGGGTCCGTTCTCATGGTTCTCTGGGTTGGTATAGAAATTCCACCATGGCCACACACTGTATCCCACATCCAGTGAACTGTCTGGTGGCATTGGATGGCTGGGTCACAGTAGGCACTAAGTGAGGGTACGGGTGGCTTATTCGGGGCTTGTGTCTCTGGGGAAAGGATTATCCAAGCATTTGTCCCACTGACCTGGGGGGACAAATGGTGCTATTGTGGCATCTAAGATTTGGGCTCTGACTCTACTACTCTCCAGCCATGGGCTCATGGGCCCCGACTTTCTGAATAGGGTGATGTGAGGATCAGTCAGAGAGTATATGCCTGGCATCACCACACTTTCCCCTGCAGGTCCAGATGATAAATGATAAATATGATTGCTTTGCAGACCATCTAGTCTCTTTTGCAACTCTTTAAGTCTCCTATTTGGCCCATAAGATATAGTTTGCTGACCCCTGGTATTTGTCAAAGTATTTAATAAACTGTAAGATGCAACCTAAATGTAAGCTGGTGACTATACTCATTTTTACATATGGTTTGGAAGCTCTCTGAGGGCTTTAAATGTTTCCTGATTTGTGTGTGTGTGAACTCCTTGGTACCTGAAAGTTTTCTACAATTCTTTGTAACCCAAGGACTTTATTATTATTCATTCTGCAAAATATAGTGCCACGTGGTCACACATCTGTTCATCTTGGTTGGGTGTGAGGGTCTTTTAGTTCATCTGGCTCACTTGATCCAGGCCAGCCAGTGGCACAAGGAAACAGGCCTGAGCTTTGTTCCTTTAGGGAGTACTGCCATCTGCACGCTTTGGCAGGTCTACTTGTAACTTGGGTTGATAAATTGAGGGTCAGGGAGAAGGCAGGAGGTACTGAGTTACCAGTTGTAACTGTTTCACTACCAGAGTTCACTACTAGGACATTTTTTTACGCTCTTTGAAAAAGAGCAAATCACTTGCCGTTTGGGGGAAGTATCTTGATTGTATATAGGATGTTTGAGTGATTGTTGGCTTAATTGACTTTCAGGAGTTATTTTGTTTCAGGTTTTCTGCAGATACTGACTCTAACATCAACTACATTACTTTCCGTTTACTAATATGTTAATGGAGCATGTTATGGAAGATTCCTCCCTCATCAGTTTACTTTGTTCCATACCTTGACAAAATATTGAAAATACTCCGCTGATAGAAATAGAGAGCTAGATTTTCACGCAATGAAATGTAGGAAGTTTTCTCATTAAAACTGTGTGTTGTGTGTGTCCATGAAAAGGTTTGTACCGCGGCGTTTGCTTTTGGTGTTAAGAGCAACGTGAGGCTGTGTTTTAGCTGACCGCGTCTCTCTGGACTTTGCAGAAGTCTCTCTCCTTGTGTTTAGCGAGCTGACTCATTCATTCACATCACAGTTATTTGGTGACTGTGTACTACGTGCCAGGGACGCTCCAGGCTCTGGGTGGTCAGTGGTGAGCAAAGCAGAAGCAAATTCCTCCCCTCGTGGAATTTACATGCCAGCGGGCAACATGGACATTAAAGCGTAAATGGTGAAAGATGTAGTATGGTGGAGGGTGGTAAGTGCTCAGTAGAAAAACTAAAAGTTGAAAGGAGGGTGAAAATGTTAGGGTGAGGGGTTGACGGCTTAGAGTGTATGGCTAAGGAAGGCCTTCCAGAAAAGGAAGCAACACCTGAAGAAGTGGGAAAGTGGGTCCTCTGGGGAGACAAACCTTCGTAGAGGGAACGGAAATTGCTCCCCAGAGCAGGAGGCCGGTGTGACAGGAGAATCATGAAAGGGAATCACAGGGCACCAGGGAGTCAGAAGGGGGTCAGACCATGCAGGGTCTCGTCAGCCACTGGAGAGGTTTGGGCTGAGGCCCAGGCTCTGAGTGCCATTGTAGCAGATCACACGGCTGCAGTTTTGAGAACAGACGGAGAACCAGGGTGAAGGCGATCACTTGGGAGTTGGCAGCATGTCTGTGGCGTGAAAGCCCTGAGATTGGCTGAGATTATCTGGGGACTGAGTGCTCATAGGAAAGACCAGAGGTCAGGGACTGAGTCCTGGAGGGTCACCATCAATTAGAGGCCCCGGAGACAGGAAGGAACCAGAAGAAGGAGCAACTAGAAAAGGAGTGAAAACGGGGGAATGTTGTGATGCTGGGGAGCCAGAGAAGGATGTGATTCAGGGAAGAATGATCAGCTGTGTCAGTCACTGCTGATGGATCAATATCCAAATAACTGCTTTGTTGTCATTATTTCTAAAACAGTCTGTACTGTTGAGGGCACAGGTGAGTCGGTTTTCTATAATCAGTAGCTGACTTGACATGGAAAGGCTTATACTAATTCATCTTCTTCCTGCTCATTCTTCCCCTTCCAGTAGTCACTCACTCATGTAACAACTGTTTATTGAGTGTATAAAAATGGTAGATGGGGCTTCCCTGGTGGCGCAGTGGTTGAGAGCCCGCCTGCCGATGCAGGGGACGTGGGTTCGTGCCCCGGTCCGGGAAGATCCCACATGCCGCGGAGTGGCTGGGCCCGTGAGCCATGGCCGCTGAGCCTGCGCGTCCGGAGCCTGTGCTCCGCAACAGGAGAGGCCAAACAGTGAGAGGCCCATGTACCGCAAAAAAAAAAAAAAAAGTAGATGCTGTGCAGTAGAAATAAACCAATATTAAACAAATATTAATCGGGTGCAAATTCTTTCCTCCAGTTGCTTACAATTTAGTTAGAGAGGTGAGACCCACAAGTGAGATAAGGCAGTGTTTAAGTGTAGTAATGGGAGTGGCACAGCTTTAAGTGCGTTAGAAATGCAGAGAACTTCTAGTGAGGTTATGAGGAAGGCACCCAGGGGGACATGGTGTTGATATCTACAGGCTCATATAATATTGGAACAGGGAGACAGTGACAAAGCTGCACATTCTGTTTTCTGTTGTTCGTTTTGTTTTGTTTTTACTAGAAGGAGAAAATGAGATTCCAAAGGCCAATGGACTTGAAGGCAGTCTCACAGTTAGTGCTGCAGTGCAGCGAATCCAGGGCTGGTGCCCGGTTGCTTCCGTGGGAAATGAGGCCAGGTATGGTTTTGCGGAGGATGCAAGGGGAAGGCAGTCCATGCAGCAGGCACCAGGAGCTCAGAGACACTGACACAATGCTGTGTTTCTTAGAAGTGGCTTTTAATACACAGAATCGTAGAGTGTAGGGTTTTTTCCGGAGAGTCCAGGAAGAGCTGCAAAGATCATGGAGACCAAGGTTGAGAAGGGACTTGAAGATCAGGATGAAGGCCTCCAGAGACTGGTGAGCAGATGAGTGGTGTAGGTGCGGGAACAGACGGAAGAAATGTGAGGAAAATCGGTGCTATTTGGCACGCTTAGAAAGTTATCATTTTTTTTCCCTGTAAATGAATGGTTGATTGTTTTCAGAGTTGAAATTCACAGCGTAACCTTCCTGTCTTAGACTGAGACACAGGTGTTCTGTTAGTATACTCTTTCACATTGTTGCTTTTCTCAACTGATTTCTTTCTTATGACCTTTTTTTTTGATAACATATTCCTAGTTAAAGGTTAATTAAAATGAACCTATTTGACTCAAATGGAATTTGGACCAGCACTCCCATAAATGTTGAGGAAATAGAATGGACACATTGTAATTGCTTTTTAAAATATACATTATATACTATAATTCGGAAAATTCCACAGTGAAACTTCAAAGGCGCCGGAAAAATCGAGTGCCTCATGGTTGAATAAGTAGACAAAACACAAGCTGTAGAGGCTGATTGTTACAGAATGGGGCTGACGGGGGTCAAAAATCTTTACGGACGTGGCACAAGCGGGGGGCTGAAACACTGGTCGCTAGGTCGCTAAGGAGAATTGACCATTTCTGTGGCCCAGAAGGTGGATGTGCCCCTCTGAGCGTGGTCATTCCCGGAGGTCCTCTTCCTGGTGAGGTCAGGAGGCGGAAGCACCGCCAGCCTGTCCTCGGCTGAAACCTGGCCAGGTGCCCGGTTACGTGACCTGTCGGGACACTGGCTATTTCTGGTTTCGGTCACTTTGCCCCAAAGATAAGGAATTTGAGGAATTCTGCTGAACACCTCTGAAATAGAATCCAGAACAATGGGCCTTTCATGGAACTCTAAACTTTTGACGTTCAGAGTGTTATTTTAACTTGTTTTCTGTTAGTTGAAAGCTCCCGTGGAAACTTTGGACTCCGGGTGAGGGCAGGTGTTTTAAAGACCGCGACGCAAAGGCTGCTAATACCGCATTCTGCCGCGGCATTGCTTGAGAAATGCGATCAATTTAAAATATTTAGCTTTTAGTTCTCGCTGGGAGTTCCGTTTGTATTTATTTTAGAGTTGCCTTTCTGAGCTTTTTGTTCCTTAAGGGCTGCCAGGCCTTACTTGGGGCCTGGGGACACAGCGTGGTTTTAATGCCCCTTTTAATCAGTGTTTCCTCATGCCTTCCTAATTTGGGTGTTTTTCAGAAGGAGGAGATCATGTATGTGAAAGTGTCTTGGAAAATAAAGTTTTATAGAACTGCAAGCCATCTTGATCATTAATTTGGAGTCTTTTTTGGTGGTAAGGATATCATTGTTTAAAAGTGAAATTAGTATGTATTATAAGGGGGAAAAATGTAATACAGCTGATGAAGTAGCTAATCTATCTGTTATTTTTTGTTTCTGTGGCTTAAGTATATAGGGTTTTAAAGGATTAAATATTTATTTTTCTCGATATTCATGAGGCATCAGGACTGAGAAATAAATATTCCTTAAACTGAATGGAAGGAAGGAAAATTCAAAAATTAACAAAATGAGATTTCTGGTTGTTCTGCCCCCTTTTCATAACTGGTAGCTTTATATGTAGCACGAAGACTGGAAAGATAGTCATGCAGGTGGGATCTGAAGCGTGGCCCTGGATTGTAGCCGTATGATCTGGGATAACATTTCTGAACTGTGAACTGGAGACTGTAATTTCCATTTCATAGAATGGCATGAGGATCCAATGAGATATTATGTGAGTGGAAACAGCTCTACATAGAAGAGGATTAATAAATGGTAGGCAATAATCTTCTTAGAACTAGTGATAATTATTAATAGAAACTATTCCATTGGCCATTTGATGTAGAAGGTACTGCGTTAGGTGATTGGGGGATAGAAGGAGGTGCTTGCTCTCCAAGTCTTACAGTTAGAAGATCGCTTGGGGAAAGGAATAGCACAACACAGCAGTATTTATTCAGTATTGGTGACTTATAATAAGTCCCCACTCAGCTGTCTCCTGTTGGTTCTCTCCAGTTGCATTAACTCTGTGACTTCTGTGACTGTCTAAATTGATGATACGAATGTGAATCTATTGCAAAGTGAAATTTCAGGCCTTGCAAAGTGATAGGATTTCCTGACATCCGTGAAAGTGATTTTGAAGGTTTGCTAAACACACTTTCAAACCCATCAATAAAGGGTGTGTGTAGGTATACGTATGCGTCATCCTCACAAAATGCTTACTGCGTCTCAGACCTTGTTCTGAGCACTTTACATGTATTCATTTCCTCCTCTCTATAACGTTATGATGTATGTCCTGTCATAATTCCCATGACAGGCAAGGAAGCAGAAGCACAGAGTCCAAACCGAGCAGTCTGGCCCTGGAGTGCGTGCTTCCATCACTGTGCCACAGCGCCTCCACTTAGATCAGATGATAAGTATCCAGTGGCAGGAAATCAGAAAGGAAGAGCATGGGCAGCTGCATACAGAGAGCTTTCCAAAGGATAAAGAAATCGCTTGTGAAAAATTGATAAAACTGTCACCTGAGCAGTGCAGGCAGTAGTTAGGACCACGGACCCAGGGGTCAGACTGCTTGAGTGGCACTGCGCCTCAGCTGCGTGACCTTGGATGGATTACTCAACATCTCTGTGTCTCAGTTTCCTCATCTGTCAAGTACAGATGATTCATAATATCCACCTATAGCACTGTGGTGGGGATTATCTGATTAAAATACCTGTAAGTGTACCTGACAGACAGAATGTGCTCAGTCAGCGCTCATTATTCCTATAACATTTGGGCAAGTGGTCCCCCTTAAGGTCACATTCCACAGATCAAACATGAAGTGTCTTATGCTAGTCTCCAATTTTGTCTGGATAATTTAGTCTAAGAAACCTCCCACACTTGTTCGTTTTTGTCCTTCTAAGAGTTAGTGCATAGTTGCAACGATGACAAAAATGTTGTTAAATAAACTGATTTTTATGTTATTTTTCAAGGTGAAACCCGAATAACAACTCTCCCCCGCCCCATAGACATATATTCTGTTAACTGAAGTTTGGATTACTGTTCAATTGGATTCAGTGTTGCTGAATTTTTTTCAGTACAAATTATCTATCCTCTGATAATGAAGACCTGTCTCTTGGGATTTTTGTGAGGCTTGAATGAAATAGCACTTGTGAAGTACAAGGAATATAGTGGATACTGACGATGGCTGGTGACTCTTAGGACTTGGTTCTTACTTCTATTACGTAGGAAGTGGCATGGGCAAAGGACAAACATAAGAATGGGCCCCTTTTGTTAATTTCACCTGCAAACACTAAGCACCTGCGCTGAATCAGACGCGACACAGAGTGGGTGCGCGTGGGTGAGCGTGAATTGCACGCCTCTCTCACCATTGTCTTCCTCTCCCTGCCATCTCACCGCCTACACACACACACTGTCTCTCCCTCACTTGTACGCCCCCTGTTTCACACTTAACATACTCACTGTCTCAGAGCTAACAGCAGTGGAGGAGTCTGATGAAAGCACACAGTCTGGTACCTGGTGCCTCGTAGAACTGTCACAGAAACACAGAGCTCACGGGAGGGTGGAGGAGGTGATGGTTCCCCGCTTGGGGGTATTTGGAAGGTGTCGCTGAGCAGGTATCGTTTGGGCTGGATGAGCAGCCGGCCTGCCTTGAGCAGAGCAAGCTCGTCCGTAGAGGCACGGGGCGTAGTTTGAAGTGTAGGTTGCTGTGCGAATCTAGGGGCTGTGATTGCCCTAGGTTTTGGAGTGTGTGAACCTTCTCCCTGAGTTATGGGGAACCATGGAACTTTTTTTTTAATGCAGATTTATTGAGGTATAATTTATATAAAAAGTCACCCCCCCCAGGGCGTTCCGTTTGATGAGCTTTGACAAGTGCATATAACCCTGTAACCACCACCACCAAGAGAGAATTCGCATCACCCGGAAAAACTCTCCCGTGTAGCGCTGCCGTCAGACCTTCCCCCTCAGCCTCCAGAAACCGCTGGTCTGATTTCTGTCCCTCTTCCAGGATGTCATACGGGATCATAGTACATAACCTTTCATGTGTGGCTTCTTTCTCTTAGCGGAATGGTTTTCAGATTCATCCCTGTTGTGACATGTATCGGTAGTTTATTCATGAGAGGTTTGAAAAAATAAAAGGATGCCACGACACTATAGGAAGATGAATCTGCTCGGGGTGGCATGTGGGCGAGAGAGGAGAGAGGGACAGCACCCAGTCCAGTGAGAACGATTGGAATTCAGGTTTGGGACAGTGAAGCCAGAAGTCACATGGTGGCAGGGAAGTGGAGACGGGCCATCTGCGGGGCATTCGGTTGAGCTAGAACAACTGCGCTGCAGGTTGGAAGGCTGGATTTTAAGGAAGGAGTGAGGAGATAAGTTAGAAAAAAACAGTAGGTTTAAACCACTCCTTCTGTAGCAAATGGGAAGGAGTAGCGTGGATGTGGAGCTGCATTAGAGCCTCATGGAAAACCGGGGAGACATTTCTGCTTCGTTATAGGCAGAGAAGTCAACCAGTGGAGAGAGGAACCCAAGGCCCCGGGAAGGGCGGGGCAGGCGGGTGCAGGTGGGCAGTGATGGGAAGCTCCGTTGTTTTAGCTCCTGCTGCACAGAGAGCTCAGGGCAGTCCCGGCATCAGCTCGGTTCCTGAAAGCTGCTCTTGGGCGTTCTGTATTTTGTCAGGAGGCTGGGAGCTGGGGAAACCAGCAACTGGATAATGTTTCTCTGAAGTTTTAACTTTTTGCTGCATTTCAATCTTTGGTAAAGCAATCATATCTCATAAAATACCTTCATGAGTTAACATATCTATAAGCAATTTGCAATTTAACATAAGATAATCTTCAATAATAATGATTTATGGTAATATGCCATCTATTTGCAGTACTCTCGGAAGCATTCAGTAGAAAAGACTGCATTTAGATCAGGACCTAATTTCTTGGAAGAAAAACAATGTAAATATTTTCTTCCTATCAGGTAAACTTTCACAGACTTCTGATTCTACCTGTGATATCTCAGTAAATGTTTATTGCCCCTAGAAATCATTTACTTTCTCATAAAGAGTGCTAAAGCTGTACTGTGTCTGTGGATTTTTTTTTTGCGGTACGCGGGCCTCTCACCATTGTGGCCTCTCCCGTTGCGGAGCACAGGCTCCAGACGCGCAGGCTCAGCGGCCGTGGCTCACGGGCCCAGCCGCTCCGCGGCATGTGGGATCTTCCCGGACCGGGGCATGAACCCACGTCTCCTGCATCGGCAGGCGGACTCTCAACCACCGCGCCACCAGGGAAGCCCTGTGGATTTTTTTTAAACTTGTAACTTTAGGCACAAACGACCCACTAAAGGTTATGAAAAACAAGATGTAAGTAAGATAAAATGGTAAAATGTAGGTTCGTTCTCAGTACTCTGCCAACTGCAGTGAAGATTGTGTTTTAAAAGCCAAAGAAAACTTGTAACTGAAAGATTATACAAATATGAAAGTATTCCACCTTTGATTTTCTTCTTCAGTATTGCTGCTGGAGAAGATAGAGCATGATGACGTCTGCAATAAGACGTTGAAGATTACAGATTTTGGGTTAGCGAGAGAGTGGCACAGGACCACCAGGATGAGCGCAGCAGGCACCTATGCCTGGATGGCCCCGGAAGTCATCAAGTCCTCTTTGTTCTCCAAGGGAAGCGACATCTGGAGGTGAGTAAGCACCACACATTTTGTTTTTGCAGGTGTCTGCAGAAGCTGGTTGCTACACATCCTTTACATGAGTCCCCAGATATTCAGTAATTCTGAGCATAACCATACAGATAGTCCCCAGTCTGCAGTGGTTTGACTTAACAGGTTTTTTTGACGTTACAATGGCACAAAAGCAATGTGCATTCTCTAGGAACCGTGCTTGGGATTTGGCACTGGGATCTGTCCCAGGCTAGTGATTCGTGGTCCAGTCCTCTCTCGTGAGGCTGGGCGGAGGCACTGAGCTGCAGCTCCCGGTCAGCCCCGCCATCACGAGGGGAAACAACTGATACACTTACAACCATTTTGGACCCAGACAGCCATTCTGTTTTTCGCTTTTGGTATCGTATGCAATCAATTCCATGAGATATTCAACACTTTATTATAAAATAGGCTTTGTGTTAGATGATTTTGCCCAACTGCAGGCTAATGTAAGTGTTCTGAGCGCTTTTAAGAAAGACCAGGCTAAGGTTCAAGTAGTTTAGGTGCATCAAATGCGTTTTCAGCTTACGATATTTTCAACTTACGAAGGATTTATCCAGACGTAACCCCATTGTAAGTTGAGGAAGATCTGTATGGGCCTTTTTGAAGAAGGTTTTGTGGTTTGGATCAAGATTGTTGTAATCACAGCAGAATGGGTAACTTGAGATTTTGATTGTCCTGTGACTTCCATTTGATAAGAGAAACTTGTTAAATCTGAGGTTTGATTAAAACTGGTTATAACTTGAGTAAACAGTAATGCTGTTTCGTAAGGCCAATTGGTAAATAAACATAAATTTCACTTTAAGCAAAAATTTTGATTCCTCATGACTCACAGACAGAATATTAGCATGGAAGGAGTTTGAGAAAAAAATTTAGATAACCTCCTTCATTTTATGGATTGCATTATCTAAAGATTAAAGCTTCTGGTTTGAGGATGGAGAGCTGAACCAAAATGGAATCCCAGGTTAGCTGGGTTTTCCATTCGGCTGTGTCTCATTAGGGGGTAAAGACACCATCCCTACCAGAACAACAGAGAAAAGTCACTCTGTTTATAGTTACAATGCACCAGGAACTTACTTGCCTTCATTTAATGCTCATAAAATGCTGTGTGACTCGTATTAAAATTCCAGGATTTTTCTGTTTTTTTAACGGCTTTATTGAGATACAGTTCACACATCATACAGTTCACCCATTTAAGCTCTACAGTTCCATGGCTTTTACCTTCATCAGCACAGTCAGTTTAGGACATTTTGATAATCCAAAGAAGAAACCATGTACCCCTTGGCCATCACCCCAACACTCCTTCCCTCCCAGCCCAGGCAAGCACTAATCTACATTTTGTATCTTTAGATTTGCTTATTCTGGACATTTCCTATAAATGGAATCAAATAATATGCGGTCCTCTGCAACTGGCTTTTCAATTAGCGTATTTTCAAAGTTCATGTCATAGAATGTATCAGAATTTCATTCTTATTTATTGCAGAATAATATTCCATTGGGTGGATAATACCACATTTTGCTTATTCGTTTATCAGTCGATGGCATGTGGGTTGTTTCCACATTTTGGCTAATTCTGAATAATGCTGCTCTGAACATTTATGAAGAAGTTTTTGTGAGGACATGAGTTTTCATTTCTCTTGGGTTTCCACCTGGGAGTGAAATTGCTGGGCCGCATGGTAATTATATGGTTAATCATTTGAGGAACTGCCAGACTGTTTTCCACCAGTTCTCGTTCCCACCAGCAGCGTATAAATACAGGCTTCTAATTTAATTGTTCTGCTTATGACTGTGAAGAAATTGTTCACCTGTGCCAGGGGTTCTATAGTGTCTTAGGGCCGTTTTGAAAAACACAGAAGCTTGTGCCTCACCCCTGACTTAATGACTTACACTCTGCTGGTGGAGACTGAGCCACATGTGTCTTTATAAAATATTACATGTGTTTTCCTTGACTTAATCACAATAATTTTCTGACCATGTAATGCCAAAATACTTCAGTGAAATAGGTGATTATTTTAAGAAATTATACTTCAAGACTCTGAAAACTAATAAAATATAAATCAGTTTTACATTTGGAATAATTAAGACTGTAACCATTTTACTGTGTGTGCCTTTTAAAATAAACTCTGTAACTATAAGCTATACGAACGCTGTACAATCTATATAAATGCTTTAGAGCGACCTCACCTACTGTAAACATAGAATCAAAAGTAAGAAAAAACAGATTTCTAAGATCAGCCAGAATATGGGTCTTGAAGTCCAGACACTCACGGAGAGAGGCCTTCCCTCAAAATCTGTTCATTTCTATTTCTCAGTTATATGAGCTCCGTTATCTGATTTTCAGTAGAAGCATCTAAGCAGAAGAGGGGAGAGGGGTGCCAAGCTGGTAAAAAAAAAAAAGGCCGCTGAGAACAGAGTGGGCGCTAGGAGCAAACGAAAGCACGAAACGCTATGAAAAGGACTGGAATCTGCTGGCTTCCAGAACCACCTGGTTGTGGAGCCAACGTCCACACACATCTGCAGAACGCATGGATATATTAAAGCCCAGCAGAGTCCTAGGTGTCAGGATGCAGAAGGCAGGGAAGGCTGTCCCTCTGAACTGCACAGACCTTTGCTTTAGAACCTCCTTCATAATATTCCCGTAGAAATAATTGCATTCAAGAAGCATGGCTCTGGTCTGTGGTGCTGGGGGCTGCTATATATACTGGTGTATTTAGTGATCATCCTCTCTCGCCCCACTTCCTCCTTACCCATTACTACCCTACGAGGTAACTTTGACAGATGCTATCATTGAACTTTTGCAATGTCTTCTGTGATCACCCCAGTTTCACAGAGTACATACCCAAGGCACTGAGAGGTTTAGAAATTTCCTCAGGGTTGTAAAACTAGTGAGTGAGTAGCAGACTCTGGTCCCTGGCCTAAGAGCCATGTTCCTGCTACCACAGCCCTTAATCATTAGGCTACTTGTATGCTCAGAAGAGGGCTTTTTTTTTTTTTAAATAAATTTATTTATTTATTTTTGGCTGCGTTGGGTCTTCGTTGCTGCACACAGGCTCTCTCTAGTTGCGGCAAGTGGGGGCTACTCTTCGTTGTGGTGCGTGGGCTTCTCATTGCGGTGGCTTCTCTTGTTGGGGAGCACGGGCTCTAGGCATATGGGCTTCAGTAGTTATGGCTCATGGGCTCTCAAGCTCAGGCTCAGTAGCTGGGGCACGCGGGCTTAGTTGCTCTGTGGCATGTGGGATCTTCCCGGACCAGGGCTCGAACCCATGTGCCCTGCATTGGCAGGCGGATTCTTAACCACTGCGCCACCAGGGAAGTCCCCAGGAGAGGGCTTTTTATACTATATCCCACCCAGTTTCAGAGAGCAGAAAAATATGCATTACACTTTAAAAATTGTCCCATCAGAATAGCTCCCTTTTTTTTCACATTGTTTTTTACCAGAATACCTCTCTCTGGAAAAATGACCTATCCTGAATTATTCATTCTCTGAAACTTCCAAGAGGCAAAGTTATGTTGTTATTGTTGGTTTTAATTTTGTTATTTGCTAAGGAGAATAGCAAGGAGGTTTCTTTGAAGTTATTCAGTTTTCAGTTATTCTAATAATTTTTGGTCCCCTGCACTGAGATGAGTTTTGTTGATTGATCTATGAGTTCAGTTTACTTACTCTTGAAATTAAGAATGTGTCTCGCGGGCTTCCCTGGTGGCGCAGTGGTTGAGAGTCCGCCTGCCGATGCAGGGGACACGGGTTCGTTCCCCGGTCTGGGAAGATCCCACATGTTGCGGAGCGGCTGGGCCCGTGAGCCATGGCCATTGAGCCTGCGCGTCCGGAGCCTACGCTCCGCAACGGGAGAGGCCACAAAAGTGAGAGGCCCGCATACCGCAAAAAAAAAAAAAAAAAAAAAAAAAAAAAGAATGTGTCTCGCTAATGCACCATACCATAGATAATTTTCAAGATACTAAGCAGACAGCCTTTGAAAAATCCTGGTTGCACCTTAATTGCTAATAGTTACAGCATTATATAATTTACAGGTTCTGCATTATGTATTCCTTTTTTAACAAAACATAAAACAGTGCTTTTGAGATGGCAGAGGAAATGTCGCTGATACTTTATCAATGATTCAAGATCGGCTTCAGGGCCGTGTGAGTGGAGACATAGGCAACAGGTAGTAGTGGTCCCACAGCTCAGCCTCAGGTGTGCCGCTTCTAGGTCCAGTTGTCTTTCAGTGATGCCCTGCTGCGCCCCCTGCTGGAGAGGGAGCCCTGGGCTCAGGGACCTCAGGATGGAAGCGCCCCTGCTTTTAGGGCCGTGGAACATCAGTGGGAGGATCCCTGAGGCCCCTTTGAATTCAGGGCACGTTCTGTTGTTTCTGCCTTCCTTTTCTGAATGTTTTCAGTATGTAGTGCAGAGTCCACTGGGCACTAGTGGAGAGGTCTGAAAATGAAGTGATGATGGCCAGGGTGACCACCTGGGCTCCAGAGACGCCTGTTGCAGGCCAGGTCTTCTTCACGGAGGGCTTATTGTATCTGTGATGCTGTGAATCCCCACATCTCTTAAGATCGGGAGATAATCAAATGAGACTCAGAAATCAGTTCCAAAGCAAATTTAAATGATGTGGGGTTTTTTGGGGTTATTCTGAGCTGTTTTGCCTTTCCTTAGGCATATGAAATGAGAATTAAGTTACTTCTTTAAATTTCAAGCTCTTTTTTTAACTTAAAGCGAATGAAGTTTTAAAAGATCAGAAAAGTAAAAAGGACCATACTAGTTATGTTAACAGAACTTAAAAATAAAGCAAATATAACTGTTCCTTATACGCTTATGTGTTTTAATTTAAAGTCAAGTGAGTGTCAGGAGTGACCGATGTTTTATGTCAAAAGATAATTGGAGTGCACTTTGTGTTTTGAAGAAGATAAAGGAAAGCCAAGGTTCTGACTGGTTTTGTAGAAGAGAATAAACGTATATGATGTACAAGGCTTTTTTCTGTGCTCCTCTGTATTGCCTTGAACTGGGGTGTCTGAAACTGTCTAGTATAGGCGTATACTGAAATTTGGTCTTCTAGCTTCGTTTTAAAAGTTCACTTAGAGATCCTTTTGTACTGTGTGTTTTCTCGTTCTTGTGTGTGATCGCATTTGCCCTTAAACTGAAGCAGCAGTGAACCTGCATCGCATCTGCTGATGCTTTGGAGAGCATGGCAGCTGCAGTTGTTCTTTGTTTATTCTCCTTTCACTTCACCTTCCTCCATTTCAAAGAAGACCTGTTATGTCCTCCCAGCAGGCTCAGGAAAACCCACAGGATTTCTTTGTCCGTTACTATTAGGCATTAGGTAGAAACATTAGTAACACATCTCCTAAATAGAAAGGGAGGGGCAGAAAGAAACAATTTCAAAAACCTATTTTAAAACAGTTAGCATGGGACTTCCCTGGCGGTCCAGTGGTTAAGACTCGGCCTTCCAATGCAGGAGGTGCGGGTTCGATCCCTGGTTGTGGAGCTAAGATTCCCACATGCCTCGAGGCCAAAAAACCAAAACATAAAACAGAAGCAATACTGTAACAAACTCAATAAAGACTTTAAAAATGGTCCACATCAAAAAAATCTTAAAAAAAAAAAAAAGTAGCATGATTCGATTTCAGTCCTGTGGTGAGTCATATGGGGCTGGAATCTTCAGTGTCCTGAAGATCCTCAATAGGTGTGGAAAAATTGAGACAGAAGGACAAACATCGGAACAACCACATTGCTCTTCAAGTGTGTCCTGCTTCTGGACCCTGTTTAATTCAACCGTGTACTGCTCCTAAGCTTTCCTATCCGTTGAGTAGTTTCATTTCCTGTAATGAAGGCATAACCGATTTCGGGAAGGAGTGTATTTGCATGTGTCTGGAATGTTAACTGGAAGAACCCGCCCCTCGTGTTGGGATAAGGGTCCATATGGGCTTTGTTGGAAGAGAAGGTTCTCGTTAGGGGCTGGATGAAGGCTCTGATACGTTTCTCCCGCCAACCGTGTCATGAGGAAAAGACCCCGTTTAACTCTATGAAAACTCTGCTTTCCAGCTATGGAGTGGTGCTGTGGGAACTGCTCACGGGAGAGGTCCCCTATCGTGGCATTGACGGTCTTGCTGTGGCCTACGGGGTGGCAGTCAATAAGCTCACTTTGCCCATTCCTTCCACCTGCCCTGAGCCGTTTGCCAAGCTCATGAAAGGTATTTGGGCATCTCTGTTTTTGTGTGTCTATGGGGGTGAGGGGAATTGCTCATTAGAATATCTGTATATTTTTTTAACCAAAAAGGTATCTTCTGTGATTCTAATTTTCAGTTGATCTTAGATTATACTATTTTAAGAATTAGAAGCCATGTCTTTGATCTAAGATGTCAGGTAAAGTTTTGATGAACTAAGTAACTTAAAAACAATCTAGTGACTCATTTATACAAAATTCAGTTGAATGGTAATAAACTTTTCATCAAATACACTAGCAGAGTTCAAAGACAATATTGAATTGGCTCCATATGTGCTATTTTTAATTCTACCTAATGATCAGAAATGGTTTACAGTCTTAACTGGCATGGTTTTGCCATGACCTTATCTATTTTGATCTTATTTTTTAAAAATTGTTAAGTAACTCTTTTTGTAAGCAGCAAGTTACCTTACTTATTAGACTATTTCTTAGAACCTCTCTTGTGACTGTACCATTTTAGAGACTTTGGTTTTCTTGGGTTGAGTTATAGAACTCTGTATCTGTAAGTCATGTGGCCAGGGCAGCTTAGGTGGACAGAGTTCATGGTACATGGTAAGGCAGAGAAAACACACATCCACATACTAATGTCAAATAATGCAGAATACAAGAGCCTCGTCTAATAGTAATTATTACACAGGCTGCCGACACAGACACTGTATAAAATAAAATTTGCAAAATCATTATCAATTGATGTTTAAAATCTTCAGCAGACACAGTCAACATGGGCTGATAATCTGAACTACGCTGAGAAATGGACTTACTGTGGTTCTTGTTTATTTTAGAATGCTGGCAACAGGACCCTCATATTCGTCCATCATTTGCCTTAATTCTTGAACAATTGACTGCAATTGAAAAGGCAGTTATGACTGAAATGCCTCAAGAATCTTTTCATTCCATGCAAGATGACTGGAAGCTGGAAATTCAACAGATGTTTGATGAGTTGAGAACAAAGGAAAAGGTGAGTGATATATATTAATTGCATAATGTGCTCACGCTTACGGAGATTGTGGAAAACCTGAGTCAAGAACCACTGTCAGCATTATGTTAAAATATTTTCGGACTTGTTGATTCTTTCCTTCCAGGCAAAACAAAACGAAACAGAACTGTACTCAAAACATATAATTGGAAAACAATAGAGGAATTTTCAAACGTAAAAAAATTTTTTAAAAAGGAGAGAGAGTGGCATACTAAACACTTAGTATACATTAACCAGCTTCAATAATTGTCAGTATTTTGTCACTTTGTTCATTTCTTTTTCCCATTATCATTTTTTTTAACTGCAGTATTTTAACTTAAAACCTAGACTCTCGTCATTTTACCTTTAAATGCTTCAGTATGCATCTCTCACTGGTAGGAATTTTTAAAATATCTTTCTTGCCATTATTATCTTAAAAAAATAAGTAATTCCTGGATACCGTGTGATACTCCATACCCAAATGTCACAGTTTGCCTCAAAGATGTCTTCTTCCAGTTGGTTGGTGCCAATCAGGATTTAAATGAGGGCTTCATGTTTTCAGTTAGGTCTTTTAAAGCTTCTTTTATACCAGTCCCTCCTCCTTTCCCCCCACCCCTTTATCTCCAAGGCGTTGCTTTGTTGGAGAAGCTGGGAAATTGTGTAATTTTTGAATTTCTTAATATGATGAGTGAAGCTCTGGTTGGTTTATGTATTTTAAGAAGAAGAAAGACAGTAAACCTGAATGTTAAATGTGCTGAAGCTACATATATATTAACCACATACAAAGTGTGAAGGAGGAGAAGCAGAAGCACACCTGATTGGAAGGCAGGTAGTTGTACAGTGAGCTCCTGGTGACAGCTGACTGTCAGCAGTCACTGAAGCCCCCAAGGTCAGGGCATGGTACTACGCTTCACGCATAGTAAGTATTAGGCAGTATTTACTTCTTAGGAGATAGTTTTGTAGTACTTGAGCATTCTGATGACTCAAGGTTTATTCCGGTTGTCTGAGGTGTATAATTGTTCAGTAGGTTAACTTCTTGTACTTGGCAACAAATGTCTGGGCTAAAATACAACATTGCAGGTTATTGATAACCTTTACAAAGCCATGTAATTGTCCAGAAAGGAACTTTTATACCTCATATATTTGTGATTCTAAAATAGAATTCTTTTTCAGTAGGCAGTAATGCTTTGCTAAATAAAGAGTCCATTTGCTTATTCCAGTGTACGTCATGGAAACATGGGATTATGACATAGCTGAGTCCTTCTCCCATGTTAAATTACCTTGACTTATGTAGTATGGCTCTCCTTTATGTCACTAGACTCTCACATTGACAGTAATACTGAAGGCCTATAGCCAACCTAAGGGCAGAGGAAAGGGCAAAAGAGGGCATGAAGAGATGTGGTTTGAATACATATGTATAAACATTTCTTGAGCTAGTGTCTATACTTCTGTGCGTGAAGCCAAGATATCATATGCCCAGATTCTATCCGTGAGCAACTTGCTTCTGTTATCAGGCTGAATTGGGAACGAATACAATGTATGTCATAGGTATTCCCCAAAGGGCAAATTGTTCACTGGAAAAAAAATACAGTTTAAGAGCTTGTCTTTGGGGACATTTTTCTGAGTTCCAGCAGTAGAATTTCCTTCCAGCAAACGTATTAAATGTCTGCTGTGTGCTGGGAAGCGTGTTAGAGCGCTGGGATACGCAGATGGACGTGGCAGCCTGTGTATCCTTGCGTGGTCCTTGCCGGCCAGGCTCGGGATTTGGATCTTGTTGACGGGTTTTAAAAGGGGGCTTGATGTACTGGCAACACTTTCCAACCAACCTCTGCCTTCCCTCCGTCTGCTTCCTTTGTGTAGTAATGAGATTACCGTTCTCTTAGGTACCCAGTCTCAAAGGTCTTGAAGATGTGGTCTTCTCTGTGACAGAGACCTTCAGTGGTAATTCACTCCCTCACCCCTGTTGTCCCCACTCATCACCTGCAGTACTGCAGCAGCATCCTACCCGGGTGCCTCGCATCCAGCCTTGCTCCCCTAACTGAGCCCCTCGCCGCCACCAGTGAGCCTTCTAAAACGCAAATCAGGCCCACCTCACTTCAGTGGCCAATCCCTTTTCCTCATTAACTTCCTTGTCCTTCCGTGTTGAACCTCACTTTTTCTCCAGCCAGACTGAATTCCTTCAAGTTCCCTTAACGCCACGCTCCTGACCTCCAGCCTTCATGTATATTCTTTCCTCCGACCCCACCCTGGCTTTTATCCCCTCCTCACAGGTGCTGCTTCTTCATTCTCAGGCTCCCAGAGCTCCCTTCCCTTATCCTCTCGTACCACGTAAAGTGTGTCACAGTGTCCTGCGCCTCCCTTATCATGCCCACACTGAGTCATACTTTATTATTATCTGCGTCTTTATGTGTCCTTGGTCTGCCTTTTCTGCTGGTTAAGTTCAGGAACTATACTGTTTCATTCTTGGTCGTGTTCATCCACAGCACTGAACAAAGTACTTGGCCCATGGTAGACATTCAGTAAATACAATAAATACGTAAGTAAAGTTTCTTAACATGTTCCTAATATGTATTTTAATAGGTAAGAGATATTAGCAATTATTATTTTATTGTCATATTTTTAAGTGAACATTTTTAAGTGAAAAGGGAATTTAAAATTGGATAAATGCCATGAGTCCTTCTTTGAATCTTATGCTATGAAAGAGGCAGACGACTCAGCTGTTTAACTTCTGGTTATATAATCTTGAGAAACTCCCACACGTTATGCACAAGGAGGTTAAGGTCATTCACTCTGAAGTATTGTTTGTAATAGTGAAAAACTGGAAACAACCCCAATATCCATTAATAGGGGAATAGGTGCCTAAACGACTGTATATTCATATAGTGGAAATCTGTACAGTACTTAAGATAAGTAAACTCCAGCTGTATGTTTCAACATGAGTAAGTCTCAGGCATAATACTGGGCAGAAAAAGCAGTTGCAGAAGGATAATCACATTATGTAAATTTATAAAACCACATAAAACAATACTATTCAGGGACTTCCCTGGTGGCGCAGTGGTTGAGAGTCCGCCTGCCAATGCAGGCGACACGGGTTCGTGCCCCGGTCCGGGAAGATCCCTCATGCCGCGGAGCGGCTGGGCCCGTGAGCCATGGCCGCTGAGCCTGCGCGTCCGGAGCCTGTGCTCCACAACGGGAGAGGCCGCAGCAGTGAGAGGCCCGCGTACCGCAAAAAAAAAGAATCCGCCTGCCAACCTAGGGGACACGGGTTCGAGCCCTAGTCCGGGAAGATCCCATATGCCGCAGAGCAACTAGGCCTGTGCTCCATGACATCCCGCGAGCCACAATTGCTGAAGCCCACGCACCTAGAGCCCATGCTCTGCAACAAGAGAAGCCACCGCGATGAGAAGCCCGCGCACCACGACGAAGAGTAGCCCCCGCTCGCCGCAACTAGAGAAGGCCCACGCGCAGCAACGAAGACCCAACGCAGCCTAAATAAATAAATAAGTTAATTAATTAAAAACAAAAAGAAAATGGTAGTGATGGATCAAGTACTTTAAAAAAAACCAATAATATTATTCAAGTGTACAAAAAGACTGAAAGTATAGACAGGGGAAGGATACAGACCAACTTAAGGACAGCAGATCTGAAGAGGGAGGGGATGGGATTAGATGTGATGCGCCTAGGACTTTAACAGACCTGAAACAGATATGGTAAAAATTTCGCATCTATTAGGTGTTGATAGTAAGTGCATGGGTATTTGCTATTCTCTCTAATCGTAGTATATTTTAAATATTTCATAATTTTAACTAAGTTAAAATTAAAAATAAAGGTTAGGGAGAAATCTGTGAGCTGCTAAAATCCTTTTTTTCTTTCTTTTTTTTTTTTTTTGGTAAGCCATATTTTTCAAATAGCAGACTTATAGGTAATTCACTCTCTTCCTTAGATTTTTCAGTATTTTGTGGGTTTAAAAATTCAAAACTGGCAAATGCAACCTTAGACCCTGACCCCACTGATAAGTACATAGAGTTCATATAATAAAAAATAGTCAGTCCCGTTTGAGTCTCTTCAGATCTTATCCTGAGCATCACGTTTGATTATAGGCACCATGTTTTAAAGAGCTTCCCCAGGTGGACGGCCAGGAAGGCGGGAGAGGAGCCTGCACATCTGAGCCTACAGAGAAGAGAAGTGAACACAGAAAGGGGCGGGGAGCGCAGGGCTGTCCTCGGTGCTGGAAGGACCTTGGAGGGAGGAACTGTGTTTCAGGTTGTTTTCAGAAGAACCAGAAGTAGGAGGACCTCTCGGCTGAATGCTCCAGGGATGAAGATCTATCTGGTCTCTGAGTCAACAACTTGCCAGCACTTGGAGCTGAGCTGGTGGTCCACAGCGCAGTGGACTCTGCTTCAGCTGTTCTGCTCCCTGCCCTCCAGGAGTTCAGGCAGACCGCAGGGGTGACTGTATGGACGTCTACAAACCTATGGCCGGCCCTGCCCCCTCGTTATATTCCGTCTTTAGCGGAATGCCGGAATCTCCAGCAGTCTAGAGAAGTGGTTCAGACCGAGGGCTCCAGCCAGGCTGTCTCGTTGGGCTTGGGGCTCTGCCACTTGCTGACCAAGACCGTTCTGCCAGCGCCTCCCACAGTGAAGTGTCACAGAAATGCTGTCTCTGTCCCTCGGGGTGGTGTGGGCTTGCACGAGTGAGGCCCCCCCCGGGGCTCAGAGCCTGTGCGCCACTTCACAGGCGCTAACAGTGCTAGCCTGACAGCAGAGGAAGCTGTGGCTTTGCTGGAAGCCGGGCAGGCCCCCAACAGCACCGCCCTCCCCATCCCCGGCCCAGGCGTTTGGGAAACGGGGCTCTGAGCCATAGTCATACTGGAAAAGGGCTGAGCGCGTTACTTTTTAAATCCTGCAGTTCTTTGAAGGATTACTGTCAGTGATATTGTTCATATGTCTTTTAGATACTTTAATACATTTCGTTGACTTAAAATGACAGAGGAAAGAGTCTGTTTTTTGTTTCGTTTTGTTTTTATACACCTCCCCAAATGGTTTTCGGGAATTCTAAAATTAGATGTTTAATAACCAAAGTAAAAACATTTGGGAATGGGAGAGGACTTGGAGGAAGGATAAGACTTGAAATCACAGAATTTTAAGTGTGGAAGCAATGTTATTAATAACTATTATTATTTTAAACTCTTATTTTTAATTCTTGATAATTATTTATGAAACTGTAGGATAGAGGCACATTCAGTGAGTTCATTCTTATCATATGTGGTGTAAAAATCAAAAAAAGCATGCTTCAAGAATGGATGACTCGGGAACATATGTATCTGTACAGCTGATTCGCTTTGTTGTACAGCAGAAACTAACACGCCATTGTAAAGCAATTATACTCCAATAAGGATGTTAAAAAAAAAGAAAAGAATGGATGCCTCCTCTTTCTCCATTTTGAAGTCTTAAAAGTAGTTTCCTTGTTGTTCTTTGGATTCATTTTCGTTCTAGTGGTATCTTTTCTTTTTCTTTTTACGTGATTTCTGTGCAGTGCTTTTTGAAGTACAGCATTTATGGTATCTTGTGAGCCTTTGATTTACAATTAAAGAATATATAGTCCTTTATTTTTTCCCCCAAGGTTTCTAATTGCATCTTTTTTGATGGAGTCAAAAGCACAGTAGACGTGCTCTATCTCCCTTTCTTGTTCACTGATTGCTTAAGGTAGGAGGCGTCAGACTTGGAATTAATGGTCAGTGACTTGGCCGTGCTCTGTGTTATTCAGTAAACTGTAGCCTCCATAGATACCGGTTCCTCCCCAGATTCCTGGCTTCTTATCTCTGTGTGTCTGTCTCTGTGCACTGGGTGCGTGCACCTGTCTTTGAACCACTGTACGAAGGCCTGTCACTGTTAATGATTAACACCTACTGCCAGGAATTTGGATTTTCCATTATTAAGTGGCCTGTGCCGAGCAATTAAACACGTAGTACTTGAGGAGTGATCTCAGCGACCAAAAGAATGTTTTTGTGTGCTTCATAATTTCAAAGTATCCAAAGGGCTTCTAACACCCCAGACTTTTTTTTTTTTTACACACTTTTGCATGTTTTAAAATTCATTCAGAAGGAAGAGTCCTTTGGCTGCTTTCTCTTTGATGATATTTTTTTCTCTTATGAAGTCTTAGGCAAGTGATTTTTTTTTTTTTTTTTAATTTATAAAGTCATTGCAAGGAGATTCACATTTTGGTTTGGGACCTGGAATTTAAAATGGTTTCTTATGCAATTACTGTAGCAGTAACACAAAAAGCCTAAGTGAAGTTACTGCCTTTATCTCTTCCTCATGCCATTTCATTTCACAATAGCTAATTGGATTGTTATCTACACGACTGAAAAGTAATATCTTAACAAAAGGGCAGATGGTAATGAGTTAGAAATTAGAAGCTGACTGGAAATGAGCCTCTGTCCCCAAATACACTACAGTAAAATCTCCAATTTGGACAAACTGGTTGAAGAAAGCCACCAGTTAAATAATGGATTCCAGAATTTTTTTTCACAGGTAACATTTTCTTTTTTTTCCTTTCAAGTAATAAATAGTCATTTATATCTGGCAGAATGTAATGAAGAAATACTGTTCTATAAAAATCAGCTGATGCTTATTAGCAGAAGTAATTTGAATATCAGTTGGTCTTAAGAAAATCATTTCTCCTGCCATTTCGTTTATGAAGGTTGTTTAGAAAAAATAAAGAACGCTTCAGAGGTGACTTTCGGTCCACTTTGGTCGAATTACCGTAAGTTCAGAATTGGTTCGATCTGAATAAAGAACCTTTATTTTTAGGGCTCTCCTTTTCTTCTTGACATTGTCATATTTGTCTGTGGGAGGATGGCCCTCCACGTTTATTTTCCTTTATGACTCCAGTCCCGTGGCCCAGCTCTCGTTCCTTCCGTGAGCCTCTGTCTTGCACTGTCTCTTCACACATCAGTACTCTTGAGGTGGCCTCTGGAAAGCGGCCTGCTTGTAATGGAGTGTGACATGTTCACACCATACTCATAGCTCTCAAAGCGCACAGCCCAGAGCTCCACCTGAGAAGGCGGAGTTTCTCACAAAGTGTTTGGCATTAGGATATCCTAAGATTAGCTTTGTCTGGAGCGGTGGAACTAAAAGTTTGCAGATGCCTGGCTTTCTATGGGAGTGCTTGATTTATGGCAGGCTAGTCGGGAAGAGAAAGCAGTTCAGCACAGAAAGGAATATTTATGTCTCTGGTACAGGACGGAACACTTAACAGAAATGAAACAAGAATGCGGATGTAGATTAAAAACAATAGAGTTCTCAGTTTTACTACTGAATAAATTAATAGGAATAAAAGTATTCTTCATAGATTTTCTATTTCTTACAAGTGCAATCATTCTAAAACCAAAACCGAGAGGAAGTTACATTTTAATCAGTCAGTATCACGACAGAGGGACTTTTGTTAGCTAATTCATGATATCTGTGTATAAAGTGACGGTTTCCACCCATCCGTGGGATCCTGATAAGTTCTCTGTGTACTGACTGTATTTTCCAGCAGCTTATCGTTTTAGCGATGTTGCGTGTTCATTTCTCATGGGTCTTCACCTGACCCCTGTCACGTTCACCTTGTTTTTCCCCTTAACCTCTCCACCACGGTGTGTTAATTCCCTAAGCAGACTCTTAAATACCCTAAGGAAAGACATCGGAACCGCCACAGTCTTTGCGACGAGAAGAACTATCCTTTCATTAGTCAAGCTTTCCCTTTTGGCTTTCATTTTAAATGGGACTTTCACATCGGTACTTGGTCGCTGTGTGTTGATGCCCGTCTTACGTGTCAGGTGATTGTACAAGCCAGAGACGATAACAAAGTGTGATGACCCTTTTCGGGCCATAAAACCAGAAGGGCCACAGACAGGTGGGCCCTGGGGCCCACAGCTTGGCGCTCTTCGCACCTGACGCTGCGGCCAGGTGTCCTGTGCGTCCCTGTGGGTGAGGTGCAGCCTGCCCGTGTCCCGGGATGAGCCCGCTGGGCCTCGGCCTCAGGGGTGCTTACCTGCCTTCTTTTGAGTTGGGCTTGGAAAAAGGTGGGTAAAAATCTCATAAAGAACCTTCCATGGGCTTCCCTGGTGGCGCAGTGTTTGAGCGTCCGCCTGCCGATGCAGGGGACACGGGTTCGTGCCCCGGTCCGGGAGGATCCCACGTGCCGCGGAGCGGCTGGGCCCGTGAGCCATGGCCACTGAGGCTGCGCGTCCGGAGCCTGTGCTCCGCAGCGGGAGAGCCCACAACAGTGAGAGGCCCGCGTACCGCCAAAAAAACCCCAAAAAATTTCGTAAAGAGCCTTCCATGAAGAAGGGCAAATCTGAGAAACCGCATGGTAAGGCTCAAAACCTGCCACTTAATGATGCTCACGGCCCCTAATAAAGCAGGATGCCCCCCCCGCCCCGCCCCCTAAAAAACACCCCCAAAACCATGAAACAGAAAAACCCTAGAAGGGCCAGAGGGAGCCTTGTGCGCGTGCGAGTCCCTGACGTGCTGAGGTCCAGCGCGGCCCGTCTTGGCTGCAGGGGGCGCGGTCCGGGGGACCTGCAGCGGGCGGGCGGCGGAGCTGCGCGGGACGCGGCAGCCCGAGGTGACGCTGACGCTGTCCCCTGCGGCAGGAGCTGCGGTCCCGGGAGGAAGAGCTGACGCGGGCCGCGCTGCAGCAGAAGTCACAGGAGGAGCTGCTCAGGCGGCGGGAGCAGCAGCTGGCCGCGCGGGAGATCGACGTGCTGGAGCGCGAGCTCAACATCCTCATCTTCCAGCTGAGCCAGGAGAGGCCCAACGTCAAGAAGAGGAAGGGCAAGTTTAAGAGGAGCCGCCTGAAGCTCAAAGACGGGCGCCGGATCAGTTTACCTTCAGGTACGATCTTATCCCCATGTTCCCTAAGACCCGGGTGGTCATCCCTCCCGCGCGCTTCTTTGTTTCAGCAGAACTGGGGGAGTGAGCTTTTAAAGCATCGGACGAATGAGATCTTCATCTCTTGCTTCAGTTCGTGGTCATAGTAACGACCTAATGAGTTTTCACGGGTGAAACAGCCTAGGGAGGGAGTGCACCGCAGGCCAGTGGGTGCTGGGACTCCCACCCCAAGCATCCTCTCCTGGTAGTGGAGACATGGATGTACTCCTTTGGAAATCAAAGCAGAATTAATTGCTCTTTAGCTGATTGCACTGAACCGGCATCACTCGGCATGGTGAAAATCCAGCCCAGAACTATCTTACTCAAAACGTGTAAACAATTAAGAAACATGAAGAAATGATTTCTTTCACCCTCCCCAGGGCCAACTTCTTGTCTCTAATCGTAACAGCAAGAAAAGTGGAATAAATTAAAAGGTACAAGTGCAAGGTCAATTAGCAGCAAAGAGCTGATTATTTATCTATGTATTTAACATTATACAACAGTTAGGATTTTATTTTATTTGGGGGAGAAAAAGTCCAATTGAACATTTAACTTAAAACAATCTTAGTACCTAATTTTTTAACCAGATCAAAGTTGTGAACCTAAAGAACAGATGTATATTTTAAAATTGTAATTTAAGCCAACTTTTCATTAGTCATCACAAGTGTCTGGCTACAATTACCTTTTAAAATCTGAACATACTTAGGTTTTGTCACTAAGTTATTGCTTCCACAAGGATCGCGGGGCTGTGATCTGGGGCACTAAGGTTGCTATTCACACCCTCAGCAAAGTGTATCTAGTGCCTCGGTTACACGCCCACTTTCATCTGAGGGTTCAAAATCGTTGAGGTATGAGAACGAACCAGTAATTCTAGGGAAACTTTTAAAAATATTTCTAAACCATTGTGACAATAACATAGAAGGAATACGTGTTAGGAGAAACTAAACAGAATGCAAAAGAGCAAACATATGTTAGTTCACGAAATCAAGTTCTTTGATGTTATGTGTTATACTTTGCTTAAGGGGACACCAGATGTCTGCCTGTGTTTTGCAGCTCTTTCTAACAGGGAAGGACTGTGACAGAGCTCAGAGCTGGCTGCACCTGTGTAGAATGTGCAGTAGGGTCTATATATCTGTTTCTACCTCTCTCTGTGTCCCTGTCTGTATGTATTACATCTTAGATTGCTCCTCGTGGATTCTAGGGTTTTCCTGAGATGTTTGATAATGGTGTGGAAATTTGACTTAAATAACAGTAACAACAGTTTTGTTTTATATAAAGTATGTATAAATTGTCTTGTAAAAATACTTACTGCAAAATCCTAGGAGCCTTGCCAGCATACTGTGATCTTTTAGGTTATGGCAGAAGTCCTCAACTGATCAGAAAATTGCTGGTATGGGGTAGCCAGGAGTACACAGTATACATTATTGATTATGTGTTTTGATGAGGTGAGAACAGGCAATGGGTCCTTAATTCATTTTACCTTCGCCCTCTCTGGGAACAAAAAAGGTACTTTTCCAGGTTCTTTTCTAATATTTGCTTTTAGCCAAAGTGTAACTCGAAGGACCATTCACTGGACGGTCTGATATGTCAGACATAATTTAAAATATTTTCTGTATGACGAGGCTTCTGCTTTAAATATAGACGATAGAAAAATTCAGAGCGGCGCTCAGTGTGAGTTTTCTTCTCCAGTCCTGAGCTGTATCAGCATTCTTCTATCTGCACTGTGACTATGTTACCATAATTAATATTTATTGATTGCCTTGCAAAACTTTGGATGGGGGAGCTAATTAGAAACTGATGGAAAATAAACTTGGGGGAAACAATGAAATCATTCCAGTGATTCTTTAATGTTCCTGGGAGAGTGATTAAATAAAATATCTCAGGATTCCCGAGGTTCTTCTTCTCAAATGTTGCTTGGCCTAATACCTTGCATTTATTCAGCGCCAATTGAATATATTTTACCGTTTTTGCTGGATTTATATTATTCCTGGATTGTACTATTTGCCTTTTCTATTTCTGAGAATAGAGGGGTCCTTTTAGTTACACATTACTTTACCTTGTGCCGCTTAATAAAAGATTCTAGTTAAAACATAACCCATAAAATCCACTAATCCTGATCCATTTTGAAGGAATGAAATGCAGCTTCTATAGTTTAGGATGGCAGTTACCTCTTCTGCCCACAAGATGGTGCTACGTTGTTGTGACACTGGTACCACTAGGGAAACTATTTTTCTCATTCGAATCCCCCAGCTCTACACTCCCCTCTCCACACACACACATACACACACATACACACCCAGGGATTACTTGCCCAACATCCCAAAGATCCAAAGAAAAGAATGATAACTAAAAAAATAATTATTTTTCTCCTTCAGGAATCTTGCTGAGTAGAGAAAGCAATTATTTGTACCTTATTAAGTTCATGGGAGTTAGCTGATTCTGATATTATCATCTGCTAGAAAATTCTTTGAGGTACCAGATTTTAGTACTATTTAATGGTACATTTTTAAGGAAGAAACGGCTGATAGGTGATAGATTGAAGGGTGGTGATACTTTCCTGTCAGCATACCAAATTACTTGAACCCCTTTTGCAGGCTTTCTTCCATGTGTAACTAACTTAAAGAATTTCTCAGAAACATATTTGAGACTCCTACAAACTGGTTCTTAATATTTATGCCTGTGGATCTTTCAAAAATTTGTTATTAAATGTGAATAATTATCTAAGTATTGTAATTTTGCCCTTCAGAATCACTGATGGTAGCTTTGAATCGTATGGCTACTTATAGCTATGGTGACTTACTGCCGGAAAACTCAAGTGTAATTTTTCCTGCTGGCAATCCTGCATAGCTAGCGAATAAGGAAGAGAAATGCTTATAAAATGAGACAGCATAATCTAAGAGTTTGTAAATGATATTTTGTGCATCCTTGGAATTTGTAGAACGAAAAAGAACGCTCGTGGCAGATACTTTTATATTGTTACCTCTTTGTATCACTCCTGCTGTATTATGTTCATTCTGAACCAAAGTTGTGTTTTTAGAACATATAAAACCGGTCAAAGAGGTTCTGAAGCTTTCAGAAGCCGGCGTGTCTCTAAAGCCTGGTATTCTCACTTGAGCCATTTCAGAAGTGCCCGAGTCCCGCCTGGGATGCGTGAGTGTGAGTGAGTGTGTGCACACCCATAGGGAGGGAAGACAAAAGCTCCACCAGGACTCTTGAAAGAACACTGCAGCTTCCGCTGCAGAAGCGATGGCTCCCACCGAGCCGCGTCAGTGTCCATAAATATTGCCAGGGGAAACGCAAGTACAGGTTTACTCAGAAGCCTGTGGCCCACACGATAACCTGCCTTGAGCAGATACCTTGAGAACACGTCTAGCAAGCGGTCCAGAGAAAAACTGGACATTGGCCAGGGCCCCTTAACAGTTCAGCCCAAGTTTTCCTAAATGTGTAACTAGGACAGAATCAAGCTTTCCCCATTTCATAGGGACAAGGATGTTTATCATAAAGAATATTTTATTTATGTCTAAAGCACAGAGCGCCTTTTTTTCCCCCTGACTGAAAGTCTTTAGATTTTTTCAGAAGACCGGAAGCACTCCAGATCTTAGGGATTGTGGAAGTCCAGTCTTGTGCCTTTGTAACTCGCCCTTGGTCTTAAAACCTTCCATGCTGTTTGCCTGAGCTGTGCCTGGCGTCTCTCCTCCCATCATTTGTTCCCCATGGTTTGCCATCCAGATGCCGTGGCCTGATTCTGTGTTCTAGTGCGGAGGCCTGCAAGAGCAGCCCTCCTTCTGCTCTGGGCTGGAGGCTCATCCCCAGCGTGCAGACAGACCACGGGGCCAGTTGAACCTTTATCACGCGCTTCGGTCTAAGCTGTTTCATATCTTTGGATAAGAATATTTCTTTCTTTTCCTACCTGCTTCCCCTCCCCCCAGTTCAGTTCGTCATCTGCCCTGATGAGCTGCTTTCTTGCATCCATTCTTTCCTTTCCTTAACTGCTCTGCCCAGTCAAGTCTTTCTTGCTCACGTAGATGGTAGATGGACAGAGCCTCCCATCTGGCACGTCATTTCCATTCACTTTGTCTTCACAACATGATCTCTGCCCCTGTGTGACTTGTAATCTTTTCTTTTAATTGGAGTACAGTTGCTTTACAATGTTGTGTTAGTTTCTGCTGTGCAGCAAAGTGAATCAGCTATACGTATACACATATCCCCTCTTTTTTGGATTTCCTTCCATTTAGGTCACCACAGAGCATTGAATAGAGTTCCCTGTGCTATACAGTAGGTTCTCATTAGTTATCTATTTTATACATGGTATCAATAGTGTATATATGTCAATCCCCATCTCTCAATTCATCCCACCCCTCCCCCCTTGGTATCCATACATTTGTTTTCTATGTCTGTGTCTCTATTTCTGCTTTGCAAATAGGATCACCTATACCATTTTTTTAGATTCCACATATATGGGCATATACCCAGAGAAAACCATAATTCAAAAAGACACATGCACCCCAGTGTTCATAGCAGCACTATTTACAATAGCCAGGACATGGAAACAACCTAAGCGTCTCTCAACAGAGGAATGGATAAAGAAGATGTGGCACGTGTATATACAATGGAATATTACTCAGCCATAAAAGGGAACAAAATTGGGTCATTTGCAGAGATTTGTAGAGATGTGGAGGGACCTAGAGTCTGTCGTACAGAGTGAAATAAGTCAGAAAGAGAAAAACAAATACCGTATACTAACGCATATGTGTTACTTGTAATCTTAAACAGAGAAGACATTGATTCAGCAAAGATTTGCCACGTACCTTTCCTGTGCACATTTGGGGGTGGTCACAGTGATGGCAGCTGACTCCTTCCCCCCAACATAGAGAGCTGACATTGTATTGGGGGCAGCCTTAAGCTAATAATTAAACAAATGCTTATTTTTTTTGCTGTAATTATGAACTACTGTGAAGGAAAAGTCCAGTGACAGTGATTAGTAGAGAGATGTCTCCTGGTCTAAGGAGATCACAGACAGCTTCCTCACAAAGAAACATTTAAATGGAGACTCGAAGTAGGAATTTACCAAACACGAGGGGAACAGGCAGGGAACACCTGCGAAGAAACTTGGTTTCTTCCAGGAATTGAAAAAAGACCAGTGTGGCTTGACTCTGCCCCCTGGGCCAAATCCAGCCTCCCGCCTGTTTTGTATAGCTCACAAGCTAAGAACATTTAAATACTAGAAAAAACGACTTTCTGACACATGAACATTGCAGGAAAGGTAAACTGCAGCGTCCATAATAGAGTCTCATTGGAGCACACGCATTTATGTGTTTGTGGGAATGCTTTCTCGCTCCGTCAGACCATATGGCTCATAGAAACTAAAATATTTACTGTGTGGCACTGCTTAGGAAAGTTTGCTGACCCCTGGTGTAGACCATGGCGACTGATGGGAGAGCAGGGCACAGTGAGGCTAGGGTGGCACAAGGAGCCCAGACTCTGATTTGCAGGGGACTGGAGAGGATGTTATGATTTTGACCTGTAACTTTAAGAATGATGAAAAGCCTTTGAGGGGTTTTAAGCAGGGGAATGATAGTCAGCCATGCATTTTTAAAAAGACATCTGCCTGCTGTGAGGTAGACCAGAGGGGCCAAACAGAGACGCTGAAAGATCGACCAAGGGATTGTAGCAGCCTCGACGTGAAATGATGGTGGCAGCGGAAATGGAGAGAACAGAAAGCATCACTCATGTGTGTTGAGCATTTATTATGTCCTGAGCCCTGTGCTTAAGTGTTTTCTGTATTTATTTGTATTTAATTTTTCCTAACTGTCCTGTGAAATAGGAATAATTATTTTTTCCATTTTTGTCAATGAAGGTGCTGTGACTTCAAAGAGATTAAGTCACTTTCCCAAAATTCATGTGGCTAGTAAGTGATAAGCTGGGATTCATTCACATCTGGAGTTTGCTGGTTCCAGAACCTAGAATATAAATTTCTCAGCTATAACTCTAAGAAGGATATATAACGAGTTTTACAAGATATTTTGTGTTTGACTGGATATGGTGGGTCAGGGAGAACACAATATCAAGAAAAGTTTCAAATTCCTAGCATGAGCAATTGGATAGATGTCTTGCCTACCAAATTCGAACTCCTCATTTCAAATACCAAGTGGTTCTTTAAAGTTCTTTAATTTTCAAAAAGGCAAATTATAGCTGTCTTGCCTATGTGAAATGAACATGTGTCAATGATTTTATTCAACTTATTAATTAATGAGGGAACCAGTTAAAATCGGTTCACATGAGAATTTGAGGACCTAAGTGTTTATGGTCAATTTAGTAAAGAAATGTTAGGATTAGATTGCTAGGCTAAATACAAACCCAATATGGCAGTAAATCATAACCTTTGGGATTTTCTTTTACACCAGACAGCAGTTATTTGCATCATCACCAGACAAAATCTACAAGTTAACCTCTGCTCCTACTGAGTTGTAAAAATAGCCCAGTCAATAGAACATCAGTCAGAGGTTAAGCTCAGCACTGCACTGAAAGAACATCCAGTAATTTCTTTTACCTGCTTCCAAGTTTCTGATAATTTTTCTGGCAGTTAACAGAGTTTTCCCAGACACCCTCCTCTTTCCTCTGGTAATATGACTTTTCTTCCATATGTTCCCATAGTTCTTGGCATATCTCTGGCATGAGAGCTACCCTGTATTACAGTTAGGTAATAGTAACCATCGTATGTACGTACCGTGACCACAAAACGCTTTCAACTGCAGGCAAGGGGGAGTTTCTCTTGACCCTGGCTGGTTCTGAAAATTAAACCGACACAAGCCCGATCCACAGGGGAAGAGCATAAAAATGTACTTAATGTAAGTTTCTGTGACGTGGGAGCCTGCATCAGGAAAGGAGGACCCAAAGAAACAGACCTGAATGTTGAGGAAGGTTGATGAAGAGTGGATGGTCACGTGGAAATGTGACAGGCTAAGTAGTAAACGTTGGGGTAGCATGTCCGGAGCCCCGCATACCGTCCGCTTTCTGTTCTAATCACCACGGCAACCCTGGGAGGTGTCTGCTGTTCTAGCCAACAACCACAGGGACCAGCGCCGAGAGGCTCCTGACTAGTTTGGGGTCTGTAGTCCGTTAGTGACAGAACCAGGACTCATGTAAACCCAGGGTGTCTCCCATCTCGATTTTGTTTTCAACTCTATCAGACTGAACGAAGGTAACTCTCTCTCCCCGGAAAACCGTGAGTTCTGCAATACGCAGTAATAGTTTCTTTCCTTGTGAGCATGTGTCTCTCACCGTGCCTCATGCGGCATGACTCTGAGTCATTGTTTACGGACGTGAGCCCTGAATGGAAGATAAGTAAGAAACTAGGAACAGACTCTGAGATACACCGTATTCTTACTGTCTGGCTGTTCCTGCTTTTATTGCCATGTGCGAAAGCTGGGGCTACGAGAATAACCGAAAACCATGGGCTCTCAGTTGTCTTTTTTTTTTTTCCCGTATCTGACAGATTTCCAGCACAAAATAACCGTGCAGGCCTCCCCCAACTTGGACAAACGGAGGAGCCTGAACAGCAGCAGCTTCAGTACACCGAGCAGCCCCACGGTGATCCCCCGACTCCGGGCCATACAGCGTGAGCTTTCTCCCCCACAGGGGGCTTCTGGGCGGTTTTCTGTCACTAACTGACTGGGATCCAACTGAAGCAGACATTCATAGCCGGTTCTAACCCTGTGATATTTAGGAGGTGTCAGGACTATTTGGAAAGCAAGATTTGGTCTTATCTTCCTTAGTCTCACTTTCTTGTTCTCACAATCAATGATTTTTAGATTCCACGCAATCGGTGATGTGACCAGGCCACAGAGTAGAAAGTGAAATAGTATCGTGAGACATTTTGTTAAACGCCTGCCTGCGTGACCTCGTTATATCAGTAGCCTCTTTATGGATATTTTGAAAGCTGAAATCAGGAATTCAAGGTTACTTCCATTTGTTTCATTGTTTTTTAAGGAAAAAAATATTTTGCTTTTTGAAAGTTAGCTTGAATTTGGTCTGTGTTGACCAACCTGATGCAAACAGCCCTCCACTTAGGGTGGCTCGACTTAGGGTTTTTTGACTGTATGGTGGTGCAGAGTGATTCACATTCAGTGGAAACCGTACTTCGAATTTTGAATTTTTTTTAATTTAATTTTATTTTTTTTGCGGTACGCGGGCCTCTCACTGCTGTGGCCTCTCCGGTTGCGGAGCACAGGCTCCCGACGCGCAGGCTCAGCGGCCATGGCTCACGGGCCCAGCCGCTCTGCAGCATGTGGGATCTTCCCGGACCGGGGCACGAACCCGTGTCCCCTGCATTGGCAGGCGGACTCTCAACCACTGCGCCACCAGGGAAGCCCTCGAATTTTGAATTTTGATCTTTTCCTGGGCAGTGATACTGGGTACCATCCTCTCTCGTGATGCTGGGCAGTGCACCATCACAAGGGTGAACAACCCATACACTCACAACCACTGTGTACCCACATAAGCAGTCTGTTTTTCACTTTCAGTACAGCATTCGGTAGGTCACATGAGACATTTGACTTTATTATAAAATAGGCTTTGCATTAGATGATTTTGTCCAACTATAGACTAGTGTAAGTGTTCTGAGCACATTCAAGGTGGGCAGGGGCTAAGCCACGATGTTTCGTAGGTGAGGTGTATCAGACACGTTTTCACCTTATGATATTTTTAACTTAGGATAGATTATTGGATGAAACCCCATCATAAGTCGGGGAAGATCTGTCCTTCAAAATACCACTTAGTATTTTGATTTTAGAGTGTTCAGCCTAGTGGAAAAAATAAATAGACTAATTCATCTGGCATCCTCGCACTGTGAGAGTTTCAGTTAGACCCAAAGGGGATGTTTTTACCCCCTGTGGAGGTATGTCATAATGTTTTCAGCTGTGCTTTTAGAACCTCTGGTGTGTGACGGGGTTGTTTTCTAAGTGGGTAGTAATAGCCACTCTCCCAGTGATTCCCAAGCCAACTGTCAGTGCACAGAGAGGCCGGGGGTTGGCATATGTGTGTGTCAGCAACATGTGGGCGTTAGACGTGAGTGTAAACCGCCCAAGAGGGGATGAAATAAGGCAAGACGTGGGGAAACTTACATACATTCAGGTTTTTAAAGGTAATTGAAGCCAGACAGTTGTGATGACTCATGAAAGATTGGCTTAAATTACAATTTTAAAATGTACCTTTGTTCCTTAGGTTCAAAACTTTGATTTGGTTAAAAAATTAAGTATTAAGTTTGTTTTCAGTTAACTGTTCAATTTGACCTTTTTTCCCCCAAATAAAATGAAATCCTAACTGTTGCATAATGTTAAATACATAGATAGATAAATAACTCTCTATGGCTAATTTACCTCAAATTTGTATCTTTTAATTTAGTTCACTCTTCTTGCTGTTATTAGAGATAGAACTTTGCCAGCAGTAGGGTGAAAGAAATAATTTCTTCGTTGTTTTCATGTTTCTCAATTGTTGACACGTTTCAACTAAGGTAGTTTTACAACTGATTTGATTCATTTTAACTTAACAATTTTTTAATTGGTTAATGAGTGATGATGTTCTCTGTTTAGTGACCTCAGATGAAAGCAATAAAACTTGGGGCAGGAACATGGTCTGTCGACAAGAAGAATTTGAAGATGTAAAAAGGAATTTCAAGAAAAAGGGTTGTACCTGGGGTCCAAATTCCATTCAAATGAAAGAAAGAACTGACTGCAAAGAAAGGTACTTGTGTGGCATCTGGTGGCATTCCGGTGTGTGCTGTGATAAACAGCAGTGCGTTTTAAATATTGCACTGGCCAGACCTAACTTTTATTTATTTATTTTTAATTAATTAATTTATTTTTTGCGGTATGTGGGCCTCTCACTGTTGTGGCCTCTCCCGTTGTGGAGCACAGGCTCCGGACGCACAGGCTCAGCGGCCACGGCTCACGGGCCCAGCCGCTCCGCGGCGTGTGGGATCTTCCCGGACCGGGGCACGAACCCGTGTACCCTGCATCGGCAGGCGGACTCTCAACCACTGTGCCACCAGGGAAGCCCAGGCCAGACCTAACTTTTAAAAAGCAATTAGAGTAATACAGAGATGCCTGAATATAATTTCATTTCTAGGATGGGTTTATCCTACTAAATCAATTATTATTTAGTTAAGCAATTAAAAAGATTCTCTGTCTCTCGTTAAGGTTTTATCTGTACTTTGTTAGCTCTTTAAAACATAGAGGCCAATATGTTCTCTTTACTACCTAAAAATATTGTTAGCGTGTATCCACCAAAACCTAATTTGTGTGTCATATGGTTCTATTATATCAAAATAAACATTTTTCTCTTGTAGAATAAGACCTCTCTCAGATGGCAACAGTCCTTGGTCAACCATCTTAATAAAAAATCAGAAAACCATGCCGTTGGCTTCATTATTTGTGGACCAGTCAGGTAAATGTGCTTCAGGAAATAGAATTTGCTTGAGTTAGACTGAGCCTCTGAGAGTTCTAGAAGTAACATGGGAAAGGTTAGCAGCATCACATATACTGAGTCGCAGTGGCTACACTAAGCTCAAAAGTTATCTTCTGTCCTGTCAGTCTTCGTGGCGGAAAGTAATTAGGCTCCACATTGTTTCTTAGGAATTTGTAACTCTTATTCTTCACCAGAAAAATTAGTATAATTTATTATATAGAACCAAATTACTGTAGTATAGGAAATAGTAAATATGAAAATGTAGGCGCCCTGAAATTCTGCTGAGATTATATTCCCACCCCACGACCTGATGAAATATTGTCAGGCGGGTTAGTTGTGGGAGACTACTGCTGGAGAGTATTACACTGGAATCTCTAGTTTAAACGAACCATCATCGCTTTCAGTGTTCAGTATTCCTATTCAATATTCAGATATTAAAAGGTTGAAGAGATTTGGAAGTTGCTGGAAATTTTCAATGATGGGTAACTCTGAAGAAAAGCAAATTGGTCTTTATCCTTGACAATTTAAGGCAGCCCTTTGGTACTGTGGTCAAATTAGAGATGTCTTAGCAAAACACGGTATAAACTTCTTGAACTTATGATCGGTACTATGCTCAGTTTTACAAGCACCTTATCACCTACTGCCCATGTTTAGTTTTCTTCTTCTGTGTTCATCACAAGCGTGTGGTTTCAGCGTAAATATCTCCATAAGTACTTTCAGGTAGACACAAGGCAGGTGCTGTGTAATCCCTGGGTAGATGCTTTCTGATGTCACATTCATTACTGTATTCTGACTCTTTCTCGCCTATAAAGGCATGAGGGTCTCTCATTATACACTACGATTCATCATCAGATGGTGTTTGAGGACTAATGAAGAACAATTAATAGTAATAAAACTGTTAATTCTATAGTACAAGTTTCATTATTTGTGACTGTTGGAAAAAAGTCTTCTTGCTTTTTTTCCCTGAATTTTTTTTATTCTTTCTTAAGAGTATTTGGATCCTATGAATAACTCTTCCACAGGACAGTTGGAGGAAATAAAAGGATGTATTTGGCTGACTCAGCTGGGTCTCCATTAAGTTAACCCTGTAGTTCATTGGAAGGGCCACTGAGCAAAAGGTTTACACAGGCTGTCCTGCTTGACGGTCCCCCTCCCACCTTCCATCTCTGGGGCCTCATCCTTCTAAGTGTTTCTGTCTCAGCCCAAGCGTTTCCTGAAAACCTCCCCGACCGCCTTAGCTGCAGTGGTGCCTCACCCCATCCCTGTGTCTTAGTTCCCAGTTTTACTTATGCATCGCTCTTCCCTGAAATCCATATTGGTCTGCATGGGCACCAGTAATGTGTGTGTTCTCTGTCACCCCAAATTAGAATGTCAGCCCCTCGAAGGCAAAGGTTTTATCTGGTTTGTTCACCACTCTACTCCCAGGGCCTGGTGCATAGCAAGTCTTCAGTATCTCCTGAATGCCTAAGAGAATCCTAAAAGGACAGTTGGATCTGATGTAGATATTGATGATATTCACCTTGGTTTGGGGGCTGCAAATCATGCCATCAGTCGTAGAAAGACTGGGAAGGATGGTGATGGATCCGTGTAGATTCATGACCGCTCAGGAGGAAAGTGTGGGAAAGGAAGTGCTCAGGATGCTTCGAAACCTATGGCTTTTACTTGCCAACAGCATTTACCCTCTTTTTTAAAAAAATGATGGCTTAATAATTTGTTATTCGTTACATGTACCGTGCATTCAACCCATCAAAGCGCGGTTCGTGCCTACTTGATGAAGGCACTACTTGGGGAAGACCCCTCACAAGATGAAACCTGCAGGGATGCTCACAGCCGCTGTGACCTGAAAGTAGAAAACGGAGGAAACCGAACGACACCAGAGAGGCTTCAGCGGAAGCCAAGATCACATGTGGGAAGAAGGGCAGTGTCAGGCCATCTTAGGGCCAGGCAGGATTTTGAGATAGAATTGTCTGAGGGAAATGGGACAGTGGGAGGAGGACACGGGGAGAAAGATAGCAGAGGAAGATACTGGGCTTGAAGGGAGAAAAGCTGGGAAGAGCACGGGCTTGTTGGGAGAAAAGCTGGCATCCGGCTGGTCTAGCGAACCGAGCACATTTTAGGTGCAGTGGACACAAGGCTGCAGAAATCACGGGTGTCTCTGTCGGGGATGCTCTGGACACCAGAAGAGGGAGTTTGTCGTTTCAGTCGTTCATGGTTAAGCCCTAAGTGATAAGAATTACAGCTTCCTCTCCAGTAGCAGAATATGTTACCCTTTGGGGCTCTGACCTCTGGAGAATCTTCTCCTGATGCGGGGCTCCTACACTTTAATGGCAGCTTCTTGAAACAGGCTGCTGGGCACCACCATAGTCTGAAGTGTGCCAAGAATTCACTGCTCTACGCAGGATGGTTCCTGTAGCAACAGGGCGTGGCCCAGTTATCTAGGTCACGCGCAAGGGCACCTTTTGTCTGACATGTCCTCCTGCTGCTGTCTGTGCGTGTGCATTTCTGTATCTTGATGACTTTGTTTCTATAGAAGTTTCTGTTTTCTATGCCAGTGAAGATCCACTTCCTGAAGGACAGGAAACAGCAGAGGACTTGCTCGCCTGTTCCTGTGCAGGGAGCTGAGTCATTGCACCCTGGACGCCCCTTCCTTAGGGTCCTCCTGGACGAACCATTTGCTGAACTGCAAAGGACTCCATGTGTTTTGATTTAGAATATGTATTTATTAGATTTCAGCCTCGTTTTACAGTATAGCTTGCATGGTTTTTACGGTAAAATGGTCCTAGCCTGTGTGTATCTGTACTTCTCCGTAGGGGCATGTGAAGAGCCACAACTTGCCCCAGACGGATTGGAACACAGAAAACCAAAGCAGATAAAATCACCGAGCCAAGCCTACATCGATCTCCCCCTTTGGAAAGATGGCCAGAGAGAGAATCTGGTGGAACCCGAAAGCTGGGAGGAGAGAACCCCGGTGAGCCCTGCCACCAGCATTCCTCAGGGGACCCCTCCGAACAGTCTGAGCAGATCCCCCCAGAGGAAGAAGACGGAGTCTGCTCTGTATGGCTGCACCGTGCTGCTGGCGTCGGTGGCTCTGGGCCTGGACATCAGAGAGCTCGCGAAAGCACAGGCTGCTGAAGACCCGTTGCCCAAGGAAGAAAGGAAGAAACGCGAGGGCATCTTCCAGCGGGCGCCTAAGTCCCGGAGCAGTGCCAGCGCTGCCACTAGGCTGCCAGCCGCAGGCGAGGGCACCAGCAGCCCATCCCCGCCCCCTCCGTCCAGCACCGCGAACCTCCTGTCCATGCCTTCTCTCTCCACCAAGTGCCTGCTGCAGACTGATGGCGAAGATTCCTTCGAGAGCAGCACACACGTCCCTTGTGACCCCAAGGTGCCCATTCCGGATCCTTGCCCTGCCTTTGGAAGGAGGGATCAGGAGTCAACCCCCGTGCCAGGACTGGAGACCCATCGTGGTGTGTGGGGAAACCTGTCTCCTCCCTTCACAGTTCCAGCACGTGCGGACGCATCTTACGCTGCTTCTTCAAAAGAAAGAGCAGCACGTCACCGACGGACCATGTCTGATGGATGTGCTTCTCAGACCCCAGGTAGGCTGCATTCGTGGGTGAAAGTACCAAACACCACTGTAGAGGATAGACTGTAAAATTGTATGGCTCTCTGATTTTATCTTCTCCAAGCGATTACATTTACAGATTTGTTTTCACATAAATCTTTGAATTTTACCCTGCTCTTTTGTTTGACTTTATCATTTGGATCCTTGGAGGAGTATAATTAAGTTTCAGTAACTTAAATACATAACAGCATATTAAAACAGAAAGAGGGGCTTCCCTGGTGGCGCAGTGGTTGACAGTCCTCCTGCCGGTGCAGGGGACGCAGGTTTGTGCCCCGGTCCGGGAAGATCCCACGTGCTGCGGAGCGGCTGGGCCCGTGAGCCGTGGCCGCTGAGGCTGCGCGTCCGGAGCCTGTGCTCCGCAACAGGAGAGGCCACAGCAGTGAGAGGCCCGCGTACCGCAAAAAAAAAACAAAAACAGAAAAAGCACATGGAGAATAACTGCCCCAAGCCCCTTGTGGTAGGAAGGAGAGTCATTTGTCAAAATCTGAACCAAATAATTAGTGGGAGAGTTGACAGTAAAACTAGTCGTTTGACACAGTGTCACCTGGCTTTGCTGCCCAGGTTTATGTTGAGATTGAGTTTAGGGGGTGTAAAAGTCGAATGGACAGTAGGTGCTGTGTGGGGAATGACTAGTATTCCTTTTGTATATAAAGATAATTACAACTACCTCAGATATAGATCATGAGGATTAAGTGAGATAATGTATATGAAAAATGCTTTTTAGTTTGTAAAATGTTATGCTAGGATCGGTTATAAAGTATATTAAAACTGAAACTGCTTTCATTTGCGTCATCTTTTCGTTTATCTCTTTAAGTGCTACGCCTAGACAAGATTTTTTTTCATATTATTGTTCATTGTCTTTAGATAATTTGGTTTATTGCTCTTTTATGATGCAATAAAGTATTAGTAATTTATAATTGCACACGGTGAAACCCTAGCACAAGAATCCCATAAAAAAACATTCTTTTTTTCTTAGTTTGAAGCCAATGATTACTTGCTACAGTGGTAGTAAGTCAGTTCTTCAGAACAAAAAAGGGAGGCTGTAACATGTAAAACTGTATCTGCTTTCTTATTTTCATTCATTTTTTCAAATCATCATCTGAGAGTGAATTCAGTCATATTCACCGTCATTTTTAAGTCTTAACTTTAGTCCAGTCTAACCCATTGTGAAGTCTATCCTGTTAATAAAACACTTCTAATAATCATTGTCCTAAGTGTATGATGATGACTTAGCTCTTTATAGGTGTCGTTTCCATGGGTTCAAGCAGTCTTTCCAACCTTGTAGTACTTTTCCATAAAAACAAACATTCTCTCCTAACAATTTTAAAGGTAAGGTTTGTGTTCAGGTTCTTTTGTGAAAGCTCACTTTAAGGTGGTCACCTAAGGGAAGTCATCCTGGTTATTTTCCTTGCTATCCATTGATTTCGACATCACTGTCCTTCTAATCACACACTGTCTTTGCCTCTTCAACCAGCTGGTGCAGCTCTCATCTCAGCCCCCGGAGCCTCTCAGCTGCCCCCTGAGTGGGTTTGGGGGACGTCCCCCTCGCCGCCTGGACCCCATAGTGACCTGCCAAGTGAGGTCCCGCCCGAAAAACAGAGAGCTGTCCATATGGTGCCTCTGCCCCGTCCTCCCCACCTAAGAAGCCAGGTAGGTGCCCCGAAGGCCTTCCCGCAGAGAACAGAGTCTCAGCCCGCACAGGCCTGCCCTGTGGTGGGCGGTCCAGAACCAGCCCCTGACTGTCCCCTCGGTGCCAAGGAGAGAACTAAGCCCCACGTGCCTTCCTTACTGGATGCCGACGTGGAAGGCCAGAGCAGGGACTGCACGGTGCCTCTGTGCAGGCTAAGAAGCAGAATGAGCCGACCATCCCTGTACGAACTGGAGAAAGAATTTCTGTCTTAAGTGCCTTATATTGTTCAAGCATTTTTTTTTTTAAGGTGAACAAATGAAAACAGTGTGTCTACCTTTGAATTGTTTTATGCTGCTGTGTTTTCAAAGCTGTGGCCATGTTACTAAACTAGTAATGGATGTCTAACTTCTCCAAAAATATATGTGATTGCGGTTGGCTGACTGTATTGTTATTCCACTGGATTCTTACCTAGCAACTTGAAACACTACACACGTGTAAAACAAATGTGCAACCGTGTACATCTGTGTTTAAGCACAATTTTAAATGCTTTGTTCGCTCC
Organism: Delphinus delphis; assembly: GCF_949987515.2. Lineage (NCBI taxonomy): Eukaryota > Metazoa > Chordata > Mammalia > Artiodactyla > Delphinidae > Delphinus > Delphinus delphis. The sequence continues at coordinate 80,162,971 of NC_082698.1, read as the reverse complement.
CATTTATATCCTTGTCTATTAGTACACACAGAAATTGTAATGAGTGCACCATTTTTGTTTCCTTCCTTCCTGTTTCCTTCCTTTTGTTTTCTATTTTCCTTTACCTTCTTCCATTTCTTTCCTTTTTTTTTTTTTTGTTATTTGTGCAACAAGAAGCCAAGAGTAATGTGATGTTAGCAAGTAAAGATGTTTATGTAAAAAAAATTTGATGACTAGAACAGGTGGAGAGTCCTATGTGAACTATCTAACCAACTCGGCAGTAGGCTTACAATGCATAAGTATGTCCAGATCTCACCTAAAATATGCACTGTTTCTCTCTTTGAGAAAATTTTACTGAATGTAACTCGTAAAAGTTTTAATGAATGTAACTTCTAAAAATTTTATCCATTAGAACTCCAAAGTAGATTTTTCAAAAAGCCAGTCATTGACATTTGACTCCGACCATACTGTATACAGTTGAGAGGTGCTAACCTGTGTGTTCTCCCTGTAGAAAGGATCTTCCTTCTTCCTTCATCAGTAGCCATTGATTTGGTATCCAGAAGCATAAAGCGTTTCCTTTTGTCGTAGAGTTTTTAAAAATCAATCGATGCGTGCGTTACGTGCCGAAGAAAATTCATGTCATTTAATATTATTTTTCTCTGTTTAAATGCATAATCATCCTAATAATCTCAAATACAGTTAGAAACACTGCAAAGTCAAGAAACAGCAGTACGGTTAGAATTTAAGTGTTTTAGAATAGTAGTTATTCACTTAATTGTAGATACATGTTAGATATCTGTTGGGTGGGACAAGCTGATGTGATAGAATGGAGAAATTAAGTTATTTTCAGATGTGGGTTTATACAGCTAATCTTTGGATAGCAGATCAGGTTGATTTTAAATTATTTTATGAGTCACTTTTATAAATCATAGAGTTACGATACAAATAAACTACTGAGTTATTAAGCTACTGAAATGGCTATCCAGGAGCTTGGTAAACTTGCCTGGGTTCTTTTGTTAAATCTATTATGCTTCTCTCCCTAGAATATGGTTATTCAGATGACACACAATAAGCATTTTAAATTTTCCCTACAGTAAAAAACTGTAATTGCAAACATTACTTGATATTTCGTTTAAAATTTTACCTTGCTTATTAAGGTTTACTGAATAACTGGAAGGTCAGTGATTTAATCCGGTGTGATAAAGTATCTACCTATAGTAGGAAAAAAAAAAAGGAGGAAAATTATATTATTTGGCCACTTTAGAAGCTCTTAGTCATCTAACAAGTATGCCACTGCAAGTGATGAACAGGGCATGACAGGATTATTTTAATATAAGCGCATTTTGCCTTAAGGAAATTCTTGAAGCACAATCTCAGGTCCTTAATTACATTCTGTGGTGTTACGGTCCATTCTATGATTTGGCTTCACTTTTGGGTGGTCGTTGAATTACATAACAGAGATTTGGTTTCCTCAAAATCGTATCACATTTGAAACTGTGGTTGGCTACTTCATACTCAGTCATATGAGGGCATATAACTTCCAGGTAAAAGTAAACGAAATACACGCCTACGGTAATACATGAAACACGAAATATAGAAACTGTGTTTTCAGTTTTGCTTCTACCAAAACATCGTGTGTGTGTGTGTGGGTGTGTGGCACTCTGTGTGAGGGTAGGGGAGTGATGGATGTCCGTCTGTGTGGTCCCTCTACTCTGTTCCTGTTTAGCTTTATTTTAGTCAACTCCACATTATGATGACTTTAGAAATGAAGTTACATTAAAAAGATAATTGTCATATAAGGACTCGATCTCACATGTTACTGCAGATAGTTATTTTTTGCTGAGATCTGTTGTACATTTGCGATTTTCTATGTGTATAGGTATACTTAGCGGAATCTGGTTATTTATTTTCACATAGACTTAATAGCTCACTGAAAGATAAATTAAGCTGATTACTATTAGTCAACAGTTAAGGTGCTCCCGCTGCAGAGATTTGAGGCCTGGGCCTGATACGCTGTATTATGAAGCTTTGTGACTGAAAAAGATGTTTACATATGTTGTCTATTTTTTTAATAAAGTTTTTTTTATAGCTTGTCTACTTGCTCAGTGGCTTTGATCTCCTGATGACTGTGGCTGTAGTTTGTAACGGTTCATTTTGTATTCAATAAGGAAAATGTGTTAATGAAGATTATTAGTAAGTCAGGTATTAACTTGCTAAATTCATTAAACTGAAGGATCATGATATGAACCACGGGATTAAATGAAATACTTTATTTAAAATGTTGTTTGGTTACGTTGAAACGTTGCATTTCGTCGTGAGAATTTTGCAACTCCAGCTTTTCAGAACGCACCTTTTCGCAGAGTGAATTACTGTATGAAGTAAATCTCAGTTGATGCTAGAGCACTGTGATTAATGAGACATGTTGATTATTAGCATGTTTAAATCAGAAGAATTTCAAAACCCACCTAACATCTGGTGATTCTTGGTAAGCAAGAAAAACTTCGGTGAATTAGAAAAGTAGATGGTAGCATTTCGTGCAGATCCAGGCAGCACCCTATCGTGTAAGAGGGAGAAAAATTTAACGTCTGTTGTGTATCTGCTGAGTGTTAAGGACTCTCCTAGGTGCCCATATAAGGCACTTCCTATAATTCTCTTTAGTGAAGTTTGTGAGGTAGGTAGTAGTATCCCTGTTTCATCAGATGTGAAACGGGCACAGAGAAGTTCGATAAAGTTCCAAAGACGCACCACCATTTACCTGTTCACACCTGTTGTAACCATACATATAGCATAGAAGATGGAGGCTTCTATGGAATCCGAAGCTAAGATAGTGTTTTACACATCAAAAAGTTCAAAATTCTGGAACGGCTGAGTACTTACTTAAAAACGAAGCTAACTGGCTGATACGGCGGGATACTTCCTCAGTAACTGTGAAATGAAATAGGAGGTACTAGAACCTGCATATCCAACAGATCAACTCAGAGAAAAAGCAGTGTTCTGTTCAGTGGGTTTATAAATATGATGAAATTATTTAAGAACTGCAATATAAATATAAAATAATTGGGCTTAAGCTGTATGTACTGTTTACTTCTGAAAAGGTCAACATGCTAAAACACAGTGAAAGATGAGGCTTTTGTGAATGAAACAATGTAATAAGTACCACATACAGTGGAGCAAAAACTCGTTGTTCTTGTTGTTTAGCAAGAAATAAGTAAGTTGAATATGCTGCAGACTCATTAAGTGCCTACTGTGATAGCCACTGGGAAAGACTAAAGGAGTTCAGTGATGAGCAAGAGAGACACCACCTGGGTACTTGGCTGCATGGCTCTTAAGATCTAGTAAGAAAGACATTGAGAAGCTAAGCGTGGCCAGCTTCATGGGTTCGGATTGGGCTTCACACTCAGGATGTCCCTGAGCTTGATTTTAATGCTCTGCTAACACTGTCTTGAAATCCTTAAGAAATTTTGGACCGGGGCCCCTCATTTTTATTTTGCACTGGGCCCTACAAATTATGTGGCCGAGCCTGACTACACGTGAAATGCGGGTTATAAAAGGTGAAGTAGTTGCTGTTCTGGTAGCGCTGGCAGAGCAGATCTAACCTGGGGGGTTCAGAGGAGGCAGCTGGAGGAAGTCAGGACCTCTGCTGGGTGAGAAGTGCTCCCTGCAGAGTCACTAGCTTGTGACTTGTTTCTGTTGGAACTTACCAGATTTCCTCTTTGCCTTTCAGCATTTTTACCATGGTCTGTGTTGGTGTGGATCTCTGCATATATCGTACTTGGAGTTTGTTTAATTTCTTGGATGTGTAGATGTTTTCCAGCAAAGGTAGGCTTTTCAGCCATTATTTCTTCAAGTATTTTTTCTGCTGCTTTTCCTCTCTCCTGGGACTCTCATTACACGTATATTGGTGTACTCAGTAGTGCCCCACATTTCTCTGAGGCTCCGTTCATTTTTATTCATTCTTTTCTCTCTTTTTTTTTTTTCAGATTACATATGCTATATTGATTTCTCTTCAGGTTCCCTTATCTTTCTTCAGTTCCAATCTGCTGTCAAGCCCCCCTAGTGACATTTTTCATTTTAGTTATTGTATTTTCAACTCCATAATTTCCATTTCATTCTTTTTTAAAACTTTTATCTCTTTATTGACATTTTCTTTTTGACCAGACATTGTCATCATACCTTCCTCCTTCAAGCATATTTTTCTCTGGTTCATTGAACTGAGGTACAGTGGCAGCTTTCAAGGTATTAAATCTGAGATCCGTACCCTGTCACAGGCCATCTCTGTTGCCTCCGTTTCTCCCAGTGTATGGGTCACACTTCCCTGTCTCTTTGTATGTCTCACTTTTTGTTGAAAAGCGGTCATTTTAGGTAATACATTGCGGCAACTGTGTATCACGAGTCCCCTCACCTTCTCTCCAGGTCTTGTTTTTGTTGTTGTTTGCTTGTTCGTTTAGTGATCTGGCTGGACCACTTCAGTGAAATCTCTTCCCCCACAGTATGAAGCCTTTGGTGTCACTCCTCAGAAGATGCAGCCTTGACGTGCACGCAGCTACCTTGGGATGACACAGTTTTAGGACAGCTCTCTTGGACTGTCTCTTCCTGTGATCTCTCTGTGAAGCTGTCTGGCTTCACTTGGTATTACAGCAAGCTGTTAGGCTTCCATAATTGCTGGCTGATGACTCTATTTTTTTTATTATTCCCTGGGACACAAATTCCTCCACAGCCTATTCCAATTAATTTCAAGCAGGGGCAGTTTGGGGGCCGTCTTTAAGGCTTGTTCTGACCCCAGGTGGGCTCTTTTTAGCTGGCTCTTCGCCTGATTCTATCTGGTGGACTAGCTAGACTATGATTTCGCTTGTTGCTCTTAATTAAGAGCTGGGGTTTTTTGAGAGTTCCCTTAGGCTTGAACTTCCCCACACTCTGTTTCAGATAAAGTCAGTTCCTTTGATGAAAGCTTGGTAGTTCTGTTCTTGTGTAATGCGTCTTGCTCTGGGCAGTGTATCTGGGCCATACTCTGGGCCCTGGGTGGAGTGGTAACTTGTAGTCTCCTTGGCTTGCTTCTCGCAGGGTAGATAGAACCTCTGCTCTCCAGGTGCACCGGTGTGAGGGCATGTAAGAAGGCAGCATTCTCACTGGTGGAGAGCCTCCACCCTGTGTGGGGTGGCTGGATGGAGAAGGGAGCCCTTGACCTCTTAGACACACTCCCAGGAATTTAGCCTCTTAAATACAGAGTTGGAGGGGATGAGAAATGCTGCTGTCCTGTGCCTGCCAGTGAAATAGCTTTTCCCTTGATTGGGAGCTGATGGGGGGGCAGGGGGGAGGGGGGGGGAGTCCTATGTTTCTAGCCAAACCTGATTGGAACGGAGCTTCTGTCAAGCTGAGCTCGGGTCAGGGTGGAAGAGTAGGCGGGAGGGAGCAGGTCATAGCTCAGATGCCAGGTTCAACTGTTCTTAGCAAGATTTAGTGTTTTGTTTTGTTTTTTCCCAGTACGCGGGCCTCTCACTGTTGCGGCCTCTCCTGTTGTGGAGCACAGGCTCCGGACACGCAGGCTCAGCGGCCATGGCTCACGGGCCCAGCCGCTCCGCGGCATGTGGGATCTTCCCAGACCGGGGCACGAACCCGTGTCCCCTGCATCGGCAGGCGGACTCTCAACCACTGCGCCACCAGGGAAGCCCTAGTGTATTCTTTTTGAACAAATATTTTGTTATTTGCTGTATGCCCTTAAGACAATTTCCAGAGACTTAAAAAGAAAAATAAATTTTAAGATAGCTTTCAGCAGTTGTGCTTGTTTCCTTGCAGAGTGGGTCCTCAGAGCTCCTCAAGCAGCCATCCCATAATGGAACCTCTTCAATATTTTGCACAGCTGCTGACTAACTCCTGAAGCATTTTCTCCTGTTGGCTCATCGAAATTCATGTCGTTTATCTCATGGCTCTAAATGCATTTCAAGGCAAATCACTCTCCATTTTCCATCTCTAGCCCCGTTCTAATCTTAGAGCTCCATTTGTACATATCCTGCTGCTTACTTATCATCTCCTCTTGGATATTTAAGAGGGATTTCATCCTGAACACAGTCCAAATAAAACTCGTGATTCATCTCCTTCCCTAAATTTGCTCTTCTCTAGTCCTCTTCTTAGTAAACAGCACCAGCACCTGGGAGGTGGACACGTCCGCTGACTAGTCTTTAAAGTAGCAGCATCATGGAGGATTCCCTGGTGGTGCAGTGGTTAAGAGTCCACCTGCCAATGCAGGGGACACGGGTTCACGTCCCGGTCCGGGAAGATTCCACACGCGCACGCAGCAACGAAGACCCAACGCAGCCAAAAATAAATAAATATTTTTTTAAATAAATAATTTTAAAAAATAGAAAGCTTTAAAAAAAAAGTAGCAACACCATGAATGCATTTGTGTCACCCGTAGTTGTTCAATAACTAGTTACAGAATAATCGGATGAATTATTCCCGTTTTACAGATAAAGAAACTGAACCTTAGAAAAATCAAGTAAATTGCTGGATTTGAATCCAGTCTGAGTCCAGTCAATGCATTTAGACCACAGGAAAAAATGTTTCTTAAATGTTAAATAGTTGGTTTTTCAATAAATGTTATTGTTAGCAGGTTGATCAAAGGATAATTGAAAGAAAGTAACATAAACTATAGTTGGAATGGGACTTTGGGGATATTATTGTGAAGAACTTGGATTACTAGTCTAAAGATCTGGCACTGAATCTGGCATTAAAAAAAACAGTTATAGGTTTTAATTTGTAGTGTGTACTAGTCAATGTTCTCCAGAGGACCAAAACAAATAGGATGTGCGTACACGTATTTTAGAGAGAGGGGTGTTGATTTTAAGGAATTGTTTCACACGACCATAGGGGCTGACAAGTTCTAATTCTGCAGGGTGGGCTGGCAGGCTGGAGACCCAGGGAAGAGTTGATGCTGCAGCTGAAGGCTGTCGAGAGGCAGAATCCTGAGACCCAGGTGTTGGCAGGGTCGGTCTCTTCTGAGGCCTCACCCCTTGGCTTGTAGCTCTTCCTGTGTCTTCCTGTAGCCTTCCCTGTGTACATGTCTGTTTTCCCAATTTCCTCTTCTAGTAAGGACACAATCATATTGGATTAGAGCCCACTCCAATGACTCAGGTTAACTGGATTACCTCTGGAAGGACTGTCTCCAAACACAGTCACATTCTGAGATACTGGCTATTAGGCTTCTGCACCCGTTGGCCTGCAAGCCTGTACTTGCCCAGCCTCGAGACTGAAGAAAGAGCCCGGAAGTCAGAGACAGAGACATCCGTGGCTTAATGGATGTGGGGCATCTTACACGTCTGAAGGAAGGTCCTGGAGCGATGCCACACCATGTGCAGCAGCTGGCGGGCAGGACACTGCAGCAGCCTTGCCCCCCCCGGGGGGAGGGGGAGATTGCCAGTTACAGGGGGAGTTGATGTCAGCTTGGTTCATCGGTTACCAGGGAAACCAGCAGGGGGCACGTCCCTCATCGCCCCTCGGGCTAACAACCTTCATGGGGCAGATGACTTCCCTTTGATAAACTATCATTATCTAATTATAGCAGCGGGCAGGTGTGTAGGCATTCACCGATCAGGCTCTGTGATGAAGAGGGAAGGTCAGTCCGGTGTGTAGGTGTGGGTGAGGCAGGGACTGGTCGCGCAGGAGATGGACAGATAGCAAGAGTACAGCCATCTTGGGGGCCTGATCATATGGCCTCCAACATGCAAATCTAGGCGGGGGGTGGAGGCAACGCAATTTGTACCATAACAGACTGGAAAATGCTTCCAAATATTGAATATGACGGTGATGTGTAAAATAGAGAGGGGACTAGAGGCACTGATGTTATCAGGTCTTACAGAAAGAATAATGAGGAAAGGAAGCCCAAGAAATGAAGATTACCATCTCCAAATCAGGGACAACTGGCAAAAAAGAGCTAGAGGTCAGTTAGGACAGAAGAGTTAGCCGATTAGGAAGCTGTGGGTCAATCAGAAATAAAACACTGAGAGGAAAATTGATGCTTAGATAACATGAGGGTTTGGTGGCGGGGCGGGGGGAGGCAAAGTTTGCAGTTCTGAGTGATGGAAAATTCTAGAGACATTCAGCGGTCGGGTGGAGGTGAAATTTGAGGCAGAGGTTGGAGTTGGACAGAGATTCTGTGGTCATTCAAATTCTGGTGATAGTTAAAGATGCTGGATGGGTCAGATGAGGAAGGCAAAGAGAAGAAACCTGAAGAAGGCTCTCCGGGAAAGAGTGAGAAATGCAGAAGGTGATGGAAAGAGGACGGATGGCTCACCTAGGTAAGAAACACCCAGAAGATTACAAGGCAATGGAAGATAACATAAACTCCCCAAATATCTTCCCTTAATCCATAACAATTTTTTTTAATTAATTTATTTATGTTTGGCTATGTTGGGTCTTCGTTGCTGTGTGTGGGCTTTCTCTAGTTGCGGCGAGCGGAGACTACTCTTCTTTGTGGTGCATGGGCTTCTCATTGTGGTGGCTTCTCTTGTTGCGGAGCATGGGCTCTTGGTGCGCGGGCTTCAGTAGTTGTGGCACACAGGCTCAGTAATTGTGGCACGCAGGCTCAGTAATTGTGGCACACGGGTTTAGTTGCTCCACGGCATGTGAGATCCTCCCGGACCAGGGCTCAAACCCACGTCCCCTGCGTTGGCAGGTGGATTCTTAACCACTGCACCACCAGGGAAGCCCAATAACAACTTTTAAAGAACTAAATACTAAAAACTTTTTTGAGAACATAAAGCTAAACTTTTCAGGCTAATATTGTCTCAGAATTACTCCATTCCCTAGAGCTATCAGCACTTCTTTCCCTCCTAACTGGAAGTGGATGCTCAACAATTTTATTCAAAGGAGCAGCCCTATTGAGTTCCGCCTCCCTGGGAAATCCCAAGGGCGCCAAAGGAGTCAAAGGAATGAGCATGACCATGACCTAGAGCACGCCCCTACTCATTACTCTTCCTCCTTTCTGTGCTTTGCTACAGTGTGAAGGAAGATACAGCATAAAGGCACAAACCAGACATGGTTCTGCATATGCCTAAAACCAGAGGACAGGGAACTAATATTATATTTTGCCATTATCTGATCTTAGACATTCTGGTTAATTTTCTAACCTCAGTGGCCATCTAGCCTCTTGCCACTCCCTTACCAGTGGCGTGTGGACCCGTGTCTACAATGTCATTTCCCTCCTGGTGTCAGTTCATCCTGGCACTGTTTGTTTAGTAGCAGGAGAAAGCCCCAGAGCACATCTGTAGAGATAGGCAGAAACAGACCGCTGATGAGGACATGTACGTAGGAGGTAGTTTTCTCGTTCTGGAGCACTGTCTCTCCAGGAAGTTTTAACTTAGTCTATTAAGGAATGTTTTCCACAGGAAATACATACCCAATGTTATTACATAAGTCTGTAGGAAAACATGTTATTTGAAAAAGAGGGCTTCCCTGGTGGCGCAGTGGTTAAGAATCCACCTGCCAATGCAGGGGACTTGGGTTCGAGCCCTGGTCCAGGAGGATCCCACAGGCCGTGGAGCAACTAAGCCCGTGAGCCACAACTACTGAGCCCGTGTGCCACAACTACGGAAGCCCGCACACCTGGAGCCCGTGCTCCGCAATAAGAGAAGTCACTGCAATGAGAAGCCCGGGCACCGCAAAGAAGAGTAGCCCCCGCTCAGCACAACTAGAGAAAGCCCTCGCGCAGCAACGAAGACCCAATGCAGCCAAAAATAAATAAAAGAAAAGAAGAAAGAAAAACAGATTCCCCTACAAGAATACATTTTTTTTTAAGTAAGTTTGATCATGTGACTTGGTTGTGGGACAGCTCTAAAACTAGAAAAATCTCTACATTTTCTGGTTTAATAAGTATTGAATTTTTCAATCAACCAGGCCTTTTTCTCTGGAACAGGTCGTTATTTCTAGAGGTATAAACATGAGTCAAATCAATGGAGTTGGTCATAATTTTTCCTCCAATCTGTATTTTGCCCAAACTCAGCTGTTTCAAAAATTGAAGCATCCTGTTTGCCTTGCTTGCTTTGGGCTTTCTGCTTTCTGGACACTAGATGGTACTATATACATATTATTTCACAAGACAAGGACCACCAACCTAGCTTGGTTATTTGAAGAATTACAGCCAAATTTATACCCTTAGGAGAAAAAGGAAAAATAATGGATGTGATTTGAGAAAGTATTAGAAGGATGAGGAGAGGGGAGGAAAATGATTTTCCAGCAACAGTTACAGAGAAACAAGAAGATGATCTTCACTTTTTTTTATTTTATTGAAGTGCAGTTGATTTACAATGTTACGTTAATTTCTTCTGTAGAGCAAAGTGACTCAGTTATACATATATATTATTATATCTCTATTATATATTTTTTTATATTCTTTTCCATTATCGTTTGTCACAGGACATTGACTATAGCTCCCTGTGCTATACAAGGATGATCTTTATAAAGGGATCTTTTTTTATACATCTGTTCCAAAGAGGGAGACAAGCAAGGAGCTTCAGAGCCGTAAGCTAGGTCAAATCTCCAAATGTGAATCTCCAGCATAGGCAGGATTGAATCAAATGTCTCGAGTACTAGGCGTCCCACCATCGTTAGACACTGAAAACAGAATTCTGCACTCAGTGTAAGCGGAGCCAAGGTATCAACATAACACAGTCCTGACTATGTCGTTGGAGGTCTGAATCTAACCACGTCCGAAGTTAGCCCTACAGCAAGAATTTTCAGTTGTGTGATTCAGTGTGTTCCCTTTTCACTTAAGCCAGCTTGAGTGTGTTGTACTCTGCAACTGCAAGCCCATTTGCAAGGCTATATCTGATGAACCGGGATGAACAGAGAACAAACTGGACAGAGTAAACAGGCAACATACACATGCAGGAGTGAGTTATGCTTATGTTTATAACTTGGGTCAAGTGTTCAAATGTGACAAAATTATTCTCTTCAGAAAAATAGATGCTCAGGATATCCCATTAGCTGCAGCAGGAGTCTTAAAGTGATGCTAGATATTTATAGGCTAGTAGATAGTAAGACGAATTGCTAAAGAAATTCTGCAGGTTTGGCACAAAATGCTCAGCTATATTCTATGTGGATAATTTGACAGGATTCTATAAGATCATCTTGCTGATTAACTTTCTCTCTTGCATAGGAATGCTTCAGAGTTACTCCGCCCAAATAAAGGATTTTCTCATCTTTGAAGATTCTTTGTAGGTGTTAACTTTCCCCGTGGTAGCAATAGTCACGAAGCTGGAGTCATAATTTGTGAACTCTGGGTCTGCTCTAGAGATGAATTTCAACAGAACACTCAGGCTTCTTTTAATGATATTTAATTAGATAAATACATTGAATTAAAATAAAATTTAATGAAAATGACAATCTAAGACAGCCTCAAGGAAACAGATAATTCATTTCTTCTTCTTTAGCATTTTCAGAGATTGAATACAGTTAAGAAATATAACAGTTAATTTGTGGTTGTGATAACCGATTTGCAAATGAATTGTTAAAAAAATCATTTCTTTCATACTTAATAGAAATGAATTTAGTGAGTTCACATCCCTAAAGATAAGGACACTTTTTGGGACTGCCCTGGTGGTGCAGTGGTTAAGAATCCGCCTGCCAATGCAGGGGACACGGGTTCGAGCCCTGGTCTGGGAAGATCTGGTCCAGGAAGAACCCACATGCCGCAGAGCAACTAAGCTCGTGCACCACAACTACTGAGCCTGCGCTCTAGAGCCCATGAGCCACAACTACTGAGCCTGCGTGCCGCAACTGCTGAAGCCCGTGTACCTAGAGCCTGTGTTCTGCAGCAAGAGAAGCCACCTCAATGAGAAGCCCGCACACCGCAATGAAGCGTAGCCCCCGCTTGCCTCAACTAGAGAAAGCCCGTGCGCAACGAAGACCCAATGTGGCCAAAAATAAATAAATAAATTTATTTTAAAAAATAATAATAAGGACATTTTTCATTCTGAAGCCTGAAAACTCCTTATTTTCCTTGAAGGTGCCCTAGCTTGCCTCTCTGTGCTCTGTTTATCTCTGTGAAGACCTCCTCTGAACAGTCTCACCCTCACTTCTCACCCTGTGATTCCCCTTCCCTCTCAGGACTTTGCTCCATCAGTCAGGTCCTTCCTTTTCACATTTAGTTTCTTTCTATCTGTTGAGTCTGCAATGGTTAATGTTATATGCATCAGCCTGATTGGGTCACAAAGTGCCCAGATATTTGGTCAAACATTATCCTGGGTGTTTCTCTCAATAGATAGATGATAGATAGATAGATGATAGATAGATAGATAGATAGATGATAGATAGATAGATAGAATATATACATATATATTCTACTGGCTCTGTTTCTCTGAAGAATCTTGACTAATACAGGATCCTTCTCTATCTTAAAAAACAAGAAAAAGAAAACGAAAAGAAAGATGAGTGAATCTTGTTGCCTCTTAGATAAAATAAAATTTGTCATCTTATTGGACCCCAACACCATCTCTGGCAGTCATCTTCCTTCTCCCCATTTCAACTTCTCTCTTAGGTATCTGTGGTCTGTGGTCGCTCTCCCACTTCTTAATTGCTGGCTTTTGGATCCCTTACAAATCTGGCTTCTCCCCTCTCCACACAAACTGTAGCCTTGAAGGAAATCAGTGACCTCTGGATTGCAAAGGTCTGTATCCCTTTTCAGTCCTTATTCTGTTGGCCTCTTCTGTGCTAACATGGCCAATAAAAGGTTCCTTTAAAATTGCAAAAGTTTCCTTTCAGGAAATTTGAAAAGTTCTGAAAAGTGCAGAGGAGGAAAAACCTCACCTGTAATCACAATACTCAGAGATAACTACTTGTTGGTGTTTTTGGTTCATCTTCTTCCTGTATTTTTTTCCCATAGTATACATACTGTTTAAGATCAAATTTGTGATCATACTGCATGTCCTTTGAACATCTGTTTTCCTTTTACGTTGAATATATTATGGATATTCCTCCATGCCAATAAATATTCTTCTGCAATAATTTTTTTCATGCCAGCGAATCTGATCATCATATTGATACATTAAAACTTATTTTTGGGCTTCCCTGGTGGTGCAGTGGTTGAGAGTCCGCCTGCCGATGCAGGAGACACGGGTTCGTGTCCCGGTCCGGGAAGATCCCACATGCCGCGGAGCGGCTGGGCCCGTGAGCCATGGCCGCTGAGCCTGCGTGTCCGGAGCCTGTGCTCCACAACGGGAGAGGCCACAGCAGTGAGAGGCCCGCGTACCGCAAAAAAAAAAAACAAACAAAAAACTTATTTTTATCTCTTTCCCACTCTTAGGTGTTTAAGTTGTTTCCATTAAAAAAAAAAAAAAATATATATATATATATATATATATATATATATATATATATATAGTCAAGAAGAGTGAAACTCAAGCAGGAGCAATGTTAGCTAATGAGTTCTTACAGATTTCCTGGAGAAGGAACAGCAAGGTCTGAATTGGGCATGGTGAGCTTTCAGAACTAACACACGTTCTCTGTCATTCTGTCCTGAGGTGAGAGGTGTATTTAACCCAAAGAGTATGGAGAACCTCCCTCTCAAAGCTGGATTAATCCTGAGTTGAGATGTGTTGGGAGCATAAATGATCTTGGGAGGTCCCAAGTGGACTTGGCATTGAGTAGAATATTTCTTCCATCTTTGGTTAAGTCTTCTATTGAGGAACATTCTATCTTGGAATAGATGAGAGCTTTTATAAGTCCTGCGAATGCTATCAGATAGAATTTTAGCAATCTTGAAATAGACAGCTCTGGGGGAGTACATTTCCCTCTCTGGGCTTCAGTTTCCTCATACCTAGGGGGAATGTATGTTTAGACATTCTCTAGGATTCCCTCCTGTAATTCCATGATCCTGTACACAGAAATGAATGAAGAAGTTCTCCTTCTGTCTTGTCCACGTGGATTACCACGACAGCTGCCCACGCCCAATTAGCACGTCACAACGAAACATGCAGTCACGGGCCATGGAATACCTGGTGGGAACTAGGTCTCCACAAGAGGAAAGGCTAAGTGGATAAGGAACAGACTTTGTGGGAATCAGTGGGAGCCAAAGTGCTGAGTTTTATCAGATGCAAAGCAAGAAGGAAATGAGTCATTTGGAGGGTACAGTAAAAAATCAATGGAAGAGTCCTAGCTTAGAATCAATAGGCGTAAAATTGCAGGAAGTTGTCCTTTGTTTAAACTAGGATTTTTCAGCTTCAGTACAATTGACATTCTGGGTCTGAGAAGTCTTTGCTGGGGGTCGTCCTGTGCATTGTAGGATGTTTAGCAGTACCGTTAAACGCCAATAGCACACTCTCCCACAATATGACAACCAAAAATGTCTCCAGGTATCTCCTGGTGGGGTGAGGCGGAGTGGGGGCGGTGACAAAATCTCCCTTCCCCTTTTGGGAATCACTGCTTTAAACTTAATCATCCTTAGCAAATAGGGATCCGACCAGTCAGGAAGGAATTCTTGGAGAATTTAATTCTGTAATGAACCATGAAGTTAAAGTAAAATGATAGAAAAGGGCTTAATTTTTGTAAGTAAAACATCTGGTTTATAAGAGCAAACAGCATGAAATTATTTCCAAACAATTTAGATTGTCTTTTAATAATATATGACAAATATTCTTTTTTTTTAATTTTTAAAATAAATTTATTTATTATTGGCTGTGTTGGGTCTTTGTTGCAGCGCGCGGGCTTTCTCTAGCTGTGGTGAGCGGGGTCTACTCTTCATTGTGGTGCGTGGGCTTCTCATTGCGGTGGCTTCTCTTGTTGTGGAGCACAGACTCTAGGCACGTGCTCTTCAGTAGTTGTGGCATGTGGGCTCAGTAGTTGTGGCACATGGGCTTAATTGCTCCACAGCATGTGGGATCTTCCCGGACCAGGACTCAAACCCGTGTCCCCTGCATTGGCAGGCAGATTCTTAACCACAGCACCACCAGGGAAGTCCCAATAATGTATGATAAATAATCTTTAAAAGAGGGGCTAACATTTGACCCTTGAAAATAATTTAAATAAGATCTCTTGCAGGATGAGGGAGGAACATAAACGACTATAAGTGTTTCAAGTAGAAAGGGATTTAATATAGGGAATTAGGTTCTTACAAAACTGTTGGAAGGACAGGAGGAGTAAAAGTTGGGGATCTACACAATCTTTCAGGTCCACCATTGCAGGCTTGGTTACAGCCAGGGCATAGCTTCTGTCACCTTTCGGTCAGAAATCTGCAGAAAGCCTCTGCCCATGTCCAAGAGACAGTGTTGATCAGGTGTCTCGAAGACACTGATCTTATGCAGAACCCGTATTTCCACAGCGTCTGATGGACAAAGTGGAATGGGTTCTAACTCCCTTCTATTTCTTAAAGCTAGCGTGAGTCTATCTCATTGGTAAAATTATATTTAAAACCTTCCTATCAAGAAGCCTAGAGAATACAATTCCCAGGCATCCAGCTGCTATAAGACAGGAGAGACTATAGGAAGGAGTGGGAATGCTGCTGGCTGCAACAGATAATATCCAACACAGAAATCTTTCTCAACTGTTTTGTTTACTGAATTGCTCAAACAGTATATTTCCCAGTCTTTCCTGCTCCTTGACTCTTGGGCCAAAAATTTTCCCAAGCTTCTATCCATTCACGACACTATTCAAGCATATGAACTCAAGTAGTTCAAATCAATTACCTGGAGAAAAGAATAATAATGGAAAAGTTCTCTAGTGATGACTAATTGTGCACAACTACAATTAGATCTTTAGTTGAAGGCGTTTTGAAATTGCTTTAAGCATGTAGTTAAAGGCATGAACAAAAGTGGTTATTTTTCTTTAAATTTCAAAATCTAATTAGTCATCTGAAAATTGCCATGACGTATGAAAGCTTTCCGTTGACCTTCTTCATACTAGTAAGTTACCACAGGAGGCATTTTCCTAGCATTTCCTTAAAACAGCATCACCAAAAATATCTCTTGCCAGAGCCTCATTAGGTGCTGTCATTTGTGGAAGAACCATCTCTGGGTGTTTATCAGGCTATTACCCATAATGTTAGAGAATCTGGTTGTGTCTTTGCTGGCAATGAAGAGCCTATTGAGGAGGCTGGGGAAGATAATCATATGCAAGGTTGAGCGATACAAGAAGAGATACAAGAAGATCACTCACACAAAGAAATGTCACTCACACAAAGAAATGTCCCTAGGCTCCAATTGGCTCAAGAAATGGGATAGAATTCACAAAATAGTTTCAGAATGAAGATTTATTCCAATTTAAATACAGAAAGGAAGAGAGAGAGAGAACATAATATTTTTAAATGGGAAAAGACTTCATTTCCTCAAAGAAGATGTAAGAACTCCTGAAAGCCTTCAAGTGTGCAGAGTCCTTGATTAGCATAACCCTGGTCTCTACACTCTTGTCTGTATTGCCTATGGTCTTTAACATAGGCAATTTAAAGAGTTAGCAGAGGCTAATGAGAGCAATAATCCACAAGACTGTTGCTACTAAAACAAATTTCTATATTATTGGGTACCTCTAGGTACTTAGAAATTTCCATTTACAATGGACAGATCATCCAGACAGAAAATTCAGAAGGAAAATTTGGTCTTAGTAACACATTAGACCAAATGTGTGTGTGTATATATATATATAGAGAGAGAGAGAGACATTCCATCTAAAAGCAACAACAGAATACACATTTTTTCAAGTGCACATGGAACATTCTCCAGGGTAGATCACATGCTGGGCCACAAAATAACTCTTGACAAATTTAAGAGGATAGAAACTATATCAGGCATTTTTCCCCAGCCACAGTGGTATGAAACTAGAAATCAGTTATAGAAAGAAAAATAGGAAACAAACACATGGACACTCAACAACATGCTGCTGAAAAAACAATGGGTCAACGAAGAAATCAAAGAGGAAATCAGAAAATACCTCAAGACAGATGAAAATGGAAACACAACTTTCCAAAATCTGTAAGATGCAGCAAAAGCTGTTCTAAAAGGGAAGTTTATAGCAATAGAGACCTACCTCAAGAAACAAGAAAAATTTCAAAAAACAACGAAATTCCTTTCTAACAAAGGAATTAGAAAAAATAAATAAATAAATAAAGCTCAACATCAACAGAAGGAAGGAAATGATAAATATCAGAGAGGAAATAAATAAAATAGAGACCAAAAAATATAATAGAAAAGATCAGTGAAACCAAGAGCTGGCTTTTTTGAAAAAGTAAACAAGACTGATAAACATCTAGCCAGGCTCATCAAGAAAAAAAGAGAGAGGACCCAAATAAAATAAGAAGTAAAAGAAGAGAAATAACAACTGATATCACATAAAAGCAAAAAGTCATAAGAGACTACTCCAAACAGTTATATGCCAACAAATTGGACAACCTAGAAGAAATGGACAAATTTCTAGAAACATTACAACCTTCCAAGACTGAATCAGGAAGAAATAGACAATCTGAATGGACCTATCACGAGTAGTGAAATTGAATTTGTAATTAAAAAAAAAAAAAATCCCAGCAAGCAAAAGTCCAGAACCTGATGGTTTCATAGGGGAATTCTACCAAACATATGAAGAAAAAAGCTAATAGCTATCCTTCTCAAACTATTCCCCAAAATTGAAGAGCTGGGAACACTCTCAACTTCATTCTGTGAGGCCACCTGATATCAGAACAAGACAAGGACAATACAGAAAAGGAAAATTAAAAGCCAATATCTCTGATGAATATAGATGCAAAACTTCTCAACAAAATATTAGCAAACTGAATTCAACAAAATATAAAAAGTATCATACACCATGATCAAGTGGGATTTATTCCAGGGATGCAAGGATAGTTCAGTATTCACAAATCACTCAATGTGATACCCCACATTAACAAAAGAAGGAATAAAAATCACATGATCATCTCAGTAGATGCAGAAAAATGTATTTGACAAAATTCAATGATAAAAACTCTCATCAAAGTTGGTAGAGAGGGTATATGTTGGTATATCTCAAAATAATAAAGGCCATTTATGATAAACCCACTGCTGACATCATACTCAGTGGTGAAAAGCTGAAAACCTTTCCTCTAAAATCACGAACAAGACAAGCATGCCCACTCTCACCACTTTTATCCAACATAGTTTTGGAAGTCCTAGCCACAGAAATCAGGCAAGAAAAAGAAATAAAAGGCATCCAAATTGGAAGAGAAGAAGTAAAACCGTCACTATTTGCAGATGGCATGACAATGTATATATAAAACCCTAAAGTCCCCACCAAAAAACCATTACAACTAATAAATGAATTCAGCAAAGTTTCAGGATACAAGATTAATATACAGAAATCTGTTGCTTTTCTATACACTAATAATGAACTATCCAAAACCTAGAAAACAATCCTGTTTAAAATCACACCAAAAACAAAACAAAACCCTATGAATAAACTTACCAAGGAGGTGAAAGACCTATATTCTGAAAACTATAAAACATCGATGAAGGAAATTGAAGATGATACAAAGAAATGGAATGATATCCCATATTCATGGATTAGAAGAATTAATATTGTTAAAATGTTCATATGGCCCAAAGTAATCTACAGATTCAATGCAATCCCTATAAAAATATCTATGACATTTTTCAGAGAACTAGAATAGGTAATCCTAAAATGTATATGGACCCACAAAAGACCCTGAATTGCCAAAGCAATCTTGAGAAAAAAGAACAGAGCTGGAGGTATTACACTCCCTGATTTCAGATTATGCTACAAAGCTACAGTAATCAAAACAGCATGGTACTGGCACAAAAACATAGATCAACAGAACAGAATAGAAAGCCCAGAAATAAGCCCACACACTTATGGTCAATTAATCTATGACAAAGGAGTAAAGAATATATAATGGAGAAAAGACAGTCTCTTCAATAAATGGTGCAAGGAAAACTGAACAGCTACATGTAAAAGATGGATTTGTGACATAACTTTCCCTCTTTTAAAAAAAAAAGTCCTCTTATATTAGAAAAAACTCAGTTATTGGGGTATTATATTTATTCCAATAATTTAAATTTAATTTATTTTTATCACTGTGATATTAAAGGTACTACCTCAGTCACCCTTGGAGTTGAGTATAAAAGTTGGCATCATGTTGGCTTCTCAATTGCTTGATTAATACAGAATATTTATCAAAATAAAATACCAAAAAGCCTGGCTTTGTCTCAAACTTGATTTTCTTATACCAGAAGCACTATTTAATGAGACACTTAGAATTCCATAACACCCACCATGGTGCTGTCACAAATGATGCCACTGTTGGAGAAGATGAAGAAGATGAAGTAGAAGAAAGCCAAGTGAGAAACACTCTCCTCAAAGGAATGCAGAGGAAGAACTTGAAAAGAAGGATGGAATTGACCAAGAAAACACAGAGGGAGGGAAAGGGGAAGGGCAGTCGGTGCTCTTGTTAATCTGTTGGTAAATTCCAAATGTTTAGAGTGTGCTTTGTACACCAGGGCTATCTATGGAATTTCATCGTCTAGGAATACTTTGGGGTAGGAGTCTTCTCATGCTCGATAGTATATCAAGACAAATTTTAGCTGAGAACTGAGGCAGTATGGTACTTCCTTGACTTGTTTTGCAGTATTTCCTTTCTCTAATTACCTAATTATAGTACGTTCTTTCACCATTAGCAAAAGACTCTCAACCCAAATACTGATTCCTGGCAATCTGTGCTCTCAGCGAGCACCAATGAGCATCTACTAGGCACAGGCTCATGAGGGCTCCTTCTGAAATGAGAACGGCCCTTGTTTGTCAGTGCTGAGCACAATCTCCCCAGATGTCTGCAAAATCTTTTATCAGATCATTTAAAATTGCCTGAAATCTGGATAAGTAAGGCACGTATTATTAGTTGCCAAGATCCACTTATTTGGGAATCACTGAGCTTTTGAAAGAAAAACAAATGTAGTAAATGGGCATGACCCAGCCTAAGTTTCAGTATCTTAGAAACTAAACCCACCAGAGTGAGACAGACTGAACAATTTCATTTATCAATCTGGACTAATACCTTTATCCAAAAGAGATCCTTCAAGTTATACCGCTTAAGATAAAGATTATGTCTATTCACTAAAAGCATGCAATACAGTAAGTCTGCTCAGTGGTTTAGGGCAGAAGCACTGATTTTACATGTATAATTTCCTTTTGAAACCAGAAAACACGCCTTCACTGTTTTTTAGTTCACATCCCCCCCAAAATCAAAATTCATAAGATGGATAAAAATCAAGTGGGTGGCTCTTTGCCTTACAAAAACATTAAGCCTCAGAGTTATTTTCAATAGTGAAATTCGCTCTTTTGTTCCGGCTTCCCTTAAAGGTGTTTACCACTTGAGAGGAAAACACAGGCCACTCCGGTTTAGGGGGCTTGGGAGTTGGAGAAGTTACTGCCAAAGGGAAATTAATCAACGGGAAGACAGAGCAGGTCTGGACAGCTAGAACAATGAACTGCCGTATACACGTGCAACGAAATGTTAATACTCCTCTAGTAATACAATGAACCTTCCTAAAACATAATGTTATCCTGTTTAAAATCTTTGGTTCAAAATCTCAGTGACTCCCTCAGGTCCAGAATTTGGTAGATGTTCCCTTAGCAGCAGGGGCTCCTTCAGTACCAGCAGCAGCTGATGCTTTGAGCATGTCTCCACGTCTCTCTCACTCCCAGAACTCAGGGACATGTGTCTCCCTCAACCTGCTCTGTGGTTACGTGGCTCTGGCCATCATGCAGCCTCTTACCTCTGACTGGACTGTCTTTCCTACTTTCCCTCCAACCCCGGCCTCAGTCTCCTCCCTCTCCTGCTGCCAAAGTACACCTTGTCCGCCTGATAAACTCCTACACATCCCTCAAGAGCCAGCTTAAGGATTCACTTTTCTGCAAAGCTTTCACTCACTTCCCAGATCTGGTCCATCATTGTAGCCAGGGACTGAGGGTCCCTGAAGAGAGTGTAAAGTGGGATGATGACTTTCCAGTAGTTTCAAACTGAGCTGAATCAAGAAGAATGTTGCTCTGTTCATGACCTTGCTGCCTATGGAGAATTCATGGTAAGCTGTGTTGATGAGGACCCAAGGCTGTTTGGAATCCAATGTCTTGAAGAATGGGCCTTGAACAATGAGTGTATCAGGGCTTTCTCACAAAAGGAGGTGAATAGTATTGAGAACAAAAGTGATTTCATTTATAACGGAAGAGGGAGAAAAATGAAGATATACAGGTGGAGATGCTATAGATATTACTATTTACCTAAGTTTATGTTCTAAAAGTAGCCAGATAAGTGGTGGAATCCTGTACTTGACTAAACAAGCAAAGAGATCGTTTCATATTTGTAACTTCAAAGTATATTGATTAACTCATGTTTGGACCAGATGATGGTAGAGGTACATTTCTCTCTATTATCTATCTCTTTGGTGTTTCCAGAGCACTCTTACATTATCATTGTTGTCCTTTCATTAGTCTGCTGAGCTGTCAACATGATGAGGTCAGAGTTTTGCTCATTCTGGTGTCTCCAGCGACTAGCAGAGTTTTTGACATATGGTAGGTATTTGATAAGTATTTGTGGAATAAATTGATGTGTATATAATGTCATAGTTTGGTTCCTCTCATTTACTGTTGTGTCTCTGGAACCTAAAACAACATCAGCATGTTGTTGGATGCTCTCAGGAAATATTTCTTTTTTTTTTTTTTTTGCTTTATCTTTTTTTCTTTTTTTTTTAACACCTTTATTAGAGTATAATTGCTTTACAATGGTGTGTTAGTTTCTGTTTTATAACAAAGTGAATCAGCTATACGTATACATATACCCCCATATCTCCCCCCTCTTGCATCTCCCTCCCTCCCACCCTCCCTATCCCACCTCTCTAGGTGGTCACAAAGCACCGAGCTGATCTCCCTGTGCTATGCAGCTGCTTCCCACTAGCTATCTATTTTACATTTGGTAGTGTATATATGTCCATGCCACTCTCTCACTTCGTCCCAGCTTACCCTTCCCCCTCCCCATGTCCTCAAGTCCATTCTCTGCGTCTTTATTCCTGTCCTGCCCCTACATTCTTCAAAACCATTTTTTTTCTTTAGATTCCATATATATGTGTTAGCATACAGTATTTGTTTTTCTCTTTCTGACTTACTTCACTCTGTAGGACAGACTCTAGGTCCATCCACCTCACTACAAATAATTCAATTTTGTTTCTTTTTAAGGTTGAGTAATATTCCATTGTAGATATGTGGCACATCTTCTTTATCCATTCATCTGTCAATGGGCACTTAGGTTGATTCCATGTCCTGGCTATTGTAAATAGAGCTACAATGAACATTGGGGTGCATGTGTCTTTTTGAATTATGGTTTTCTCAGGGTATATGCCCAGTAGTGGGATTGCTGGGTCATATGGTAGTTCTGTTTTTCGTTTTTTAAGGAACCTCCGCACTGTTCCCATAGTGGCTGTATCAATTTACATTCCCACCAGGAAATAGTTCTTAAACAAGTGAATATAGTAGAGCTGATCGTCTCTAGCCCTCACCTTTGACGTGAGGACATACTGCATGTCATGAGCCTAATACAGTGCCTGGTATGCATTAGCTACTCATTGTGTGTGCTTTTTCTTCTTGTCAGCTTGGAGAAGCAAGCTGAGGTGTTCTGGGAGAGGAAAAAACCCTCCTAGCTAGCATACAATGGATCCTCAGAGGGAATATGGCTACCATCAAGCCAACAGGACATTCATCACCTGATAGACGTATGCTTATCAGACCCTTAAAATGCTGTTTGATAATTGATGTTTACGATGGTAGAATGGTCCAGCTGAAAAGACACTGCGAGTTCATCTAATGCATCCCTCAAATTATACAGGTGACAAAATGGGGCCTCATGAGCATCTAAGCAACGGGCCGTGAGTCCAGAGGTGTGTTGGTGCCGAGCAGGGGACAGAACTCAGGCCTCTTGTCTCCTAATCTGGAGCTCTTTCCATTCTACCAGGTTGTTGTAACAATAATTTGTATCAATTAGAAGGAAGATATTAGGCTTTTTTTTAAAAAAAGAGAGAGAAAAAGCCATTACTTCTAAATTTTTAAAAGAATGTTCTTTGGGTTGGGGAAGGCTGGAAAAGGACACGGCTGTGGGATCAACAACATACATTGAATTTTAGAATTCCTCACGTGTGTACAGATTTCACCATGAACCAAAAGTGGAGCGATTACCAGTTGAAGATACTGAAGCCCTAAGTCCAGGAAATTCTGAGGTGCTGGGTGTCTGATGGGCTTCCAGAATTGGTACCTTTTCTTGACCATCCACAGCAGGATCTGAGGTGTGAGAACTATTTGAGAGCAGAGGGCCTCGTTTGGTGTAGGAAGGGAAAGGATCCACAAAGGATCTCCTGATGCCCCTGGCGGTGGAGGGCTGGCCCCAAAGGCAGACAAAGGATGTCTGAAGTTCTCCTTGTTGAGGGGCAGAGCAGAGAGGTTACACAGGTGGTTTCTGGAACAAAAGCCTGGAGTCTGAATTCCATTTGTACCACTCACTCATTTATCTTGGGCAACTTTAAAATTTCCAAAGCTTTGATTTCCTCATGTCGGAGAAGGGGACGTTTCCCCCTCTCCCCCTCTTGAGTTCTTGTGGCTGGACTAATAATAAAATTGACACAAGACAGATGAACAGGAGAAAAAGAAATGAATTTTAATTCAGGCACATGGAGATCTCAGAGAAATGGGACCTAAGAAGCGGCCAAAGAGGACAGCTTTTATACTTTTTAGACAAAGAAACAATAAATTTGTGAGGAACTGAGGGGACAAAAAAACTGAGGTTTGGGGTGCCCAAGGAGTGAAGAATCCAAACAGAGTCTGGGCTTGGGGTCAATTGAAGAAGGTCACAAGTTTTGTTTATAGAGGCTTCTCGGCCATCTCTGGTGGTAAGGGTGTCCTTCCATCTCCAGATGCAGGGAGTACACCTTTCACCTGAGATATTTATTTCCTGCTTTCAGGGAGACAGAAAGGAGGGTCAGAGTGTCCCTCTTGCACTGGCCACTTCTTAAGTCACTTTAATTCAAAATAATCAATATGCCATGAGGCACATTTTGGGGTGTCCTACCTGGGGCCCCAACACTAACTTGTAACATGGGTATGATAATAATAATGTTTGGGGAGTAATTTATCACAGTGCCTGGCACTTAGGATAAATTATTGAAAACTTGTAATTGCAAGATACTTCA
This sequence comes from Delphinus delphis, assembly GCF_949987515.2. Lineage (NCBI taxonomy): Eukaryota > Metazoa > Chordata > Mammalia > Artiodactyla > Delphinidae > Delphinus > Delphinus delphis. The sequence continues at coordinate 80,138,807 of NC_082698.1, read as the reverse complement.
TATGCATAGACATTTCTGGAAAAAGATCTAGTCAGGAAAGCCAAGCTCCACTCAGCAGGAACTGTTTGTCAGGGTTTTGCCTGACCCACTGGAGAGGAAAGGGCCTGGAAACTCTAACTTCCTATGATTGGATGGCTCAGCAGGTAACTCAGGGACAGTTACTAATGCCACACTTTCCTCTTCTTTGCCTTCAACAAAACACTGCCATTCGTCTCCCCCACCTGGAGGGCAAAGCTCAGCTCCCTGGTTTGCCATCCTGGCTGGTCTCTAATGCCCTGGGAGAGCTTAATGGGCAAACACCCAATCTCCCTGGAGTTCGCCTTCACCCAACAAGAAATAAGAAGGTATCATTCCTTCCTGGAATCCCAGCGTTTCTGGATCTGCATTTTCCACGTGCCCTCCAGGCTGGAAAGCAGGGCTGTCTTTGAAGCACGGTCCATTTTATGATAGATAACATCTTTTTTTTTTTTTTTTTTTCGGTACGCCGGCCTCTCACTGATGTGGCCTCTCCCATTGCGGAGCGCAGGCTCAGCGGCCATGGCTCACAGGCCCAGCCGCTTCATGGCATGTGGGATGTTCCCGGACCGGGGCACAAACCCGTGTCCCCTGCATCAGCAGGCGGACTCTCAACCACTGTGCCACCAGGGAAGCCCTAACATCTCTTTTTTAAACGCCTGTATTCTCTCTCTTGCATGCCAGGCCTGGTGGGAAGCAAAGGGCCTCCCCGAAGGAGACAAGCCCATTCTCCAGTTCACGTGCCCCCAGAAACATCACAGAGCCCTGCCTGTCCCTCCTGAGCACCGGTTCCCCAGAGACACAGGAGTAAAAAGGGAAGTCACTTGGTGTCCTATTTCTTAGAAGTCTGAACAATAGAAAGATTTCCTGTGAAACCAGCTGAGAGCTAAATATTCTTGGAAAGGGCCTACATGAGTCATATTTGCAGCATCTGGAGAAGAACACTTCCGTGAACCCCAAGAAGGCACAGGTGCTTCAGAGGGCGGGGGGAAACAAGTATCAAAGTCGTCATAGGGGTGTCACAGGGACACTCTCAACATTGGCTCTGGGCACAGAGTAGAGTATGTGAAGTTTGTTGTGTGTGTGTTTTACTTGCTAACTTTCCACCTCTGTCCCAGAGAGCCTGTGAAACCACCTAGCAAATCTCTTCATTCCTGGAGGAAAGCAGTTAATAAATGAGTCTTAACTCAGTCTCTTGATTTAAAATGAAATCAAGCTTAGCTTTATCATTTTCCAGGGAGATTCTGGATTTTAAAAAGTAATTTTTAGGGGACTTCCCTGGTGGCGCAGTGGATAAGAATCCGTCTGCCAATTCAGGGGACACGGGTTCGAGCCCTGGTCCGGGAAGATCCCAAGTGCAGCGGAGCCACTAAGCCCGTGCGCCACAACTACTGAGCCTGTGCTCTGGAGCCCGTGAGCCACAACTACTGAACCCGCGTGCTACAACTACTGAAGCCCGCGAGCCACAACTACTGAAGCCCGTGTGCCTAGAGCCCGAGCTCCACAACAAGAGAAGCCACCGCAGTGAGAAGCCCGCGCACCGCAACGAAGAGGAGTCCCCACTGGCCGCAACTAGAGAAAGCCCATGCGCAGCAACGAAGACCCAGCGCAGCCAAAATAAATAAAATAAATTTATTTTTTTTTAAAAAGTAATTATTAGTGAGAACATGCATAATTCAAATGGAAGGACTCATAAACGTGGCACTTCCAGCCAGAGTCAGGAAGGTGTGTGGCAGCGCCCCCCAGGAGCCCCATCCTTTCCACACACACGGTTGCTGGATGTCCAGTCTCAGAGACCAGGGCTGTGGACAAAGGCGTCTCTCCCCCTCTCTCCTTCTCTCTTTCTCTGTAAAGTAGCTAAACTTCCTCAGTACTGATTACTCAACAAAGAAGATAGGAACTGCATTTTTTGAAGACCAAAACCTGGCCCATAGGTGTCCCTGTTGGGTTTGATCTTGTTTCCCTTCTTAAATGTAAGATTTCCCTTGAAGGAAGGGGGGCGTTTGGCCTCCAAGGCTAAGCTAAGGAAGAAATCTTCAACAAACAAAGGATGCCGCTCGCTATCAAGCCCTCAGCCCCTGCAGCCAGCCCCAACGGTGTACCCCGAGAGCTCTCAGGATGGGACAGAACAGGATACCTGTCCTCAGCAGCTGAGGTACATATCAAAGAAATGATCTCAATGAGCCCAGACTCTTGCATCTGCCCATACAGAGAAAAGCACTACATTCATGAACTTGAGATGTCTGGTTTTCTTTAATTAACTGTAATTAACAGACGTTCTGACTCCCTGGTCTTTGTTGCAAAAACCCCTATATATCCTGGCTCCGCCCTGACCTCTTTGGAGCTATCCCTCCAGCTATCTGGAGGGATAGTGTCTCCCAGGCCTAAGTTCTCAGCAAGTCCACCAAATAAAACATAATTCTCACCTTTTAGGTTGTGCAGTTTCTACCTGTGGACACTTCCTTTTTCTCAGAGTTTCTGCAGAATGTTTTCTCCAGGAAGACTTCACAGGAGACTGGTGTGAGCCGGCGTTGAAGGTAGGACCGAGATTTCTCTCTGTCTCTGCTCCCTTCATTTAAAACAAGCTTGGCCCCTGAATTGCTGGACTTTCTGACCTCTCACCCTTACCTCCCCCAAATCCTGTGCAGCTGTTCTACTGTGGAGGCCCTTCTGGCTCTGCCCAGACTTCTCTCTGTGGGATGCCCTCCTCCCTCTCCCCTGAATAACTCCTAATCGTCCTTTGCTACAGTGCTCAAAATATGTGCCACACAGGGACTTCCCTGGTGGTCCAGTGGTAAAGAATCCGTCTTCCGATGTAGGGGACACGAGTTCGATCCCTGGTCAGGGAACTAAGATCCCCCATGCCGCGGGGCAACTGAGCCCGCATTCCACAACTACTGAGCTCGCGTGCCTCACCTAGAGCCTGCGTGCCACAAACTACAGAGCCCATGCGCCCCAATAAAAAAAAAAGTGCCACACACCAGCTGCTGGTCTGGGACAATCCGTTAGTGGCTTGTGACGAGACAAGAATGTTAAATGACTGACTCACTGAGCACACTGTTTAGTTCAGTCAATGCTCTTTCTCAATGAAGGAAGCAGTGTGGATTTACCTTCTGACGCAAGCTCCCTTTCTGGTCACAGGCTGACCTGCCCGAGTCCAGGATTGATCCGTTCTCCTCTGGGAAACCCCCAGCAGCCCCTCCATGCCCACCTCATCTCTCCCTTATAGGGGAGCAGAATTTGCCACCCCAAAATGTGTCTCTTTGGCATAAGGATTAATTTAGGCTGATTATTTTTTAAATTATTAATTAATTAATTTATGGCTGCATTGGGTCTTCGTTGCCATGCGCGGGCTTCTCATTGCGGTGGCTTCTCTTGTTGCGGAGCACGGGCTCTAGGCGCACGGGCTTCAGTACTTGTGGCGTGTGGGCTTCAGTAGCTGTGGCTCGCGGGCTCTACAGCACAGGCTCAGTAGCTGTGGCACACGGGCTTAGTTGCTCCGCAGCATGGGGAATCCTCCCGGACCAGGGCTCGAACCCGTGTCCCCTGCATTGGCAGGTGGATTCTTAACCACTGCACCACCAGGGAAGTCCCTAGGCTGATTATTTTTAAGAGACAGAAGACTCAGGAAGTCTCTCTTTTTCCCTCCCTCTTAGCTGACTAAAGAATTTGGATAAAGGGTCAGTTCTCAGAATAGAGCTATCTCCAGAGGTATCTGCAGAGAACATGGCCTAGGTGTGGTGGGGAAACGCAGCAGGGCTTAGAGATCAGAGTTCACTCCGTGTCCCATTGTCTCTGCCTGGCCCAGCAAACATTTGTTTGCGGAACATTTGCTTTTTCATCTCCATGTCAATTGCCTTCCTCCCCTTTCAAGTCCCAAATCCCTGCTCTTTTGTCTTTAGCTGAAGGTGGTGTTTAAGGTGAGGGCTTGGAGCATTTTGGTGAGTTACTCAGTTCTCCTGGGTCTCTGCCGTACATACGTCTTATTAAACTTCTGCTTGATTTTCTCCTGTTCATCTGTCTCATGCCAGTTAATTCTTAGGCCAACCAGGAGAACCTAGAAGGGCAGAAGAAAATGTCTTCCTTCCTGACACCCCACCTCACCCCACCAGTGTCAAAACACCTAGCAAACTCTATTGGAATCATCTATTTTCCCCAGGTTGTTTATAAGCATTTTTAAAATATCTGGGACTTGACACCTAATGGATGCTGAGGAAATATCTGTTGAATGAGTCAATAAATGACTTTTCAGTGTTTTCAGTACTGAGCATTCATTCCTTTTGTACGGTTAACAACCTGGACGAGAATTTCTTTTTTTTTTTGGACACATCACATGGCTTGTGGGATTTTAGTTCCCTGACCAGGGATCGACTCGGGGCCCTCAGCAGTGAAAGTGCAGAGTCGTAACCACTGGACCACCAGGGAAGTCCTTGGTGAGAATTTTTAATTAACTTTTTATGCAGTTTGGGGTATTGTACTTTCTGTCTTCCTAATATTTTAAGCCTTAACTAGGATTTCAAAGACAGAATAGATTTAGCCTTTCAGATAAATTTACCCTTTCCACAAATATCACACAGGAACCAGAAATGGGTTAAATTATGTTCCCTTGAACCCCCTTTGATTACCATCAGCTAAAGTTGTAAATATGGTAGCATGGAAGGCAGGGCGTTTAGCTCTCACACCCAGGTTGCTGGCTCTGTCTCTGCCCGTCTCCACTCTGCAATCTGCTTGGGGTCTTGGTTATGCCTTCTCTCCACTCAGTGGTTCCTTGCTCAGGCCGTAGAGGAGCGACAGTGATGCAAAGATTTATCCTATCTTAGTGCTCCCAGGACACTCCTTATTTCCTGCTGAAGCCTCGGTTTCCTTAAACAAACCTCTGGAGCTTTGGGCGCTGTGAGACACAGCTGCAGCTTGGCTGAAGCTGCCATTTCAATAGTGTGTTTGTTTTCTCATGCTCTGCTTCCTTTGCTCATGAAAAGCCTTCCCTCTGATAAACAATAGGTCACCTGGACCCCTAAGTTTAAGAATAACATACACTCTACCCACAGTGCGTCTCCACCAAAAATACAGTGGTTGACAGAAATAGAAAACTCCCCAAGAGAAAAATAAAATGGATATGAGGACGAGCTAGTTAACCAAATTCCTGAGCCTCTGCCTTTCAACACAAATCTATCTGCTCATGTCTTTCTCCACACGGTGCACATTCGTCCCAGTATATCGGGGGTGTGTGTGTGTGCACGCACGTGTTTTAAGTAAATACTCCAGGTGCATTTATAGACTTTTTAAAATAAATTTATTTATTTATTTATTTTTGGCTGTGTTGGGTCTTCGTTTCTACGCGAGGGCTTTCTCCAGTTGCGGCGAGCAGGGGCCACTCTTCATCGCGGTGCGCGGGCCTCTCACTGTCGCGGCCTCTCTTGCTGCGGAGCACAGGCTCCAGATGCGCAGGCTCAGTAGTTGTGGCTCACGGGCTTAGCTGCTCCGCGGCATGTGGGATCCTCCCGGACCAGGGCACGAACCCGTGTCCCCTGCATTGGCAGGCGGACTCCCAACCGCTGCGCCACCAGGGAAGCCCCTAGTCTTTTTTGTAACTTAACTCCCCCCAACCCCTAACCCTGACTGACACCTACGCATTGGAGACTAAAACACCCAGAAGAAATCTTGAGCTGAGCACCCTAATGAGACAGGGGCTGCCTGGGTGGTATTGGACTCCATATTATAAGACTAATTCGATAAACTTAAATTTCTACAACCTGTTTCAGGGAGGAAACTAGCTTTCCTTTGGAATTGGCCTTCGAGCCAGAAGGTTATTACTTGGCTGTTGGCAGCCTTTAAACTGTTGGCAAAGGATGTTTTCCTTAGCAACAATTATACAAATCTGACATGCACAGGGTGTTTTTAAACTGTATAAAGTACTTTCATTTTCATTATCTCTTTGAATCCTTCCCAACTATAGACACTTCAGTCGTTTTAAGGGTGAAGCGTTTGGGGACTTCTCTGGTGGCGCAGTGGATAAGAATCCGCCTGCCAATGCAGGGGACACGGGTTCGAGCCCTGGTCTGGGAAGATCCCACATGCCACGGAGCAACTAAGCCCGTGCACCACAGCTACTGAGCCTGTGCTGTAGAGCCCGCGAGCCACAGCTACTGAGCCTGTGTGCCACAACTACTGAAGCCCATGCGCCTAGAGCCCGTGCTCCACAACAAGAGAAGCCACCGCAATGAGAAGCCCATGCACCTCAACAAAGAGTACCTCCAACTCGCCGCAACAAGAGAAAGCCCTTGCGCAGCAACAAAGACCCAAAGCAGTCAAAAAAAAAAAAAAAGGATGAAGCGTTTGAGACTGAGAGATTTTAGGTATTTTGCCCCAAATCACACAGAGAGTAAATGGCAAACCTGGACTCCATGCCCCATATTCTGACCCCTGTTCCGGCATCTTCCTCCCTGCCTTCTGTGGGCTGAGGAGTAGCAAATACATATTCATGACATTATCACCAGTCTTTTTGTTTTTCCCCAGTCAGTCTGGCTGGATTGAGAAAAAATCTGCAAGGGCAGCAGCTGTTACATCACACTGGGGCGGCGTTGGTGGGGGCCAGTGGATGCCCGCTGGTCTTCAACATGCCTGCTCCTCCCAGGGCCTGATCAGCTCTCTGGGTGTAGGTCTTGAAACTGAGCAGGACCCTGTGGGGCTCCTGGACATGGAGGCCTTTCTGTGTCCCCCATTTCTTGTTTGTAGGGAACAGACTCCAGCCTCCGTGACCTTCCCTGAGTCCCAAGGGCACATTCAAACAGTTGCTAATCAGGGAAGGGAGGGGTTGCAGAGACAAGGGAGAAGCAGTCAAGAAACAATAGCGCAGGGTGAGGCCCGCGTACCGCAAAAAAAAAAAAAAAAAAAAAAAAAATGCAGGCCCTGCACACACCCGGATCCTTAGTAGCAGCTCCGCCTTTGAAACATTGCTATAAAACTCCTCACCAAATCCTCCAAGTTTGGGACACAGAGGTACTGTGGGGCACGAGCCCACTGTATCCCGCTTTGCCTAGCAAAGCAGTAAGGCTGTTCTTTTCTGCTTCACCCAAAACTCTGTCTCCGAGATGTGATTCAGCACTGGTGCACAGAGGCCGAGTTTTCAGCATCAGTCTGAGAACATGGACCAGGTAAGGCCAAGTCCATGGCAGTCCTATCTGTCCTTCCTTTCCCTCCAACATGCAAGGGAATGAAACGTGACAATCAGTTTCTTCCAACAGTCCTTTGCCTCCAGGGTAAATGGTGAGTTGAAGGGTTTGGGTAAGGATGAGGATTGTGGCCATGGCGACTTCATTACACTGAAAGAAACCTGTACTTTCCTATACAAACGATACCCCTTTGTTATCATTGCCTTTGGAGCTCAGTATTAGCAGCTGAAATTGTCTTAGAATTAAATGAACAGATCCTGAACTGTCCATTGACCTTGTCAGTGAGAGGTAATTATCTCACTGGAGCTTTAACACAAGCTGAAAATCATTATGCTTTTCAACATGACAAAATTGGCTGGAAAAGTCTACTGAAAATTCCATCTGATCTCACAGAATTTGCTTGTGAGAGTTTCAGTGAAAAGGAAACATAATTAACATCCGAAAATGTCTTATCACTGGGCTTGCCTGGGCTCTGCGGATGTGTGTCTGAAAAGCTGAATATTTACTAATGCGCTTACTGAAAATGGATTAAGATAAAACCTTCTGTCTCACTTTGTGTTTAGATTACTCAGACCCCCAACCCTGGGAAGATTTCAAATTCAGTTTTAGGTGGAGGCTAGATCAGCTGCCCACTCAAAAAATAAAACTCTCCGTGGGCCACTGAGCCTCAGGATTTGGGAAGGAGTTCGCAGGGCCTGTGGGGAGCAGGGGCCAAACTAAGAAACGAAAATAACTGGAAGTAGAGGAAACAAGTAAAAAGTGCGGATGACAAGGCCCCTGAACTATGAATCATTGATCTGCAGTCACCGAGGGCAGACGGTTGCCCCTGTCAGCTGGAAACAGCACACCATGACCCAGGCTTCTGGGCCAGCAGGCCACCCTTGAACTCATAACTGTGAGCACACAGGGTAGGGGGTCCCTGGAGAAAAGGAACCCGACATGGCTTTCTTGACATAAGAGAAGCCATTTTGGGCCTAAGCCATTCTGTGATCTAAGCCTGGCCACAATGCTTGCCCTTGAACAGGTCTCGGTAATTAATGATCTTAAGGAAACAAAAGAATGTCGGAACAAAAGGCTATTACCAGGCAAGAGCAGTAACAATAGCAAGGATAATATAGCAGGTGTAAATACACCCAGTCCTGTTTCAATGGTAAGGATTAGCCTGACGCTCAACCACCCGATCAACTGGAACCTAAGGGGGGATGAGCTTGACCTTTTCTGACCCTGGTGACTTCAATCAGCTAAAGCTTGGCCTCCGTCTAGGCCTCAGCCCCTTCATGAACATGCATGGACCCTTAGCTGAAAACTTCCCCAATTTTGCTGTTGGCGGGAGACACCGCCTTAGGTAAGATCCCCCGTGTTCTCTTTCCTTGCTGCCAGTAATCAATCCTTTATTCTCCCGATCTTTGGCTTGGTCGTGTGTTTTGGCTTGACACCCACCAAGAGGCGAAGCCAGGTCTGGGGGTAACAAAACCTACAGCCAAAGCCTCAGATGCCTATCAGCACACGTGGGCCTCTGACCCTGTGATATTCCTACATTCAGGCAGCGTGATCAACGATAAAGGAAGGGGAAGCAGAGCTCCGGACAGGAGAGTCCACTGTGCCTACAGCCAAGGACCCCAAGCCCCCTGAATGCCGCGCTGCCATTGGAAGAATGACCTGCTATCTTTGTCCTGACGGGGGAGGATATTCACAGGAGACAGGTGAGCACAGCGACCGTGGTTAGACGTTTCTTGTTGTTTAATGCGTGCGTGGTAATCACATGTTATTCAACTTTTTAAAAATACACACATAAGTGGAGTTCCCAAACAGAACAACAACAACAGAAAGCCGTGGGTATCTTACTTCCCGTATTACACTTGACCGTGTGACGCTTCTGTCTGGGTGCTACGGAACGGGGCCGTGGCTACTGCCTTCTAAGCTCAGCTCCCCTTACCAGCCCACCATCAACATCCCAGCTCTGCCTCCTCTATTTTCTGCCACTTCACTGAGATAAACTCTGAGCTGAGCACACAGGAAGTGCTCCATAAAAGGCCGGTGTTGATGGAGGACCAAAGCCACCAGAGCCACAGACCGAAGGTCCTCTTTGCTGTGGTCTGCATCTGCCAGGCCACGTGCACACTGCATTTCTTGGGTCAGAACAACTAGAAACACAAAACTTGGTCTCCAGTCATTCCCCCTCAGTGAGAATTTAAGCTCGTATCTTGCACGCAACATTGTGCAAAGATCTACAAGATCCATTAGGGCCGATTACTGCCTGTGGGGAATTTGCACTGCGGACGGAACAACGTGCACCTGGAAACAGAAAGCATAAGCATGCGGAAGAATTTAAACTGACCTCCTGCATCTGTCCTTGAAGCGGTGTCTCGAAGACCGGCTGGTGCTTCCCCACAGACCTCACGCGGAGGCCCTCCGCAGCTCAGCAGCTCCGCCAGGCCCTGCCTTCCGCCCGCAGGCTTGGATATTTAATTTCGCCACTTGTCTCTTAGAAGCAGGTATATATTAACTAAGCTCAGAAGATTGATCCGAAAGGTGGAAAGCCAATTTATTAATTATGAAGGAACCAGAACACTCACATTTGTGTGACCAGTGGACTTTCCGACTGTCGAGGGACTGCAGTGGGAAGCGTGCTGGGGATGAGAAGGCTGAGGATGTGGGTGAAGTCAGAACAGCAGCATCTGAGGAAGCCAAGATTCCGTGGCTCCCGGTGAGACAGACCGAGAATCCACCTCCTGCTGGGGAAGGCAAGGTCTGGCCAACGGAGGACGAGGAACTCATGCCGAGTGGAACTAGTGAATTGGGTCCTGCTCTTGTTGGCGTCCCAGAGGAATATAGACTCAGGGGATAGAGCTCTTGGTGGAAAAAGAGAAACTGTTGGGGTTTTTTTTTTGTTTTTTGGTTGTTTTTTTTGCCTATCACTGTTGTGGCCTCTCCCGTTGTGGAGCACAGGCTTTGGACGCGCAGGCTCAGCGGCCATGGCTCACGGGCCCAGCCGCTCCGCGGCACGTGGGATCTTCCCGGACCAGGGCACGAACCCGTGTCCCCTGCATCGGCAGGCAGACTCTCAACCACTGCGCCACCAGGGAAGCCCGAGAAACTGTTTTTATATTTATTTACTTATTTATTATCTCAGAGAACATTTTTTTTCATGATCCATATAATATTAGCATACTAAGTATTGCCATTTATAATATAACTATTACACTCAGACCAATTCATCTAAATACAGATGGCCAATGTAATTTTTTAAAAAATCATTTCCACAAGATACACTGAGAAATTGTTTTTATAACCTTCTTTTGCAAATGTTCTTTCAAATATCTGACTGAATTCTGTTCCCGATTTTGCCAGTTAATACCACGTCCATGGCTAAGCCCCTCGGGTGGCGATGCCTTACTTCCTCCATCTCGGGATGAGACTCAGGCACTATTTAGCTCCTTCTTGTGGCTCAAGTGAGCGGGATAGAAAGAGAAGTGGCTTATACTGTAATTTACCTTAATTTCAGAGAGAGGATAGAGGAGCACCACGTAGGGTCTAGGCCTCAGTCTTCAGGAGACCTGTTCTCTCTGAAGCCCAAAAGAAAAAAATGAAATAAATAAATATTATTTCTTTATTATAAATAAAGGGAAGGAGCTGGGGGAGACACCTGAGCAATAAAATAATCACCCCCCAGAATTTTTTTGAAAGGCCCATGCATTTCCCTCAACAGAAGAGGAGCCCCCACTCGCCGCAACTAGAGAAAGCCCGTGTGCAGCAACGAAGACCCAACACAGCCAAAAATAAATAAATAAATAGATTTATTAAAAGAACAAAATCAAAAAACTGGCTTTCTTTTCTCTTTTTTTTTTTTTGAAGTATACTAGATTTACAATGTTGCGTTCATTTCTGGCATAGAAAAAGTGATTCAGTTACACATATGTGTAAGTATTCTCTTTCATATTCTTCTCCATTATGGTTTATACAGGATATTGAATATAGTCCCTATACTATACAATAGGACCTTGTTGTTTATCTATTTTATATATAGTGGTTTGTACCTGCTAATCCCAAACTCCTAATTTGTCTCTCCCCGCCTTTCCCCTTTGGTAACCATAAGTTTCTTTTCTGTGTCTGTGGGTCTGTTTCTGTAAAATGGGCTTTCCTTATAGCATCTGTATCAAGTCAGCAAGTTCCTTCATCTTCAGACTGTTCTCTGTGGCTTGTCATCCAGCAATAGATACCTGAGAAGCTAAATATCTAAACAGCTTTTTCAATTTGTCCCCTGGTTGCTGTCACAAGCTCTGCTAGTTTTGCGCCCTTCATGTGTTTTAAATCTCCCCAGAGCCACTGCCGCAGCTGAGGCTCTCCTGGTCTCCCACCTGCATCACTGCGACAGACTCACAACAGGCCTTCCAGCTCCAGAGTCCCCTTTGCCAGTTCTGAGTCTATTTGTAAAACGCTAGGAGATAGAAACGTGGTCCTGCCACTGTCACTTGTGCTCTGCTAGCCTATCCTTTTAACAGTGGAAGTGGCTGTGTGTAAAGCGGGGCAAGAAGACACCTTCGGGAGTAAATCCTAGCTCTCCTGGGGCAGCAGCGAGCTGCTGGTTGTTCAATTTCATGGCCAGACACGCTGGGGTCAGCAGCTGCCCCCCGACGGCCCTGGGCCTGTGTTGTGTGAGAACAGTTCATGCCCAGGAACTTCGTGGGACAGGTACCAGGAGGGCATCTGCCAGCAGGCCAGACAGCTGTTTCCATTAAATGCCAGGTGAAAAATGGAAAGAAAATTCCATCTGTGGGACTTCCCTGGTGACACAGTGGTTAAGAATCTGCCTGCCAATGCAGGGGACACGGGTTCGAGCCCTGGTCTGGGAAGATCGTTCAGAGCAACTAAGCCCATGCGCCACAACTACTGAGCTTGCGCTCTAGAGCCCACGTGCCACAACTACTGAAGCCTGTGTGCAGCAACGAAGACCCAAAGCAGCCAAAAATAAATACATAATTAATTAAAAAAACTAAAATCCATCTGTAGCCCCATGAGACCTGGCTTCTATTATCAGATAAGTTTGTGTGTGCCTGTTGGGATGTGTGTGGAATTTCTCATAAATTTTTGCTTCACTTTCCAAATGGTATACATCTTTCTTCGGCCTTTTGCGTTTCCTCTTCTCTCTCTGTCTCTCCCCCAACCCCTATCTCTGTCCCTGTCTCGAACCCTCCACTCTGCTTCTGCCATTTCTTCCCTTTCTCCTCAATGAGCACTGGACAGAGAACAGAATTTACTTAAAGAAAATAAGTAAATAAATAATAAACCCCAAAATGATTAATTGGTAAAAAGAAATATTTTCAGTCATTCATTTTTTACCCCCTTATAACTTTTATGCTGTTTTCCTCAAATAATTTATGCTTTAGCAGCTTTGTTCAAATTTTGGAGTTTTCTAGGGGCTTATTGCTAATTTGGGGGCGATTCATCACGGAGTATTTTGCTGCTTTCGGCATCGTCTTGTTTCAGATGTGTCTTGGGGTGCCTCTGGCAATGTTTTTATGAATTTTAATTTTATCTTTGGAGCAAGGTAAATGGGCCCAAAATAAATTGGTTGAAAATGCATGTTTCCAACCACTAGTTCAAGCACTGATAACTCATGTGGCCTCTGAGTGATTCTGTGACAACTCAGTGAATTTGTCTGCTTTCAAACCAATTTTGTTGTTTAAAATTTTTTTAATTCATTTTATTTGTTTATTTATTTATTTATTTTGGCTGCATTGGGTCTTTGTCGCTGGGCTTTCTCTAGTTGGGGCGAGCAGGGGCTACTCCTTGTTGTGGTGTGCGGGCTTCTCATTGCAGTGGCTTCTCTTGCTGTGGAGCATGGGCTCTGGGTGCATGGGCTTCAGTAATTGTGGCTTGTGGGCTCAGTAGTTGTGGCACAGGGGCTTAGTTGCTCCGCAGCATGTGGGATCTTCCTGGACCAGGGCTCGAACCCGTGTCCCCTGCATTGGCAGGTGGATTCTTAACCACTGCACCACCAGGGAAGCCCCATTAATTTGCTAAGTGTTTTCTTAAAGAGATGTCCCAAATGATACGAACCGCAGGCCCACACTACGTAGATTCATTGCTGTGCTGAACTCAGTAGGGAAAATATAACTGGCTAATGTTTTTGTTCTCATCCCACTCATCAAAGAATGGAAGCCACAGGAGTTCTGAGCTCTATTAACATTCCACCTGCTACACTTGCCCTCTGGACACAAAATAACATTTGAATCGCACCCAAGGAATACCCTGTTTTTCTCCCCTTCCTGTCATCATTCCCCTCCACCTGGGGGTCCACACTTCCCACTGTGCCTGTCTTCATTCCCATAGTGATGCTACTTAGCACTCTTTACCCCAATAACACAGGCTACGTTTATAAGATTATTCCTGAATGCTCTAGGGCCACAGTTAGCTATTTTCCAGGGAGAAGGGACTTCAAACCCTTCATGTTTATAAAATCCAAAATCCTTTGCTAGAACAACCTAAGACGTTCAATACATTTCTAAAAAATGACAGGAAGTGCTGAAGGCAGAACTATGGCCTTCACGGGGCGGGGGCGGGGGGGGGGTTAATAATGACTTTGTTAAGCAATGAGTCAACCGTTTGGGACCTACTGGACTTGAAAAACAAGATCTGTCAAAGAGAAACTGGCGGAGCTGGAAGGCTGGCCACCCCAGAGGGCAGGGGTGAAGTGGGTGTGGGGAATTTCAAGAACAGTCAGGAAATCTGTTGGGTCCAATATTTGAGATACAGACACATATCAGTTTTGATCCTTTTAGGTCTGTCTGCTTGTGGCAAAATATCGCTGGCGGCTGGTCAGAGGACCTCCGCTCTGGTGAGGAAAAGTGGTGGGAAGTGAGCCTGGCCAGCGGGGCCCCAGTCAAAAAATTCATATATCAAGATGAGGTACTAACCCAGCCAAGGAGGAGAAGGACGCCTAGAAGGGCACCTGCATAGAACCAACTAGTATGTGAGCAGGTGGGTAAGGGGTCCTCCAGGTCCAGGCCATTTTGTTCTGTGTATTTGTTTATTTGACTTTAGACATTATCTATTGACTTCCTACTACAAAATATTAGAATTTAGCTCCCTTTGCTCACCCCCCCAATCCCCTGCTACACACAAACACTGCCCTCTGCCCGTCCTGCCAATATAGATGTTTGGTTGAATCCACATATTGTGTATTTATCCATTATTACAACTGTGTAATTATTGCTCACAGCCAAGCTAGGTCCAGATGACAGGGAGTGTCCTATGATTACATTTTCTTTTTAATATAAGTTTTTACTTTTCATGAAATTAATAATGCAGATTTTTGGTTTGTTTCGTTTTTTTTTTTTTTCCATTGCTTTATTAAGGAATAAATTACATGTGGTGAAACGTTATCTTAAGCGCCCAGCTTAATGACTTTTACATAGGATATGCCTGTGACGCCGGGACATATCTGTCACCCTAGAAGGTTCCCTTGTGTCCCTTTCAGTTAGTACCCTCTGTCCCGGTCCCCCCAGTCCAGGCCACCTTGGATGGAGAGAAGCAGCAGCTGTGATAAGAGCAATCAATTGCTGGGGACACAGAAGTCTGGTTCTCAGGAGGATCCTAGCAGGTGGAACGGAGCCCCAGTGTTCCCAGTCTGTGAGAGTGACATCATTCCAAATCCCACGGGCTGGCCCTAGATGACTCAGAAGTTAGGATGGTCAGAGACTCTTGGAGAGAAACTTGTGGATCCATCTGGGAAAGGCTGTGGAACACAATGGCTGGGGAACGAACATGAGTGCTGGCAGAGGGTGAAAAAGGCGACTTATAACTGGTTTAGAATTTTGGTGGCTAAAATCGGCACATGGAAAGATGCTCAGTATCGCTAATTATTAGAGAAACGCAAATCAAAACTACAGTGAGGTATCACCTCACACCGGTCAGAATGGCCAGCAACAAACAGTCTATAAATAATGAATGCTAGAGAGGGTGTGGAAGAAAGGGAGCCCTCCTACTCTGTTGGTGGGAATATATATTGGTGCAGCCACTATGGAGAACAGTATGGAGGTTCCTTAAAAAACTAAAAATAGAATTACCGTATGATCCATCAGTCCCACTCCTGGGCATATATCAGGAGAAAACTATAATTTGAAAAGATACATGCACCCCAATGTTCATTGAAGCACTATTTACAATAGCCAAGTCATGAAAGCAACCTAAATGTCCACTGACACATGAAAGGAGATGTGGTATATGTATACCATGGAATATTAGCCATAAAAAAGAATAATACCATTTGCAGCAACATGGATGAACCTAGAGATGATCATATTAAATGAAGTAAGTCAGAAAGAGAAAGACAAATATCATATGATATCACTTATATGTGGAATGTAAATAAGATACAAATGAACAAAACAGAAATAGACTTGCAAACACAGAAGACAAACTTATGGTTACCAATGGGGGAAGGTGGGAAAGGATAAATTAGGAGTTTGGGATTAACAGATACAAAGTATTGTATATAAAATAGATAAACAACAAGGTCCTACTGTATAGCACTGAGAACTATATTCAGTATCCTGTAATAAACCATAATGGAAAAGAATATATATATAACTGAATCACTTTGCTATACACCAGAAACTAGCACAACATTGTAAATCAACTATACTTCAATAAAAAAGAAAAATTGGGACTTCCCTGGTGGTCCAGTGGTTAAGACTCCACGCTCCCAATGCAGGGGGCACGGGTTCAAACCCTGGTCAGTGAACTAAGATTCCACATGCTGCGTAGTGTGGTAAAAAATAAATAAATAAATAAATCATTAAAAAAAGAAAGAAAAGGGGCTTCCCCCGTGGTGCAGTGGTTGAGAGTCCGCCTGCCGATGCAGGGGACGCGGGTTCGTGCCCTGGTCTGGGAGGGTCCCACATGCCGTGGAGCGGCTGGGCCCGTGAGCCATGGCCGCTGAGCCTGCGCGTCCGGAGTCTGTGCTCCGCAACGGGAGAGGCTGCGACAGTGAGAGGCCCAAGTACCGCAAAAAAAAAAAAAAAAAGAAAAAAAAAGAAAAGTTGTTTTCTAATATTATAGAATTAAATTCGTTGGCTTTGGTTCACATATATTGCAAAAGGTACATATATGGCAGAAGAGAAACCACAGGTGATGCATTGATGAAAGTTAAGTTGGTCTAGAATAATCACACTTTAAACAAAGCAAAATGACACGGATATCTCAGGAACCTGAAATTCAGTAGTCTAGGACCTGTAAGTTCCTAATATTTCCAAAGACAGAGAGAGGGACAGAGAAAGACAGGCAGACACAAAGAGATAGACTCACACACAGAGAGAAAATCTCTTTAGCACTGAGGTAGATTGAATAATTAGCCCCAACTTTCCAGTTACCTGTAGTAATATTATCCATTGGCAAACTCACCCTGGCTTCCAGGTTAGCAGAGTGCACTTCTCTGTTCCTTAACTTTGAGTTTTGCCATGTGACTTGCTTTGGTCAATGAGATGTTAGTGAACATGGCTCAAACAGAGGGTTAAAATATGGCTGTGTCTTTGGGCTGGCATTCCTGCACTCTGGTTGACCCGCCATGAGCAGAATACGCCTCAAGTACCCACCTGCCCTCAGCCTGGGTCTGAGAATGAGACAATAAAACAGACCACATGCCCTGGGTAGCTGTTAGTCTGAGAGTGATGAGAGCTGCATGGAGTCCACATTAACCCTTGGAACCTGGAGCCTGGAGTCCCGCCAAGATCAGCAGAGTTGCAGCCAACTCGCAGACCTGGAACTATAAAAACAGATTATTATTTTTTCAGCCGGTGAGTTTTGAGATTTTTTAAAAATGCATCCTTATTGTGGTCATTGCCAACTCATATGAAAATTGGGGTGTTGCCCCAACATGAACCTAAAAGTTTGTGGAATGAGTTTTGGTAGTGAGGGGCAGAAATCCAGGAAACGGTTCCAGGAGGCTGAATAAATGGTCATGCCCATTGCATTGTGGGAAAGCATTTGATAAAACTACTTGGTGGAGATTTGGAAAAAAGAAAACGTACCTGTGGAACCTTTAGTCTTGGGTGAGGAAGTTTGAAGGGAGAATATCGGAACAGGACTTGGTTGCTCCTAGGTGCACATGGTAAAGTACCATAGGTAAGAGGAAAATGTTCAGGGAAGAACTGGTTAGTTGCAAATAGAACAGAGAAGAATTTTAGGGAGTCCAGAAGTTGTGAGGCAGAGTTACAAAATGAGAAATTTCTCACAAAGTCAAGGCTTGGGATCATTATAACAGAGCCTCTGGGCAAAGACAAAATCTACTAGTTCTTCCTACTAATATGACACAGCCTTAGAGTAAAAAGACATCAAGGGTCTGCCTGAAACACTCTTGGTTAAGACATCTGAAAGGATTAACATGGCACCTATAGGTCCGTTCAGCTGGACAGAAGGGCTCTTAGAAAGATTATGGACATGGTTCCGCAGAAGCCTGATTTCTCAAACGTACCCATAATTAAGGCTAGAAAGAGGCATATCTTGAAAGGTATATGGCTGTGCCTTTTGCCACATGCAAGTTTACTGAAATGACTTTCATAGAGAACCCACATTTTGAGAGATGTGTATCGGCAAAAACCCTGCCAGCCTAGAGGAAAAGAGACTGACACCGTTAAGGACATAAAAAGACCTCTTGACCCCCAACTCTCTATAGGCAGTATGATGGTTAATTTTATGTGTCAACTTGACTGGGCCACGAGGCATTCAGACATTTGATCAAACATTATTCTGGGTGAGTCTGTGATCCTGTTTTTTGATAAGATTAACATTTGAACGGGTAGACAGTAAAGCAGATGTGGGTGGGCCTCATCCAATCAGTTGAAGGCCTGAATAGAACAAAAGGGCCGACCCTCGATGAGTAAGAGTGAAGGTCTCCTGCCTGACTGCCTTCAAGCTGGGACATCTGAACATCAGGGCTTTTTTTTTTTTTTCCTGCCTTCCAACTAGAACTGAAACACTGGCCTTTCCTGGGTCTCGAGCCTGCCGACGTTCAGAGTGGAACTTACGCCATCGGCTCTCCTGGGCCTCCAGCTTGCCAGCTGCAGGTCTCGGGACTTGTCAGCCCCCATAACTGTGGGAGCCAGTTCCTTATACAAAATCAATCCCTTCTCTCTCCACTCACCACAGCCCCTCTGCATGGTTTCAGTTATAAGAGGCCAAGAAAATGATCTCATGGTGCTTGCCAAATGGCCGGCCCTTGGGGTGCCAGACCCCTTCTGGCTTCTGTGTAGGGAGAAATGCCATCTCAGTGCCATACTTTATGTTACATAGACCCCCGAGCATCTCTGTGTATGCCCACAGTCTTCAATAAACTATATAAAAAACAGCTCCTTCAATCTCTGTTACTGTTTTCTGAAAATTTCCAAAAATCTCCCATGAAAACAGTTGGCTTACCTTTGTGGCTCATCCTTCCTGATTATAGTTTCTGAAGCTCAGTGCAAAGGGAGAGGCCAGCAGGTGCCATGGATCTTGGCTCCTGCATCGTCCTCTTTCCTCTCCCCCTCCCTGAGATTTGCTGTTCACTAAACTCTTCCTTCTTCCCAGTTGCAAACAAAACCTTTCGCGCATGGATACCACGGAGACAGTCATTAGCAAGGAGGTTGTTTACAGCAGCAGAGCTAAGCCTCCAATCAGCCAGCCACAAAGCCTTGAAGAATGTGTCTGTGTGGGTGTGTGGATGTGTGGGTGTGTGTGCACGAGCATGCGTGCATAAGCACAAATGTTTCTTTTCAAGTCACTGTATGCTTGGAACTGGGGGATTAAACAGATGAAGCCTTACTTTTGTCCTTCCTTTTGAGCAATCCTCTTAGAGATTGGATAGTATGGTAGGTATCCTAGATAAACCTTTCATTGCTTAACTAAAATTTTCCCAGAAGGGTCAAGAAGATGGCATTGTAACCAAAGCAAGTACATATGACTTTATCGGAGATTAAGAACCGACATGCTGTTTGGATTGACCTACCACGCTGTGGTTCCGCTCTGTGCACGTGGTTCAGCTTCTCTTTCGTGATGACATAGTAGAAACTGTAAGAAAGCTAGCTATTTTAATTCTTCCAAAACCTTATATCAAATTGAAGGAGAAATAAGAAAACAGAGGATACGTAGGTATGATTTTCAGCGGACTGAAAGAATCTAGCAAGCGAATATTGATTTCAGTGCCTGGCACACAAATGAGTATATCGATGGTGTTCTTTTTGTTGAAGGTGCCAAGTTTCATTTCCCACTCAATTGAAGACTACAGGGTAGGAGTAGGCAGTCTGATTAAGTGAGCCAGTGCAAGGCTAATGACTTACTTTTAAGATCCCACAGTGTGCTCTGACTTGGAAAATCTCAATATACTTTAGACTCCAGAAGGAAAAGGACACTTTGTTGATTCTTTCAACTGTAACATATTATAATATTACCAGCAATCAAAATGGACTCCCTTAGGGGAAAATTTAAATGAAGCCACATCCTTGGGAGGTATTCTGTACTGGAAATCGCCTAGCTTCTTTCTGCTGCTTCCAACTGCCAGGGCTCTGTTATTCCAGAGAGGGAAATGAGAAAAGTTGCTCAAACCATGTCAGGTTGGCCTTTCTTGATATATTGCAACAGCTGTGGGGATAAAGTGTCCCTGGAAACAGCCACGTAGCAGGAAACTAGTCTATGCTAGGCATTCAGTAAACAAGGTTTCAATATTTAGGGCGCGAAGAGCATGTGAAATGAATAAGCAATCATTTGGGTATTTCATCGCTCTTTTTCATGGTTGCAAAAGCATCACTTACAGATCAGTAGCGATTACATTTCAGAAAACAGGGTCATGCGTGAACTTGTGGCCTCATTTGATGGTGGGAAGTGACACTGCAGAAAGAATACTGATCAGTTTCAGATGCAAGTGAGAATTTCTGATGGCCTTCACTTCGAGGACAACTCCCAACTAGGCAGTGACCAGGATCTTCCCCTGAAGTCTTTATGGAGACAGAGCTTTTCCTCGCATAGCAGGTGGCCTTCTCTTGGCTACCACTTGGTGCCAGAATCCCAGCCCCCCCCGAGGGTGGCGCTCACTCCCGCTTCCTGTGAGCAGATGAACAGCATATGGCCCTGTGTTTCTCAAGGACAGAGCCTGTGGCTTTCCCCAGCCAATTAGGAAAATGAATCTGGATGAAAAAGGGAAGGTTTCAGGATAAAACCAAAAAGATTAAGTTCTTATACCCAGGCAACATGCTTTCCTAAATAGAGAGGGAAACACTGAGCTGAACATAAAAATGATGGTGATGGTCATGGCAGGAAGATCAAAGTGGCCTTTAAATCCCAAAGTGCCCAGAAGTAAGGGAGCAAAAAAGAGAGGTTTATTTTCCCTGATATGTTTCTTATTCTTTAAGCACACCACAAAAACAATAAAACTTTTAAATGGAATACCTCTTCAGCCTTCTAAAATAAAATTTCCAAGAAGATCCCCAAATTAAAATGGATCGTTAGATCAAAAATAATGGTAAAGGGCTTCCCTGGTGGCGCAGTGGTTGAGAGTCCGCCTGCCGATGCAGGGGACGCGGGTTCGTGCCCCAGTCCGGGAGGATCCCACATGCCGCGGAGCGGCTGTGCCCGTGAGCCATGGCCGCTGAGCCTGCGCGTTCGGAGCCTGTGCTCCGCAACGGGAGAGGCCACAACAGTGAGAGGCCCGCGTACCGCAAAAGAAAAATTTAAAATAATAATAATAATAAAATAATAATAATGGTAAAGAGGATAAATGCTCTTCGGGGAGAGAATATAAAGCAGCAAAGGGAACTGTATCCAGAATTTAGCGCTGCTAAAGGTAGAGAGCTTCCTCGTGCACCGACAGCTAATAAAGTGGCCCAAGCTGATTACAGTGAGTGAGGTTCATCTCAAAAAGACATCGCCATTTGTAAAAAATCCTACCATTTGGGAAAACGTGGATAGACCTTGAAGGCATTATGGCAAGTGAAATAAGTTCGACAGAGAGACAAGCACCGTATGATCTCACTTTTATGTGGAATCCAAGAAAACAAAGAACAACAAACTCATAGATACAAAGAACAGATTGGGGGTTGCAGAGGTGGAGGTAGCCAGTGGGCTGAAATGGGTAAAGGGAGTCAAAATGTACACACTTCCAACTACAAAGTCAGTCAGTCCTGGGGACGTAACGTACAGCAGGGTGACTGGAGTTAATAACAACTGTATCATGTATTTGAAAGTTGCTGAGAGAGTAGGTCTTAAAAGTTCTCAACATAAGAAGAATAGTTGGTAACTATGGATGGTGGTGGATGTTAACTAGACTGACTGTGATGATCATTCCACAAGTTACTGATATTAAATCATTATGCTGTACACCTGAAACTAATATATATGTCAATTACATGCTAATAAAAGCACATCATCCTTTATATTGTTTAAAACTTTTAAATACAATTAATGCGATTTATTCCTCTTTGGAGTTCAGTGCCCAAAATTAAGATGTCTGTCTATCCTGAAAAATGAATGTGCTCATTAAAATGATAATAGCCTCTATACAATCTATGGATTTTCCTTTTGCCGTGGTTGTTAGGAAACCCAGAGAAAATGAAGAGAGTGAAATGTGCTTAATATTGGTTTCCTTTTTCACTCTCTTACATAATTCTAGCATTTTTAATATTATTTTGTATTTAAATTGTATTTTTATATATCATATATTTATATTATATAGCAATCAAGCTTTTAAGTGCATTTTATTGTGAATTTACCAAAACATATTGACTAAGACTAGAGTAGATATTATACATAATGCTCAGTAAACTACATTAGAGCAGTTCATTGTAAAATTGTGGAAATTACAAGGACACAGTGACAGTAAAAATGAAAACAATAATAATAAAGAGACCTTGAAATTGAGTTCTTAAGAGAACCACTGATCAAGTCCTATGTGGTCACGATGACTTAAATTCGAAAATTATATAATAAGAAGCACAGCTGTATTTAGGATAAAGGATTCCACCCCATCCTCACCCCTGTTGAACTGTAAGCTCCCTGGGTGCTTACAGGGACCACTCAGGGAGTTTACAGTTTATATTGTGCTTAAGATTATACTGATCTATAATCTTACTTTCTGTCCTTTGGACACAGACCAAAATAATGTTACCTTTTTGGGGGGGAGGGAGGGAGAATAACTGCCTCATAAATTTTAAACTCATTTTAAAATTGTGGTCAACAAACAAATGCCAGATTTCTCTTAATTTTTTAAAATAAATTTATTTACTTTTGGCTGCATTGGGTCTTCATTGCTGCACGGGGGCTTTCTCTAGTTGCGGCGAGTGGGGGATACTCTTTGTTGTGGTACGCGGGCTTCTCATTGCGGTGGCTTCTCTTGTTGTGCAGCACGGGCTCTAGGCTCGTGGGCTTCAGTAGTTGTGGCTCACAGGCTCAGTAGTTGTGGCTCGAGGGCTTAGTTGCTCCGCAGCATGTGAGACCTTCCCGGACCAGGGTTCGAACCTGTATCCTCTGCATTGGCAGGCAGATTTTTAACCACTGCGCCACCAGGGAAGTCCTGAAGTAATTGTTTTTAATCCCAATAAGTTTATTTAAAGTTCAGTTACACGGAAGATAATTAGCAATAAGAACTATCATTATCTTCTGTCCCTGCCATATTTTATTACCTCTCACAATAATCTAAGCCTTCTCACATTTGGGATGAATAATAAAACAATCTGACAGTAACAGTGATCTGATCCTTTTTCTTACACTGAAGGCAAGAAAACAGAACACAGGAAGATTTCCTCTTAGATCAAACAGAGTCAAATGTTAGCCTTATTGCAAATCTGTTTCAACTCAATTACTTGGATACCTTGCTCTTCCTTGAGTTTCCTGGGTGGTAAATATGAAGTATCCTCGGCTTCTCTTCTAGGCAAAGAAATTGATGTACAAGTGGAGCCGAAAATAAACAAGCTGGGCAGTGACACAAGGATGAAAGGCACCTCAGAAGGTGATGGAAGAGAAGGGAGGTGAGTAGGGCCAGGGGCCAGCTCTCCTGTGCCATCACTTTCTAGAGCAAAATTCCACGAGTCTGAGAATTCTAAATTTGAGCCTGGCCTCCTGGGTCTAATGAAGGTATATAGATCAAGGTAGCACTTTTAACTTTCAAGTATTTAGGCATCTTATGTGCAGGTCTTCATTTCTACTCCTGGTCTCAGCCACACTCCTGTCCTACAGAAATCATCATCATCAATATACATATTTTGAAAACTTAGATTGTTATATGAGATCTTTCTGGAAGCAGCATTTAGCTCAATGTAAGTAGCGCACATAGATGCGCATCTGAAACTTTCTCTGAACGGCACCTCGTCTCCGTGACTGGAGTAGGGTATGCATGTGAACTGTTTTCCCTGCCTGTGACAAGGGGTAATTTGAAGGTGATGAACCATACATAGCACATGAAACATCTTTCTTCAAAGAAACCTGCAGAGCTTGTCATAAAATCCCACTGTTTTCTGTCCCAACACATCTCCCATCTTTTAAATCCTGTTTGGAAAGTATTCCTTTCAATTTCTTGAGAGAATGTCCGTGAATAAATTATTTTGCCCATTTCCTAGGTAACTTGAGCCCCAAAGGAAGCACAAAGCATTTCTCTGTCCCTGACAGCATTGTGTCCTGGGCCATGAAGCCAGTGCTGGGAGATGAAGTAGGAAGTAGGTACACGATACCTGGCTTTCTGTGTGCAGGTGGGGCTTCCCAGAGCTCTGGCTTGCATGTCTTCTGCATTCTGGAGGTATCTACACTCAGTGCCACTTCAGGTCAAAGCCTGTTTCAACAACACATAGTGCCAGGGTTCCAAGTGGGACACGTCCAGTTTGGAAGCAGTGTTTGCTAAAATGGATCAATTCTCTCTAATAACATTTTGACCAAGCATGTATAAATGAATTTCATCCCCTTGGCATGCACATCACTTTTGCCTGTCAGTACCATATTCTCAAAACTGGCATAGCTGGGACTTCCCTGGTGGAACAGTGGTTAGGAATCCACCTGCCAACGCAGGAGACACGGTTTCGAACCCTGGTGTGGGAAGATCCCACATGCCATGGAGCAGCTAAGCCCATGCGCCACAACTACTGAGCCTGCGCTCTAGAGTCCGCAAGCCACAGCTACTGAAGCCCGTGCACCTAGAGCCCGTGCTCCGCCACAAGAGAAGCCACCGCAATAAGCCCGGGCACCACAACAAAGAGTAGCCCCCCCTGCTCGCCGTAACTAAAAAAAGCCCTCACGTAGCAACGAAGATCCAATGCAGCCATAAATGAATAAATAAATAAATTAATTAATTAAGAACTAGCTGCCCTGTGACTAAGCATGACCCTCAGGCTTTCCAGACTTTAGACCACTCTGGTGGTCATTATATGAACTGTATTTTGGAGAATATTCATAACCATTGAACCATTGCCATTGTTCATCCGGTGCTTTGGCAGCTCACCATGGAATCCAAGCCAAAGGGAAGGTGCTGGTCTGTGAACACGGCAGGTGCTTTTTTTTTTTTTTTTTTTTTGCGGTACGCGGGCCTCTCACTGTTGTGGCCTCTCCCGTTGCGGAGCACAGGCTCCGGACGCGCAGGCTCAGCGGCCATGGCTCACGGGCCCAGCCGCTCCACGGCATGTGGGATCTTCCCGGACCGGGGCACGAACCCATGTTCCCTGCATCGGCAGGCGGACTCTCAACCACTGCGCCACCAGGGAAGCCCATGGCAGGTGCTTTTTATACATGAGCGTGTGTGTGTATTTTAACTGCTCACCAAAGCCTGTTAGATTATCCACTATTTTGAATTATTTACACAATCTCCCTCCCATTAACTGAAAATGTAAGAAGCTCAGCGAAGTAATAATTAAAGTCTTAGATCTTTATTTCTGTTATCCACCGTGATTTTCAGTTACGTACGTTGTATCAATATGGAAGCCATGTTTTCCCTAAGAGTTGTAATGAAATCAGCTTTGAGAATCTGCACTTATATTTGTGGGGCTTACCCCTTCCGATCACTCTGACTTCCATACCACCCTCAAGAGGCCCTTCCTGACCGTCCACTTTAAATTACCCTTTTCTCCAGTCAGTCCCATCACATTGCCTGGTTCTGTTATGTCAATGGCACTTATCACTAACAGAAATCACTAGGTACATTTATTTGTTTGTTTGTTATTTTTTCTGTTGGAATTTTGATAGGGATTAAGCTGAAACAGCAGATTGCTTTGGGTAGTATTGACAGCTTAACAATATTAAGTCTTCCTACCCATGAACATGGGATGTCTTTCCATTTATTTAGATTTTCTTTAATTACATTCAGCAGTGTTTTGGAGTTTTCAGGTTATAAGTGAAAACTGAAATAAATTTAAAGGAAATAAATTTAAATAAAATAATTTAAATGAAATAAATTTCAGTTAAATTTATTCCTGAGTATATTATTCTTCTAGATGCTATTATGAATGGAATTGCTTTTTAAATTCTCTTTTCAGATTGTTAGTTGCAGGTGTCTAGAAACAAAACTGATTCTGGTGTGTGAATTTTGTACCTTGCAGCTTTGCTAAATTTGTTTATTGTTTTTGTTCTAGTAGCTTCCTTGTGGATTATTTGGGATCTTTTAATATGGGATCATATCATATGTGAATAGAGATAGCTTCCTTCTTCCTATCCTATTATTTCTTTTTCTTGTCTAATTGCTCTAGCTAGAACTTCCACTACAATGTTGAACAGCAGTGATGAGTGCAGGCATCCTTGGCTTCTTCCTGATCTTAGGGGAAAAGCTTTCAGTTTTTCACCGTTTACTATGATGTTAGGTGTGAGTTTTTTATAAACACTCTTTATCATCTTGAGGAAGTCCCCTTCTACTTCTAGCTTTCTGAATGTTTTTATCATGAAAATGTGTTGGATTTTGTCAAATGCTTTTTCTGTGTTAATTGAGATGATCACATGTTTTATTACTCTATTCTATTAATGTGGCCTATGACATTGATTGATTTTCTATTTTGAACCACCATTGTATTCATGGTGCAGTGAATCCAACTTGGTTCCTGTGTATAATCCTTTTAATATGATATTGGATTCAGTTTGCTAGTATTTTCTTGAGAAATTTTTCATCTGTATTCATAAGGGATATTGGTCAATAATTTCTTTTCTTGTGATACTTCTATCTGGTTTTGGTATTAGGGTAATACTGGCCTCATAGAATGAGTTAGGAAAGAACTCTCCTCTTCTATTTTTTGGAGGAGTTTGGAGAGATTGTGATTAATTCTTTTCAAAATGTTTGGTAGAATTCACCAATGAAGCCATCTCATCCTGGTCTATTCTTTGTTGGGAAGTTTTCGATTACTGATTCTATCTCTCATTTTAGGTCTGTGAGGTTTTTTATTTTTTCTTAAGTCAATTTATGTAATTTGTGTGATTGGCTCCTTTTCCTTCTTTCAGGCTGACAGACTGTTTTTTGTTTGTTTTGTTTTTTATTTACTTTAGGCTGTGTTGGGTCTTCGTTGCTGTACGCAGGCTTTCTCTAGTTGCGGCGAGCAGGGGCTACTCTTCGTTGTGGTGCACGGCCTTCTCATTGCGGTGGCTTCTCTTGCTGTGGAGCACGGGCTCTAGGCGCACAGGCTTCGGTCGTTGTGGCACGCGGGCTCAGTAGTTGTGGCTCGTGGGCTGTAGAGCGAAGGCTCAGTAGTTGTGGCGCACGGGCTTAGTTGCTCTGTGGCATGTGGGATCTTCCCGGACCAGGGCTCGAACCCGTGTCCTCTGCATTGGCAGGTGGATTCTTAACCACTGCGCCACCAGGGAAATCCCTGACAGACTGTTTTAAGGTATTATATCTTTCCTTCTATTATTATCATTTTTTTCAAAGCCAGCGTATATTCAGAATTAACTCAGTTTCTCTTCTAAGTAAAATCAAGTTCCATACATTTTTGTTAAAAACTTAACTTCTTCCTTGGGACTAGCTGAAGCCCAGTTCATTTACAACAAGAATTTCTGTAATGACAAGAATCTCTGTTTCATTGGATCATTAATTACTCATTTACATTTCAGAGTAACAAGGTTTCAGAAGAAAAATAACAACTGGTAGTTATTTAAAGAGCACTTCCACAACTAACTGGCTGTTTGGAGCCATTATCTTTTTCATGACAACATGGGGACACTTGCTCTTACTACCAGGATCTATTTTATTTTACTGACTATGGTGGTAGTTGTAAACTGAAACATCTTTCACAGTGTCTTCTCTAATTAAAAGCATCATAAAATGCTGTTGAATTCCCTGATCCAAAATATTTGAGTCATTACGAGTTTTCTCACATGCGTTAATGATTTAATTAACTAAACTCCTTAAATCGAACCCTTTATCAGCATTATATCTTGGCAAAGATACAACATTCTCATCCTTACATCTTACAAAAGTTCATATTCTAACACAAAGAGAACACATCTCTGCAAGTGTTAAAGAATACATTTCTAAAGAAATTTCAACTTCCACTTAAAGATCTGGGCAGCCAGGGGAGGAGAGATTACCCACGAATCACTAGCTTCTCTTAAAGTCCTCCTGTCAATGGCCTAAATACCTGTCAACAATTAGTAAATTGTAAAAGAGTACCAGAAATATCAACCCTGTTTGCAGCCCCACTATTTATTTGAATACTTCTTCTGTTTAGGATGTTCTAGAACAAATTGAGCAGTGAACTGTTCCTCAACTCCAAACCAAAAGGTCTCAGGTTGAGGGTGGGGCATATGTTGGGGTAGTAGTAAGTTTAATAGTAATAGTCCATCTCTTTTCCAATTAAAAAACCCCATATATTTATATCTATATCTATATCTCACAATACATACAAATGAGGATGACATTAAAAATTGACCACTGGCACTTCAAGGATATTGTCAATCAGAACAGACATCAGCCACAAGCAGCCACTCCTAGACCAGTGCAGACTGGATTAGACGAGTGTCAGCCATGATGTGTGTGTGTGTGTTACGCTTGTGTGTGTGAATGCACCAACTATATATGTGTTGCTTATATAATGTGACAAAGAAATGAAAGTGCCTTGGCCAGGAGGAGAGAGGAAAGAGATGGAGAAAGAGGAGGGAGATAGTGTTCACCCAAGTAGTAGGGTGCTGCCCCACTACACTAATTAGTGACTTATTTATAAAGATTTCTTATTTTTTAAAAGCATTCAGCTTTTCAAAGTGCTTTCACCCTCTCTCATTTTATCCCCATTATCAAAAATAGAAAAATAGTCTTGCTTTATAGCTTCAGTAGAGAACTAGAAAGACGAGATTAGGAAATCATCTTCTAACTCTTAGGTCAGAGAGTTATAGAGTTCTTCCTCTACAAGTTGGCTTGGAAGTAAACCTGTTTCAGCTCAGATTCTGGGTTGACCTTGCACCCTGTGAGGGACTCTAATGTGACCCTGCTACAGTAAATTTGTCTGGAGAAGTGAGGACTTCACTTCTTCTGCCAGCCCCGGCCAGCTCTGTCCTCGGATCATTCCTCATGGTCTGATTGTTCTGCTCCCTCTAGATGTTGACTCTTCTCCTGACCTTGAACCCAGCTCAGTGTTTGACAAGCCTCCCAAGGACACAAGCTTAGCACCTGTTTCTAGCTTTATCGTTCTCATGTTAATTCTGGTAGCTCCGTGAGTCTTATATCTCCACATGATTCAAGATGAGCACATTGCTCTCATATTTAGCATGGACATCATCATCATTATTATTATTATTATTTTGCCAGTTGGGAAAGTGAAGCTTTGTGTAACTCATTTTTCCCAGAACTTTTCAGTCCGAGAGTAAAAGCAGGGTCACATTTACAGCTATGGCCGCCACAAATGCTGTTGCCCTTAAATGACCTGCTCCCATCTGTTTCTCCGAGGCCTCAGAAGTTTTCTCACTTAAGCTTTCACAGGGGGTCTGATCATTTTCTCCTCTTCTCTTTTGAAACCTGCTCATCCCCCTCTTAGTGACGTGTCTATAGCTGGGTACATCAGTGATTATAAACTTGTGAGGATGAGTGTGACTGGTGAAAGTCAGGAGTCCTGCCATGTGTGCCAAAGACACGATACCGCTCACTTCCTCCGAAGTTTCTTCCGGGTGCATCCCTCTGAGTTTGCTGTTGATGTGTTGCAGCACTTGTACTAGAGCTTGGCCACATCCTGGAGAGGCCCCATAGGGCCAGATACTTCTGGTGTTACAGGAACATCCCTTTCCTCTACTTTTATGTTAATCTCTGTTAAACAGCTCTCTGAATTTTAGAAAATGGGAATGTATGAGATCGTATATAACCAGAAAATCTACAGTATGGCTTTAGAGTGTTCAAAGGCTTTACGATATTAGAATCAATCTCTCTCCACCCACCCACCCCCCGCTTCTCTCCCTCTTTCTCTCCCTCTCCCTCTTACTCTCTCCCTTCTTCCTTAGTCTCCATCTCTTACCATTTCAAAGCCCTCCACCTCTCTCTCTGTCGGCCTCATTCCCTCCTACTGTGGAGAGATTTCCTTCCTGGGCAAGTGGGATGGGTTTGATGAGAAATGGTCTCCAACTGACCCAGGCTTACATCATTCCAGCTTAGCAGGGAAGACACTGCTTCTCTCTTTCAACAGCCGTATATAAAAACTCGTCAAGGACACGATATCGTTCAGTTCGGTTCAGGCACCCTTCCTTGGGTCAATCACTGCATTTGAAGGACAAGATACTGAGACTCGGAGCACCATTCAGTTCTCACAAAAGATAGGCAATTCCACAAAGAAGAGAAAGTATTACTATCTGAATAGGGGAATAAGGAACGCTGGGCAGAAAAAAATGCAATAAATGCTCAGTTGATAAGACAAATGTCTTACAGAGTTTGGAGTGAGGAAGTGTTAAGTTTTATTTGCCATACACCTCTCTCTAGAACTCAGAGATGAATCCATGGAGAACAGCCTAGTGGCAGACTATACTTTTCAGTCTCCCATCCTCTACTATGAACAAGGCTGTAATACTGGGCAGAGCTGTGACAACTCTCCCTCTTTTTTTTTTTTTTTTTTTTGCGGTACGCGGGCCTCTCACTGCCGCGGCCTCTCCCGTTGCAGAGCACAGGCTCCGGACGTGCAGGCTCAGCAGCCATGGCTCACGGGCCCAGCCGCTCCGCGGCATGTGAGATCTTCCCGGACCGGGGCTCGAACCCGTGTCCCCTGCATTGGCAGGCGGACTCTCAACCACTGCGCCACCAGGGAAGCCCTGTTTATTTGTTTGTTTGTTTTTTTGTTATAATGGACCTATATAATATTTGGCATCCAACAATTAGGAAACATGTTTTTTTCCCAAGTGTAAATGGAACATTCATAAAATTTAATCATAAAATTTCCCTACATATTTTGAAGTGTAAGCATTATAATAGACTCTCTGTTTACAAAACAATTCACAATTAGAAGTTTATAACAAAAGGATGATTTAAAACATTTTCTATATATTAAAAAAAAAACCTTCTAAATGTCTCATGAATCAAGAAGAAAGTATAGCATTAAATTTAAAAGTACTTGAAACTGAATGATAATGGAAATACTACATATAAAAGCTTGTAGAATGCAGCAAAAATGTTTCAAGGAAAATTTATGGTCTTATTTTTTTTAATACTTTATTGGAGTATCGTTGATTTACAATGTTGTGTGAGTCTCAAGTGTACGGTAAAGCGATTCAGTTATACATATATGTATTCACTCTTTTTCAGATTCTTTTCTCATATAGGTTATCACAGAATACTGAGTAGACAGAAGACTGGGTTTTTTTTCTGGGTTTTAGTTGCCCTGCGTAGCACCTGTAGCCTGCCATCAGGCTAAAAGCCATAAACAATGGGAAACGAACTCCATGCCATTTCCTTCTTCCAAGTGTTGGCTTTACTCCGAATGCTGCCTGTTCTGTTTACTGTCCACAGCATTCAGGTGGCTGTTTTTATGTTATACCCAGTGTTGACAGTTGTCGTCTGTGGGAGCTGGGGGTGACTCGGCCATATCATCAGTGGAACTGATTACTTTGGTTTGGTTGTAATCTCACTTTGTCACTTACTAACTGTGTACATTTAGGCAAGTTACTTAATTCATCTGTGTCTTAGTTTCCTTGTCTGTAAAACAGGGAAAATAATATTATTCCATGTTTAGAATTGTTGAGAGATTATATGACAAAATACATCTGAAATGCTCGGGGATATTACGATGATGATGATTATATATCTGAGAGTGTTCCTTTTGCATCATTTTGAGATTTCTACCAATGCATTTAGCCCTTTCCTCAATGAATAATTATTGTGATTCATTTCACATTTTCAGGCATTGTATCATTTGGGATAGCACTAGATGAAGCTCACTGATAAATTTTCATAAATGTGTTAAATCCTCAATTACAAACTACCATTCTCATTTCAGGCGATGTTTCCCTAGTTATTCATATATTATATTTCATTGTATTTTATTTCGCAGCGTCTCAGAGATCATGATTTATAACTACTTTGTGAATAGTTAGAATTGAATTTAGCTTTTCACAAGTCACCCTTAAACATGCATTAAAATTCCCTATAATTAAGCAAAAAAACGTTAGAGTTGGCCTTTTCACCCTTGACACTGTTGACAGATGGAGAAATATTTACTGACCTCCTACTCTTTCGAGGAACAAAAGTTACAAAGATGTGATGCCTACAGAAACCTTGTGATGTTTTGATTGGTGTTCAAAACATTTATTTTATAAATGTATCTTATTTTGATCAGAAAAATGAATACCTATAATAATGTGTAAATATGATTGTACTAGCATTCCCTACAGCAATTCCCTAAAGCAAAAACCTTTGAGGCCAGAAAATGAAATCATGTATCGCCCAAGGTGAGTAAGAGAAGGGTCCTTTGTTCCAGTTAGGATTTGAGGCCAAGAAATAAAAAACCTGACAACAAAGGCTTAGACAAGTAGGGCTTATTTTTCTCATGCAGTGAAATCTAGATGTAGGCAGCATGGGTCTGGAGCAGCTCCCAAGGTTGTCAACCCAGATCCAGGCTCTGTCCATTAATCCGTTCCCCTTTATGAACACGTGGCTTTGTTCTGCTGGTTATAAGATGGCTGCTACACCTCCAAAGGGTGTGTCTGCTTTCCAAAAAGATAAAGGAGGGGGAAAGTGAAAGACCAGGGGGTATGCCAGCTGAGTTGGTCCCATTTTATCAGAAAAACAATTGCTCCAGAGACAAGGCCAACCCCTGGCCACCCCAGCTTAGATTTCATCAGCAAAAATGGGTCATAATGCAAAGCGCTTTGGCCAGGTGAATATTTTAGCTGTGTACAATGCCACCCCAAGGGAAATTGGGATTCTGTTAGTAATAACGAAGAGAAGAATAGATATTAAGAGGGGCAGTACTTTCCAACCACGGCAAGGTGTGATTGCAGGGACTCGTGGAGACTTTCCAGGGGAGTCTTGGAAATCATTTTCCAGTGTGGCTTCCATTTATATAGTCCATCTAAAAGTGATCTGCTTTAGAAAGCATAGCACCAGTCTTCTTTAACCACCCCTGCTTTTAAAACTGCCCTCTGCCCACTTTGCAATATAGAACCACACGCCCATAACCAACCCTGAAATTTACTATGGTGCATTGCCCAGGGGATCTAAAAACCTCTAGGGTAGGGACTTCTCTGGTGGTCCAGTGGTTAAGACTCTGCACTTCCAGGTCAGGGGGATGCGGGTTTGATCCCTGGTCGGGGAACTGGGATCCCACATAAAATTTAAAACAATAAATAAAAATAAAAACCCTCTGGGATATAATCAAAGGGACAAGTCAAAATAACGGTATCACACAGCCTCTTTTATTTTTATTTTATTTAATTAATTAATTTATTTATTTATTTATTTTAACATCTTTATTGGGGTATAATTGACACAGCCTCTTTTATTAAAGCAGAACCATCCTGGTGGGATTCTAGTCTTTTCGTATATTATGCATATTTACCTTAAGAGCAAAGCATGGTACTAGAAGTGATTGATTTGGGCCAATGTCATAAATATTTTGAATACAGCTACGTTGTTGAGTGGAGCCATAGAGATTTTGGGGTTTTTTTTTTCCCCTTTATTTTTATTTATTTATTTATTTTTAACATCTTTATTGGAGTATAATTGCTTTACAGTGGTGTTAGTTTCTGCTTTATAACAAAGTGAATCAGCTATACATATACATATTTGACTATTTTTATCTGCATGCCCTTATCTCTTCCATCCTCTGGTCTTTGTGGAAGAATTTATTGCTTTTGAAGAAGAATCTTTGAGAGCAAAGCAAAGAGGACGTCCTAAGGAATAACGAAGGCAGGGAGAGGTATTGTACTCTCCCAGCAACAGAGGTATGTGTCTTTATCTCTTATCTGTCTGTCTGTCTCTCTCTTAGAGTTGGATTCAGAAGTAAGAGGGGGGACGTAGAAATGCATATAAGTAAAGTTTAATTGAATTGGAAAATCAAGGACAATTTTTCTGGCACAAGTTATTCTGGTTTTGCTGATTTGTTTGATAACAGGGATTGGATTTGGCATTTAGGTGACACAGGGAAAATTTTCCATAGTTTCCATAAGGTAAATCTTAAACAGTGTTCTGAGGAAAATTTTTTACAAACACATCATGAGTATTTCTTTTTCAAAAAAATGACAACGATGTTTTGAAATGAACAAAATTTCAAGTTTCTTAACCTCTCCACTAGACTGGGTTAAATAAGTGTCTCCAAGGGAAAGAATGCCAGGTGTAATTAGTAGGTATTGAATAACTTAAGGTTAATCCTTTTTGGTTATAGTCCCAGAGACTAAGAAAGGAAATGACACCAAAGACTAGAAATAAATGCTTTTGCAAGTCAGATGGTCTCCAATACTTTGTTTTCAAGAATATTAAAGCCGCAACGAATCACTTTGTCAGCTGATCATCAAAAAAGAAATAAAAAGATTGATCACTGTTACGTTAGGTATTCAAGTCAGAAGAAGAACATTTAAAAAAGTAATGTTGTTATAATGAAACTCCTTCTATCCCCATCTACTTGCATATGTGTTTCTTAATTTTTGTCTATAAAACATGAAAATAGGAATAAAACTGATGATGAACACTGCCTTACAATAGCAATTTATAATATTCACCCATGGAAATATAAACTAATCTTTTTTTTTGGAAACATAAACTAATCTAAAAAAAACCTTTACCCAACTTATTAAAAAGGCATTTCTAATAAAAATTTGTATTTTCCACTTAGTAGTTATCAAAACATATAACTGTTTTATTTTGATTGATATCCTATTAATATTTATAAACATAATTGAATTCAGAAGAAATTATTTTTATCAGATCTTGGGGTCACCAATTTTTTGTAAAAAAATACATATATACATACTTATGTATGTTGGAGGATATCAAATTGCTCTGGTATTTATTAGAATTCAGTGGATATATGGTATTTATACTCCTTCAGAAATAATTAAATGAATTATTTTTTTACTATTTTAAATTTATATATATCCAGTATAACACTATCTAATATAATAATAATTTATTATAATTTCTATAAATATTTTAAAATTATATTTAAAACTCTAATATACTTTGCAACTATTTAAATTTAAAATAAAAGTTTTCTGATGTCAACTTAAAAATACTTGTTTTTACAAAAAATTTTAGGAGACACGTGGGCAAAAATGTTTAAAGATTATAGGAAAGGACAGCTACCAGCGTCATTGACACCGCTCCTTTCTTAAACCTATTGTCACCAAGCTGTCACTGTATGACTAGGTTTTCAAGTGTATCTCGTAAATCGAGCTAGGGAACTCTTCAAAGCAGCTCCTGAACTTCAAGGCTAAGGCCAGCAGGTGGAGAGATGTGAGCAGCTAGTTAAACCATTAAGTAGCCAATGCCTCTTAAGCACCCATTCAGCTTATGTGCGCCCCCTACAGGTTTCAATACAAATGAGATGGGACCTGCTCTCAAGGAGTTCATAGATTGGCATGTAAATAATACATTATAATACAAAATTGTAATGCAATATTTTTTCCTCTAAAAATGGAACTAAGTCCAACTTGTGCAAATCAGTTTAAATAGAATACAGCATTTCTACAGTCGTGTGCGTAAGGGGTTGTGGGAACATAGGGCGCTGCATCTGAGAGGGGTGGGCCTCGGGGAAAACTCCACTGTTCCAGAATAGTTAGATACATGCCCATTCCCACAGATTTATCATCACTCAGTTTTCTCCTTATTTTTTGCATAGATAGACAGATACAACTTATAGTAGTGAACATTTTCCATTTCTCCATGTTCTTTAATGGTTTTTATCTATGTGGTTACCTTGTTTTCACATGTTATCATTATAGATAAGTACAATTTTATATTCGGGTTTCTTCCCCTCTGAGCATTAACGTACCCATTTTCACAAATAGACATCGTAAGTACTATGCAACAAGCATTGAAAGTAACCCAAGCCAAGAGTCTTACTAGATGTGTTTGGTCCCTAGTAACAGTGGATGCCAACCAGAGTCCTATGTAGAGCTGTGACTGAAATATTCCTTTAGCACTCAACCTGATTCTTAAATTGAATTAGCTGCACGATAGGAGCCTCTGAGGAAGGAATTTCTTCTAAGGGAGAAGAGTAACGGCGTCAAAGGAAAATGGCTATAAAGGTAATGCTCACAGCACCTCCTGATCCCTTCACAAAGATGAAATGTGAGAGATGTGTTTGGAAATCCTGTACTGTTGCAGACTGTGGCAGGTTAACATCTTTATTTACATATTCTGTTCTATCTTATTCTCTCCTATAGACAGTGATGTGTCAGGTAATGTGGAAATAGTGTGGGAAATATAGAGATAGGTAAAATCCTATCATGGTAGATAATATTTTCCTCGCTTTTGCCATGATGTACCAAGATGAGGCGTGTCTAATCATCATCAGACAATGCCTACCTTAATACCCTGTGTGATTTGATACTTAATAAGGATGAGTCGTAGAAACGACCGTGAGAATTTGGTGGCTCGACCACAGTAAAGGCTCCATCCTGTGGGAGGGATGATGGCTCCTGGGAAGTGGTACCCATGGGGGTGAACGCAGTGGCAGATGGAGAGCAGGTGAAGTGTGTCTCTGTCTGCCAGTCATGGTAGCATGTCTGGGGAGACAGGCATATACATCCCAGACTACATGGAGAGATATATAGCATTAGCTGTATTCTGTACTAAAAACTTATATTTTAAGAAAGAAAAAAAAGCAGCTCTGGTAGCTGGTCTGGCACTCTGAGCCAGACCAAGGTTGTCACCTGCTAACTATAAAAAATTTCAGAGCAGTAACATGAGGTGAGGTCACTCTGTGTCTGTGATGTGGTGGGATAGAACAAGACTCCTCCATAAAAACAAGAAGATAGCGCTTCCCTGGTGGTGCAGTGGTTGGGAGTCCGCCTGCCGATGCAGGGGACGCGGGTTCGTGCCCCGGTCCGGGAGGATCCCACATGCCGCGGAGCAGCTGGGCCCGTGAGCCATGGCCGCTGAGCCTGCGCATCCGGAGCCTGTGCTCCGCAGCGGGAGAGGCCGCAACAGTGAGAGGCCCACGTACCGCAAAAAAAAGATAAATTCCTTGGCAGTTTCTTATAAAGTTGACATACACCTACACTGTAACATCATTTCAACTCCTTCCCAAGAGCAATGAATATGTATGTCCACAAAAAACTTGTATATGAATGTTCATAGCATCTCTGTAGCCAGAAGGAGAGAATGCACATTTGTACTTCACCAGAATGGATAAATAATTATGATACATCCACACAATGAAATACTACTCAGCAATAAAAAGGAATAGGGACTTCCCTGGTGGCACAGTGGATAAGACTCCCTGCTACCAATGTAGGGGGCCCAGGTTTGATCCCTGGCCAGGGAACTAGATCCCACATGCCACAACTAAGAGTTCACGTGCCACAACTAAGCAGCCCTCCTGCTGCAACTAAAGGAGTCCACCTGCTGCAACTAAGACCGGCGCAACCAAATAAATAAATAGTAAAAAATAAATAAATAAAAAGGAATAAGTCACTGATAGGTGCAATAACATGAAGCAATGTAAAAAAATTTAATGAAAGTAGTCTTACACAAAAGGGTACACACTATTTCCAGCCAAAAATAAAATAAATTAATTTTTTAAAAAATTGGTGCAGTGGTTAAGAATCTTCCTGCCAGTTCAGGGGACATGGGTTCGAGCCCTGTTCTGGGAAGATCCCACATCGCCACAGAGCACCTAAGCCCGTGTGCCACAACTACTGAGCCTGTGCTCTAGAGCCCGCGAACCACAACTACTGAGCCAGTGTGCCACAACTACTGAAGCCCATGTGGCTAGAGCCCATGCTCCACAAGAGAAGCCACCGCAATGAGAAGCCCACACACCGCAACGAAGAGTAGCCCCCACTCACCGCAACTAGAGAAAGCCCGCATGCAGTAACGAGGACCCAACGCAGCCAAAAACAAAAGAAAACAGAAAGGAAAAGAAATTTAATTTTAAAAAAAGGGTACACACTATTTCATTTTATTTATATGAAGTTCTCGAACAAGCGAAATGAAACTATGGTGACGCCAATCAGAATAGAAGTTGCCTCTGTGTGAAGGGTGAGGGAGGAGCTATTGTAAAGAGTGATGGAAATATTCTACACCTTGGTTTACACTGTGGTTACATAGGTCAAAATTAATCAAAATGTACACTTAAATGTATATTTTATGGTGCGTAAATCTGTCTCAAACATTGGCTTAATTTCTTGCTTTATGGTAAACAAAATGCAGTACGTGAACTAGCGAACCACAGTGTCCCATTTCTCCCCTCATCTTTTTCATCTGAATTGAGAAATCTACCGTCTCGTGGTGACTCTGGCACATCAGGGAATGCCAAATTGAGATCAATTTCAGAAGATGCAGTAAACTGCCAGAGAGGAATAATGAAGAAGGCTTCAGGATTTATGGCTGGTCATGGGATTAAGATTCTTGAAGCAAGAGTAAGGACCCAGGGGATTGCTGATCATTCTTAGACTGTCTTAGGTCAGAAACTCACCCTAATGGACAAGAGATTGAATTCTGTCATTAAGTGACTAGTGACAAAAAGGGTCTTTTTGGATGCTGTGTGTTGCCCAAGGGAATATGTCACATATTCATAAAGAAAAGGCAACAAAACCTTAGCAGAAGAAGTTAAATGACAGCCCAGATTCTTTGAGCCACTCAGTTTTCTTTGCCAGGTAGAAAGGGTATTTGGGGTCCCAGCCATTTTACTGACTGGTATTCAGGATCAAAATCTATTTCCATATAATTGCAGTTGTTACCCTTACAAGTTCCTGGAACGATAGTAAAACACCGGAGTGCTGAACACTGGAGAAATACAACCAAATATCAGGTGGGTTTTTACTGAGGTAGTGGCTTTGGTGAATGCGGCTCGTTTCTTCAGGCAAGCGGACTTCCTGATACTCAGCTCCAGAAGTGGACATTGTTTCCCCTTCCAGTTAGAGGCACTTCACGCCGCCCTCCACCACTGGGCAAAGCTGCGGCTGAGCTGCTCGCAGGACTCATGGAAAGAAAGATGTGCTCTCTGAAGTCAGCCACCCACCTGAGAGGGAAAGGATGAAAATAAGGCCCAGTTTTCTTCCAAATTCCCAACAGACAAGTCATTTACTTTCCCTGGGTGAGGCCAGGAGTATTATGCCAATGGAGATGGGAATGAATCATGCCTTTTATTTCCTGTACTTCTGATGGTTTGACATCTGGGGCCAGGCTGACCCTGGAGGGACTCCCCCTCACAGGGTTAGCTAATTCCTAGAGATGGCAAATAACTAGCCCTTGAGCACACCTTTCAAATACAAACCAAGCCATCCAGAGCTCACACCCCAGCCATCTCCTGTGCTGGGCTCTCACCCTGGCTCACTCTCCCCCCGCCCTAATCCCCCCAGGCCCAGGTACCAGACAACCAGGGGCAGTCCCCATGCCTCAGAGCCCTGGAATGATTCACACTAGCCAGACCTGAGCCTGCTGGCCCTGTCTTGCCTATTCCTGCTTAAAGAGACCACGATAAAAGCTCCTGTCTCAGTTCCCTCTCTCCCTCTGCCTGTGACTGGCCCTGGTGCTCTCCCAAGTGCCCCCCACCCCTGCCCATGGCACAGTGTGCCCCTCCTCTTGGGAACTGTGAGTAACAACCTACCTTTTCAATGTCAGCTGTCTCCTAATCCATCGGCTTATCACACCCAAATAATAATAAACCTGTATTCTAAAACAAGGTCTGTCCACTTGGGAGCAGGGAGGAAGCACCCCATGGGAACATCACCTGTGACCATGACTGTTCATGCTGGGGCTTGTCGAGCCTCTGGAAGCTGAGACTGTATACATGTTGTTCTAGTCACCCCTGTTCCTTCCTGTTGCAAATTCTGTCTAATGGAATAAACCTGGTTCAGTCAACTTGGTAGGACTGGGAGGCAAGGTCATGTGACACTGGAGGCTCTGGGGTCAGACCAGGGGTGGGTGTCATCCTCCCCCCACCACCTATCACCATAAGCTGGGGGGAGGAGCTTAACGCCCCCGTGTGCTTAAGTGTTCTCATTGGTAAAAACGGGTTGTTCCGGAATATCAATCCTCAGTAAACGTGGTCCTCCCCAAACCAACTCCAGTCCCATATAAGGAAAACACAGTTCAGCAGAATTCATTGGATCCTTCTAGTAGCTGTCTCCGAGTTGCTATTTCCATCTTCCCAGCCCCGAACTCCTTGATAGCTTTGGTTTCTCTATATTTATGTCCTTCTGGGGACTGTGGCTTTCAGCATCTCACCCTTTCTGCTCTCGGCATCACCTAGCAGCTCCCAGTGTCCTCTGTCCTCCTAAAACCCTGCAACGGACTCTTGGGCCACAGACTCGAACCTGGCTGCTAATTATTTATTTTCAGGACTGACCTTGTGTGCTCTCGGGTTTTATTTCTGTTCTAGTTTGCTCAGCAAGAGATTTGTCTCTTTGTTTCTAGGCAAGAGGTGCTGGCGTCTGACCTTGGCTGCAGACTGCTTCCCCACCCTGCTCCCCGACCACATGTCCTCCAATATTCTGGGCAGACAGCTTCCTTCTCTCAGTGTTGCTGCTTCTGGGTCTACATTTCCTCCCTCTGTCACCTTCTTCCCTCAGCCATTAAGGAGCCTAACACCTCCCATCCATTAAAGATGATGGCACCTCGGTGGGTTAAGAATCCGCCTGCCGATGCAGGCGACACGGGTTCGAGCCCTGGTCCGGGAAGATCCCACATGCTGCGGAGCAATTAAGCCTGCATGCCACAACTACTGAGCCCACATGCCACAACTACTGAAGCGCACGTGCCTAGAGTCCATGCTCCACAACAAGAGAAGCCACCGCAATGAGAAGCCTGCGCACTGCAACGAAGAGTAGCCCCCAATGGCTGCAACTAGAGAAAGCCCGCGCGCAGCAACGAAGACCCAGAGCAGCCAAAAAAAACATGATGGCGCCTCCTGCGTGCCTCTCCCCCCATCCCCACTCTACTCCTCTTCCCCTCCATTGACAAGATGCTGAAAATACTCGTCCACACTTGTGTCTCCTGCTACGTCCCACTCACTCTCAGCTCACATCAGCACGACTACTCTCCCACCTCTGCTTCTGGTTCTGCTAAAAACGATTCATCGTGACCTTGAACCAGACCCTTCTCTCCAGGTATCAGATGCTCTACGACATGAGGGAATGCGGGACCAATAAGTCTTCGAGACCTTCTTCACTCATTGTCCAAGACAATGGTAAGGATTTGTTGTAAATCTCATACTGCTGCATTGATAGTAATTTCCACTTAGACTAAAATTTATTATTATTTATTTTTATTTTTTGCGGTACATGGGCCTCTCACTGTTTTGGCATCTCCCATTGCGGAGCACAGGCTCCAGACGCGCAGGCTCAGTGGCCATGGCTCACGGGCCCAGCTGCTCCACGGCATGTGGGATCTTCCCGGACCGGGGCACGAACCCGTGTCGCCTGCATCGGCAGGCGGACTCTCAACCACTGCGCCACCAGGGAAGCCCTAGACTAAAATTTAAAAGCAAAGGGTCATTCTAAAGAAAATTGCTGCAAGGAATAGGGATGACGAGGACCTTAATTATTTCTTGTAATAGAACATGATATTGTCACATCTGGCTGTGATAGCACTGGGGGCTTCGTGCTATGAAATTCAGGGCATTCTTGTGCCTGGAGGCTGAAACCTGTACTCATTTTGTGATTGTATCCAAATGAGAAAATGACATTTATTGAGCTATGGACCTATCCTATCTGAATATGAAACAATAAAAAGAAAATTAAAGTGGAACATATTGTCCTATCGAGCAAATATGAGAGGCTGATGGGCTATCTTACTATCCTCACTTAAGTCTAAAATGATACCATATTTTTCTAATCCAGCTCATAATTATATAAGTATTGCTGGCAATGCATCACCAGAAAATAATGGTTCTTAGTGATAATAACACATTACATTTGGGTTTGGGAAAATACATAGTTTCTATGTGATGTAGAACAGTGAGGATTTTGGTTCTACAGAAACAAGTCTAATAGTATTTATTTCCTCTTCTCCCCATCTCCTCCCACTGACTCAATAGCTCTGTCTTCTAGTCAGGCCACGAGGATGCTCTTCTTCTCATCCCCTCCCTCCTGTCCTTGGACAGAAGAGCCTTTGACTAAGCACATTCCCCTATTTTATATATATATATATATATGTATGTATAAATTTATCTATTTATTTATTTATTTTTACTTATTTATTTTTGGCTGCATTGGGTCTTTGTCGGAGTGCACAGGCTTCTCACTGACGTGGCTTCTCTTGTTGTGGAGCACGGGCTCTAGGTGCACGGGCTTCAGTAGTTGCAGCACATGGTCTCAGTAGTTGTGGCACACGGGCTTAGTTGCTCCGCAACATGTGGGATCTTCCTGGACCAGAGATCGAACCCGTGTCCCCTGCACTGGCAGGTGGATTCTTAGCCACTGCCACACCAGGGAAGTCCCATTCCCTTAACTCTTACATACATTACCCTAGTTTGTGAATAAGAAGAGGACTCCTAGAGACCTGGCACCTGGAGTGGGCACAGTGGACCTTTCCTGTACATGGTCTGTTTCAGAGCTGGGCCAGTGCAGGACTCCTCTCTATAAAAGACTTCAGGACCAACCGTACGTGGGGACAGAGGAACGATACTGGAAGTGTTTGACATTGACACAGCACCTTGTAATCGTACATGTCATGTTCACTGCAGGTTGTTATTTGATCAGTACAGGCAGTCACCCACACAAGGTGAAGTTTTGTTATTTTGTGTGGATGGTTGATTTAAGCTTTTTTAAAAACAAGATTAAAACTGAATACAGTAGCATTGTTTAAAAACAAAATGCCGAGCAGTTGGGAGAACACAGAGAAGGTAAAGGTCCGTCTGCTCTCGCTTGGCCGCCTCCCCCTCCTGTCCAGTCTGATGTGCCCCAGACTGCAATTTGAGAACGTAACAAATGGCCCCCATCCCGCAGTATCTTCCCCGAGCCTTGTCACTATACAGGACCCCTTGCTAAGGTGGAGATGATCATTTATTAACAATGTGGCTTAAATTGTTCCATCCATGGACATTGTTCACTTCCTGTTTTTGCTCAATTTGGTCCTTCTAGAGTGACTTCCCCCATCTTATTTACCCATCCTTCAAATTTTAACTCAAACACTTCCAGCCACCCCTTCTCCCCACCATTGTGAGGAATCCCATCTCCTCCTGGAAAGATGTTTGATATCCTAGTGGGCGTGAGTCATGTCTCAGGCATCTCCACAGCCCCCATTATGGCAGTCTTTCGAATACATACAAGCTCAACATGTGTTTTTTTTCTTTCTTTTTTTATAGGTTTGTTGGGTTTTTACATTTTTATTTATTGATTTAAATTTATTGGTCTTATTTTTGGCTGTGTTGGGTCTTTGTTGCGGTGCACGGGCTTCTCATTACGGTAGCTTCTCTTGTTGCGGAGCACAGGCTCTAGGTGCACAGGCTTCAGTAGTTGTGGCTCGCAGGTTCTAGAGCGCAGGCTCAGTAGTTGTGGTGCACGGGCTTAGCTGCTCCGCAGCATGTGGGATCTTCCCGGACCAGGGCTGGAACCCGTGTTCCCTGAATTGGCAGGCGGACTCTCAACCACTGCGCCACCAGGGAAGCCCTTCAACACATGTTTCTGAACCGGCTATTTTTAAGACAAAAAGATTAATTACCCCTCCAGGGTGCTGGCTACCAGGCTGAGGTACTTCTGCAACGTAGTGATTAGCAAAGTCAACGATAGATTGCCTACAGGGAAAAACATTGAGAACTATTGCTTACATTATACAGAATAAACTTGGAAGCAAAGACGAAATACAATCTATCGAGGAGGGTGCACTGTTTTCGATTTAAAGTGGCAATGTTAACTTATTTTTAAACCGCATTTTCTGTACCAGCACCCATCCAAATGGCTCCCACTTCTGTTTACCTTCGCCTTTAAGGAGAAATAATGACAGTATTTTCATTTCCAGCCTCCCCACTTTCTGCACCCACACAGAAGCATTCACAGTGTGCAACAGTCACCTCCTACACCCACAGTCTTCTTTTCCAGACGTGGAACCTTCTTTAAAGAAATCACATTGCGGTCAGTGATTAAGTTGTATTATAGTTTTTTCCTCTGTTGACAACAATCAAGTAGCTAATTCACTGTCGATCCGTTACTTCTGGGTTTTTCTAATAATCCACTTCCTGAAAATTATAAACACAGAAAAGTGCTTTTGCAATAACAGTTGTAAGACCCTGAATCACTTTTAACTCTCCCCTTTCTTCTCTGGGCTGTGACATTCACTCCCATGATGTCATCCCCGAGAGAAACTAAACCCTTTGTCTACTCAACCAAAAAGAGCACAAGAGGACATCTTGCCACAGCTTAGGGAATTGTTTAATCATTTAATTTACTTCCTTACTTTCCTGGAAATGAACCATTGGTTCAAATCGGGCATTTGTTAGTTGTTCCCATATGTGTTGGGATGCGCAAATCAACACAGGAATTCTGCACGGTGGGCATTGTTCACCCCTAGGTTCAGGGAAATTGAGCGACTATTCAGAACCTGTAAGTGGAAGGAGTAGGATTCCAACTGTGGACCAAGAATGTCACCTGCCATATCAGTAAACAAAGAATGTGGGTCCATCAAGCCGTCAGCCACTGAAGATCCCCCCTTTCCACACGCGAGGATGCACCCTGAGGGTATTCAGGATGGAGAAAACAAGATACTGGTCCTAGATGGTTTAGGTACATATCAAAGGAATGGTTTTAATGAGCCCAGACTCTTGCATCTTCCCGTACATAGAAAAGCGCTAAATCCCTTAACTTGAGATATCTGGTTTTCTTTCATTAACTGTAACCCTTTGATGTTCCAACTACCTGGTCTTTGCTGCAAAAACTCCTCTATATCCTGGGTCCTCCTTTACCTCTTCGGAGACGTCCCTCAGAGTTATCTAAGAGGCTGCCTACTAGACTTAAGTCCTTAACAAGTCTGCTGGATAAAATATAACTCTGAACTTTTAGGTTGTGCTTTTTTTTTTCAGTCAACACACCTAGGTCTGACTGCAGATGAATTAGCTGTACCACCGTGAATGCTGATCCTTTACACTGGAGAAAGATAAGCCCACAGTTTCCT
This sequence comes from Delphinus delphis, assembly GCF_949987515.2. NCBI lineage: Eukaryota > Metazoa > Chordata > Mammalia > Artiodactyla > Delphinidae > Delphinus > Delphinus delphis. The sequence continues at coordinate 80,093,960 of NC_082698.1, read as the reverse complement.
CTGTCACACAGACCTTTGATTGCATCCTATTACATTCCTCAGCTGCTTTCCCTCCCCTTCCCCCCTCCCCCCATTCTGGAAACTTCCATTTTCTTCCTCTTCTTATGCTGTCAGTATGAAACAGGAGGGAAGGAAAACTCTCAGTGCTGTTGTTTTCCCATCCATCCTTGGTCTGATGTTGGTAAATCGATTCAAGCACAGTCTGTTAGCAAAATGAGAAAAATCCACCCAGTCATGTAGGTTACACATTAATCACGTTAGAACCTGACAGTTTTTCTGGATCCATAAAGGTTTACTAACGGTTTTAACACAAAAGTTTTCTAATGTCCTCTAAATTTTATGCAGAGTCCACATATGTGAGATTTTATTCTCAATTAACAGATATGGAAAGACAAGGTGAAGAAGGAAACAATTTAAGTGATTGTTTCTGTAGTAAAGGCCATTCCCTCAAGTGAAAATGAAGCCTCTTTAAAAATGAGATAGGGGGCTTCCCTGGTGGCGCAGTGGTTGAGAGTCCGCCTGCCAATGCAGGGGACATGGGTTCGTGCCCCGGTCCGGCAGGATCCCACATGCCGTGGAGCGGCTGGGTCCATGAGCCATGGCCGCTGAGCCTGCGCGTCTGGAGCCCGTGCTCTGCAACGGGAGAGGCCACAACAGTGAGAGGCCCGTGTACCGCAAAAAAAAAAAAAAAAAGAGAGAGAGAGGACGGCACCGAGTCTTCTGCTTGCAAATACATTTTTCCTTTGGTCATCAGGACTGTCTGGTGGGGAAATGGCTTGTGGAGAGAGAGGTTCCACCTCGGTGCTGCAGGCAATGGTCACCTCTAGTTGTTGACATAACAAATAGAGGACTTCACCGTGTGTTATAGGTTGAACTGTGTTCCCCCCAAATCCATACGTTGAATCCTAACTGCCAGGACCTCAGAATATGATCTTATTTGGAGATAGGGTCTTTACAGAGATAATCAAGTTAAAGTGAGGTCATTAGGGTGGACCCTAATCCAACACTACCGAGGGAAATTTGGACACAGAAAGTCATACAGGACTGGGATGCATTGTGGACATCAAGATCTACATGCCAAGGAGAGAGATCCTTCTGGAACACACCCTTCCTTCACAGTCCTCAAAGGGAATTAGCCCTGCCAACACCTTGGTTTCAGACTTCTGACCTCCAGAACTGTGAAACAACAAATTTCTGTGGTTTAAGCCCCCCAGTTTGTGGTACTTTGCTGTGGCAGCCCTAGCAAACTAATCCACCATGTGCTTTACTGTTGTCAGGAAGGAAAAAATGTTCCTCTACCTTTCCAAGCTCTTCAAGCTGGTCTAAGAATTAATTTGACATGAGGCAGGTTAACAGAAGGAAATGAAACAAAGCTTAATAACATGTGTAGATGGGAGAGACCCAGGAAGACTGAGTAACTTGCCGAAATGGCCCAAGCCCTCCCCTTAAATACCATCTTCAGGGGGCTTCCCTGGTGGCGCAGTGGTTGAGAGTCCGCCTGCCGATGCAGGGGACACGGGTTCATGCCCCGGTCCGGGAGGATCCCACATGCCGCGGAGCAGCTGGGCCCGTGGGCCATGGCCGCTGAGCCTGCGCGTCCAGAGCCTGTGCTCCGCAACGGGAGAGGCCACAGCAGTGAGAGGCCCGCGTACCGCAAAAAAAAAACAACAAAAAAAACCATCTTCAGCTCAACACAAAAGAGGTTTGGGACTTCAAAGGGGAGGAAGGCAATTCACATGGTGCTGGAGGAGCAAATACAGAACATCGGCCCATCAATTAACACATCAGAGACACAGAAATAAACAAAATGCAAAACCAGCTTGGAACATATAATTGTTGGGAAAAAAAATTAAGAGTAAAATCTCCAGTCTATTCTGGAAATCTGCACAGATGTACAAAATAAAGAAACCAGTTTTATTACTGAATTCACATTAAAACAGACTGCCAGGCACATACGGGTAATATGCTAATGAGATTAAAAAGACAAAGAAACCCCACCTTTGTGTATAACCTAGAAGATGCAACCCATCATACACGGGTTTTCAGGATTCACAGTAATTTTCCCTCTTGTAAGAGGACTTGACCCCACCATTTGTTAAATATACCCACGGTAACTGAGGTAGCCATCTCTGATAGTTAATTGCCTTTATTTGAAGGAAAAATAAAACATCTCCTTGTATCTCCATGACAATCAGGAGATTTAGAGCAAGGAGCCCAGGTCAACCTCCCACAGTGACTAGGAGTGAGAGGCACTCTCTTCATTAATGTTTGCACTTCAAAAAGAGAACCCCAGGCTCTAAAGAGAAACATTGCAGAGTTGTAAGGCTGGCTAGAGGCTTGTTTAGCCTCTGAAAAGATTTACATACATGTCAAATTCATAGAGGAAGGTTTTAAAAATAGTAGTTATTTCCAAGGAAATGTTCCTTGAAAAGAGGGGGGAAGTCTTTTTCCCCCGTTAGCAACAGAGAAAATTCAGGGGTTTTGTTTGTTTGTTTTTACCTTATACAGACAAATAACTTCCTTCATATATAAAGAACTCTTAAAATCAATCAGAAAAAAGATAAGCACACCAATAGAAAAAAATAGGCAAATGATTTCAAGACATGATGCATGAAAGGAGAAATGTAAATGGTCATTAAATATATGAAGAGAGGGCTATTTCACTAATTATCAAAGAAATGCAAATTCAGGTGAGATGTCACATTCACATGTCAATTTGACAAAAGCACAGAGAAAAAAAGATAATACTCGGGACTTCCCTGGTGGTCCAGTGCGTAAGACTCTGCACTCCCAGTGCAGGGGGTCCAGGTTCGATCCCTGGTTGGGGAACTAAGATCCCACATGCCGCAACTATGCCGCAACAAAGACACAGTGCAGCCAAAATAAATAAATAAATATAAAAAAAAGTAATACTCAATGTTGACTTGGGTGTAAGGAAACGGGGTGCCTTTATAGTCTCTTCTGGTGAGACCGTAAATAGACACAACTTTTTGGGGGAGTGGCAGTTTAGCAGTAGGTGTCAAACCCGTGAATGTTCAAACGTCAGCTTTCAGTGGCTCATGCCAAAGAATTATCAGAGATGTACGTAAAGATATGGTAAACTAACGCATCCTGCACACTTAGTATATTTTTTAAAATAATTACCACTCATCTTTTATTTATTTATCTTGGTCGCACCAGGTCTTAATTGCGGCAGGCGGGCTCCTTAGTTGTGGCACGTGGGACCTTAGCTCCCCTACTATGGATTGAACCCCGGCCCCCTGCATTGGGAGCTCGGAGTCTTATCCACTGTGCTACCAGGGAAGTCCCTACACTTAGTATGAAAACTCGCAAAATTCTGTCTTCTGGAAATGACCTTTAGAAATAAAATTGTAAAACCATGCATACACATAAAAGAGAATCTACTATAGAAAAATTTTCGAAGAGGCTTACTATTGCTTATATTATCTTTCCATTTTATTACACTTTATTGTGTAATATTTAGCATACTAAAGAATTACAACTCTCTGAAATAGATATTTTTCTTTGCAAAAAAGATTTACATATAAGTATATTCTTTGGGGCATTATTTAAATCATTGAGAAATGAGGCAACTTCAATAAGAGAATTAATTCCATTTTGGTATATCCACATGACATAATGCTGTGTAGCTATGAACATCTAATTTCCATAAAACATTTCATGGCAAAAATGTTCATGATGAAAAGAGCACGAAGAGGAGAGAGATACTTGAATTTATTAACGATTGCTGTCTCTAGATAGTAGGAATGATTACGATGTTATTTTTCTCATCTTACATCTCCTTGCAATGAATATGTATTTATCGTTGAAAAACACCCACGTTTTTAGAAAAAACTCTTTGTGCAGAGACAGCAACACAAAAGGACTGAACTAGCTGACACCCACAGTACACTCCAGCTGACCTTCTGTCAAATGTAGGATCAGGTGGAGGTCTGGGCAGCCAGGAATAAAAACTCCAGACGGTTGACCTGTCTTTCTTTCATATTCTTAGAGCATTGCTGTGTCAACCATCCATTTGGTCCCAATGCTATCTCATGTCAAAATAAAAGTTGCAGCAGAAGAGACCTTTGTCGGTGACCCGGCACAATCCCAAATGTTGCCGCTGAGATAAGTGAGCCAGAGAGACTAAGTCAGCATTTATTTCTGAATTTGCCTTTTATTAGGATGCAAGGGGGTGGTGAGGTACTTAGGTTACTTCACGGTGGGAGTCCGTGGGTCACCTCAGGGTAAGGACACTTGGGGAGTGAGAATATAGTGGGCACTGGGTCGTTAGGTCATTTAGGAGGCAAGCTGGTGACAAGGTTATCTTTCCAACCACAGACGGTCTCTACTCACAACTTAATGCTTTATCATTACGGTGACCCAACCACGCTACCGTGTGTAATCATATTCCCCTCCGTCCTTGTCCTTCCCTCTGCTGATTTCTACTTCTCCTAGTTTCTGATGCTCTTTGCCTTCCACTGTCTTTCCAGGCATCCCTCAGCATCTATCCGCACTATGGTTATGTTCTTTCTCTACATCACCTCCTCTTCACCCGCCCAACAAAGATCTGATTGATTCAGAAAGTTGACGCAACGTGTGGATGCCCCTTCTCTTCCTATCCAAGGATGCCAGCACAGGTAAATCCACTTTTCCAGGGTAGTAGGGCATTTGGTATACAGAATCTTGACCAAAGTGTAAGAAATTCCTCAGAAAGGGGCTGAGGCCCACAGGGATCTCCACAGAAGGCAATACAAGGTGCAGATTCCTTGTTTGACCTTTCCAATACTAGAGCCAACTTTTTCCAGCATACACTCAAGGGTATTCCAGACAAGCTGTGGTCCCATTCAATTGTATTGGAAATGCAAAGGCGAGACGGATGGACAACTCCTCTCTTTTACTGATAAAAGCAATATGCATGCAAACTCTGACAGTTCAACTATTACTGGTGTGGTGGTGAAATTTTTTGTGTCAGCTTGGCTAGACCAAGGTACCCAAATATTTTGGATTAGATGTCTGTGTAGGCATTCTTTTATAAGAGATTAACATTTTTTTCTGATTCTTTTTTTTAATTGAAGTATAATAGATTTACAATGTTGTGTTAGTTTCAGGTGTACAGAAAAGTGATTCCGTTATATATATATATATATATGTATATATACACACACACACACATATATGTATACATATATATATACACATATTCTTTTTCAGATTCTTTTCCCTTATAGGTTATTACAAAATATTGAGTATAGTTCCCTGTGCTCTACAGTAGGTCCTTGTTGGTTATCTATTTTATATACTGTGGTGTGTGTATGTTAATCCCAAACTCCTAATTTATCCCCCCCTTTTCCCTTTTAGTAACCATGTTTGTTTTCTATGTCTGTGAGTCTATTTCTATTTTGTAAATGAGTTCATGTGTATCTTTTTTTTTTTAGATTCCACATATAATCAATATCATATGGTATTTGTCTTTCTCCGTCTGACTTACTTCACTTAGTATGATAATCTCTAGGTCCATCCATGTTGCTGCAAATGGCATCATTTCATTCTTTTTTATGGCTGAGTAATATTCCATTGTATACATACCACATTAACATTTAAATCAGTAGACTTTTGCTAAAGCAGATTTCCCTCTGTAATGTGTATGGGCCACATTCAATCAGCTGAAGGACTTAAAAGAAAACAGACTGAGGTCTCCCAAAGAAGAGGAAATGCTACCAGAAGACTCCCTCTGCACTCAAGTCACAACAGCAACTGTTCTCCGGGTCTCCAGCCTGCCAGCCTACCCTGTAGATTTTGGACTTGCCCACCGGTGCAATCACGTGAGCAAATTCCCTAAAATAAGTCTCTCTCTCTCTCATTATATATATAATTATATATACTCATTATTATGTATTATATTGTTACATATAACATATTACATATACTCTTATTACATACTAGATATACTCTATTTTATATAATATTATGTATTATGTATTTCTCTGGAGAACCTCTGACTAATATAATCAGTAACAAATTATTTGGAACCCTATTAAAAATAATGTTTTGTCCATGATTATAAATCAGTAAATTAATAATTTTTCCCGGGCTTCCCTGGTGGCGCAGTGGTTGAGAGTCCGCCTGCCGATGCAGGGGACGCGGGTTCGTGCCCCGGTCCGGGAAGATCCCACATGCTGCCGAGCGGCTGCACCCGTGAGCCATGGCCGCTGAGCCTGCGCGTCCAGAGCCTGTGCTCCACAGCCTGTGCTCCGCAACGGGAGAGGCCGCAACAGTGAGAGGCCCGCGTACCGCAAAAAAAAAAAAAAAAAAAAAATTTTCCCGAAGTCCCCTGGTTTGTGAGTGGCAGAACCAGAAGCCCTTTCTTGTGATGCATCTCATGGCACATCCTCAACGATACAACAGAGGATTTCCAAAATAACACATCTCATCATGTCCTTCACCTTCTTAAAACCTCTCAAGGGCACTCGCACTCTTCCCAGTAAAGGCTCATTTTATACGATGTCCAAGGCCACCTTCTCTACATTGCCTTTCTCTTCTTCTGCCCTGACCTTACATCCATCCTTAGTCATGCCCTGTCCCTATGTCCATCCTTAGCTCCAGCCCCATGGAACTACTTGCAATCCCTCAAAATCACTCTGTGTTTGTACCCCTGGGCCTTGGCATATGCTGGTACCTCTGCTCGGTGCCTTTCCTGTCCTTTGGATGGAGAACCACCACCTCACTGCAGACCTTTGGTTTTTCAATACACTCGAATGCTCGAGAAAACCACACAACAGATTTGTACGGAAGAGAAAGGGACCGTCCCCCACATTCCTGACCCATAAGAACTGAATCCCGCATGAGGACTTCCTGGATACAGCAAAATGATGAGGCCCCTTCATCATTCCGGTAAATTCCCGGCAAAGCAGGCATAAGACCAATGACTATGCTTTAGAATATTCTGAACCATGGACCACAGCAGCAGTGGGGTGGGGTGAGGTGGGTGGAGCAGAGGGCTGGGGTAATGCGAGAGGTGTGGAGGGGCTGAGTGCTCTCCCATCCCTTACTTGCAATTCCAAAGCCCCAAATTATATGAAATCTCAAAGTTTTTCACAATTCATCTGGAGACAAAATCTGGCCCGAAATAGCATGAGGCTACTTGTAATCTTTATTCCACTTAGTGCAAATGCTCGTGCATTTCAGTGAAGAAGAAATATTCATGTGTCTGATTGCTGGGTTCTGCCTCAGGTCCTGTCGGGGATGTTATATAACATAAAATCCAAAAAAGGACAGACTGAATTGTAGTCCCAAGGGCGTTAGCTAAGGGATTGTGGAACTGTTTCATTCCTCAACAATTAATTAAGTTAAAACAAAATTTCATGTCTGTCCTTGAGAGAAGTATATGGACCCCTTTCAAAAGAGCCCAGTGGGAGTACGAAATCAGAAATGAACAGGAGGATTCGGTAGCCACCCTTGACTGTGTGATCTGCAGTCAGTATCCCCCGGGATACCTTTGTCTTTCTCCCCCCAGACTGGGTTTGCCAAACAGAGCAATGCAAACATGTTGAGAGGTGAACCTCATTCCCTGAGATCCTTGGTGTCTCAGTCCCTGGGGGCCAACTGTCAGCTCCAACTCATTCCATCTTTCCTAAGTCCCCACCCCCTGCCTGCTTCTGGTGAAAGATGCTCAGGCATCAGCAGGCAGACATGGGGGGTTGCAACTCACAAAAAGCTTTGCTTACCTTCTGAGACATCACCCACACCCGTAAAGAGGATACACGTCTTTCTACGTAGTCATTTGGTTCCTCTTGCAGGCTCCATTAAATTCATGGAAAAAAGTGGTAACCGTGTTAAAGGTAACAATTCTACCTTTAAACAATCAATATCAGTTCTGTACAGGCCATGGAAGCGGAAAATCTTTTTATAGATTTACCCATATTCAGAAACTTGGTGTATATTTTTCTGAACCTGGCAGTATGTGACCAAAGCAAACCAGATTTTCATACTATTAAACTATCAGAGGACAGACAGGAGATTAAATTAGAATTGGAATCATATTTCTTCTGGTTTCTATAATTTCCAGACGTAAAAACGGTTTCTAAGAAAACGAGGCATTTTAGGTAATAAATAATGGTGACCACAGTCAGATATTTCCTAACATTTGGTAATAGGTATTCTAATTTTTTATCAAGAGTAGTTATGTCAAAAGCCAGAGAAGACTTTCAACTCTGCATAATACTGGAAGAGTGCCTGGGAAATGAGATGTTCGCCAGACGTAGCCTTGGATTTTTTTTAAAAAAATGTGTTTCTTCTTTCAACATACCTTTACTGAATCTCTACCATGTGTCAGACACAGCGTTAGGTATCGGAAAAATAAAGTGACTGAGACACCATCTCTTCCCTTGAGGTGAGATGGATTTGGGAACCTTGAATGGAAAGAGTAAAAAACCTCTAGGACTTAATGATATAATATCCCAGACTATATTCTAATTTTCTCTTACAGGTAGAGACTGGGTCCTACTTCTGTTCTTTGAATTCCCAGCACAGCTGTGGGCTTACAGAATATAGTTGGGCTAATTAATTGAAATGGAAAACTGCAAAGAAATTAATACATTCATCATTAAGTGAACTACAGGGCAAGTCCCTGAAGACATGGAGGTTTTCTCTTTTTATTCTATTTTTTCTAATGCATCGTCTCACTGCAAGCTTGCCCTTACCACAAAGAGCTCTCAAAAAAAGTACTGAGTGAGTGAATAAGCCCGAGTTTTTCTGGTATACTTCCTAGAGCTAGATAGCTAAAACCTATCTTAATGTATAAAGGATGCTGTGGTGGTGCTACATACTATGTTTTCCCCATATGCACTCTTCTGGGCTACTCTTCTTCTGGTGATTATAACATATCACTGCCTTCCAGTTTTTTTTTTTTCTAGTTGCAACATAACTACTGCTGTGTTCCATATGTGCAAAAAGAACTGGGAATACAAAAATAACATTCAAATTTGAGAGCCATTTAAAAACCAAGAAATAACATTTTAAATTGCGATAGCAGGTCCTTATAATGGAACCTTAAACTGTCCTTTTCATCCCCAATGCTAGTTTCCAACTATAGTTTCAAGTACCTAGAAATATATTTAAAATCTAGAAAATAATACAAATTATACCATTGGCAGAAGAAGAAAAACTCTTCTATTGCACCTCCAATCATTAGGTTGATTTTATTTATTTACTTATTTATTTAGTGATTCACATAATTCTTTTTTTTATTATTTAATTTTAATTTTTTTCTTTTGGCTGTGTTGGATCTTCACTGCGGTGTGCGGGCTTCTCGTTGCAGTGGCTTCTCTTGTTGCAGAGCACCGGCTCTAGGCGCGAGGGCTTCAGTAGGTGCAGCACGCAGGCTCAGTAGTTGTGGCGCACAGGCTTAGTTGCTCTGTGGCACGTGGGATCTTCCCGGACCAGGGCTCGAACCTAAGTCCCCTGCATTGGCAGGCCGATTCTTAACCACTGCGCCCCCAGGGAAGTCCCCATTAGGTTGATTTTAAAGCCCTAAACTAAAAGCACGTTGGGATCATAGTATGTGAGGAGGAGGGTTTTCTCATAAAGGAGAGCAAATACATTATGTGTTCTGTTTGAATTGTAGCCGGTAGGAAACTAAGATGAAATGAAATGCCTTAATGTAAATACATCCAGATTTGCAAACCTTGGAAAGAAAAGCAACTTCCTCTGTAGTCAAATGTGGCCATGTTTGATGTAGACTACTCATTTTTCCACAGTTACGAATAAGGAAAATAATGTCAAGCATTATTCTTCAAGTTGTTATTCTTAACAACTTCAAAGTTTAATTTCCTGGTTATAACATCAGACTCACTAAATGTGCTTTCAATATTACCTTTGTAGAGGTCCCTAATTTCCCAGCTTCAATATAAGGAACAATTTAGCACAGATTTAAGAGATTATAATCAAAGAAATGCAAAAAGGGAGATGAGACAGGGGAGGAAAGAGGGAAAATGGGGCACAGAGATGGAGGAGAAGAAATAAAAGAATGAGGAATGAAGGAATTTATAGGTCAAATCACTCAGCTCACTGGCTCCCATGAATAGTGAACTTTGATTGATATTTGTTGTTCTGTGGCTTCAACACAACCAGAAATCAAAAAAGTATTTGATATAAATACACGCTGAAACTCCCTGCAAGCCCTCTTGCCTAGCCTAGGAACAGAGAGCGACGTGATAAATATTTCAGTTCATTGGAGCAGAGATTTTCAAATTGTTCCATTAGATATTACAGTTTCCAGAAATAGTAATAATAATAGCTAGTATTTATATAAGTGTCAGTCCTCCATAAGTACTTTACATATACTGTGTCAGTTAATCCTCAAAAGAATCTTCAAAACAACCCTAATGGTTGTGCCATTTTTGTTCCCATTTTACAGATAAAGCAAAAAAGGCACAGAGAAATGAAGGTCAAGAAGTTCGTAAGGAGCAGAACTGGGGTCTTGCTCCAATATTCTGGCTCTGAACCATTACACAATACTGTCTCTCAAGAAGGCTTGGGCTTCCCTGGTGGCGCAGTGGTTGGGAATCCGCCTGCCAATGCTAGAGGACACCGGTTCGTGCCCCGGTCCGGGAGGATCCCACATGCCGCGGAGCGGCTGGGCCCGTGAGCCATGGCCGCTGAGCCTGCGCGTCCGAAGCCTGTGCTCCGCAACGGGAGAGGCCACAACAGTGAGAGGCCCGCGTACCGCAAAAAAAACAAACTAAGAACAGAAAGTAAAAAGTCCTTTAGATGAACACGATCAATAAGAATATACCGTAGCTTCATACTATAGCCTGTAAAAGAGAAAGATCAGATAGGAAAGAAAGAGGAAAGGAAAAAATATGTTGGAGAAGAATTAAGTTGGAAGTGTTAATGAAAAAGACACTAAGGGAAAAAAATCTATGTATGTGGCTACAAATAGTTCTTAAATGAGCTCATATATATATATATATATATATATATATATATATATGTGAATTAGAAGTAGCAGGAAATAGAAACATATAAAGTCACCAGTTCATAGAAAGACAAATATTTTATATTATAAAATTTCTGCTAAAGACTTAAATCTGTTACATTTTGAAAGAATAAGCATATTTAAAGATTTCTACAATTATAGATATAGAGAATGGGATGAAATTATAGATAAATAGAAGTCATTGTGTTCAATAGCTTGTCTTTTTTTAAATAAATTTATTTATTTATTAAGCAGTATGAGGACTTTTTAAAAATAAATTTATTTATTTTTGGCTGTGTTGGGTCTTCGTTGCTGCGCACGGGCTTTCTCTAGTTGCGGTGAGCGGGGGCTACTCTTCATTGCGGTGCGCGGGCTTCTCATTGCAGTGGCTTCTCTTGTTGCGGAGCACAGGCTCTAGGCACATGGGCTTCAGTAGTTGTGGCTCGTGGGCCTCAGTAGTTTTGGCACATGGGGTCAGTAGCTATAAAGCCTGGGCTTAGTTTCACCGCGGCATGTGGGATCTTCCTGGACCAGGGGTTGAACCCGCGTCCTTGCATTGGCAGGCAGATTCTTAACCACTGCGCCACCAGGGAAGTCCCCAATAACTTGTCTTAATCCCAATTCTGCCAGTGGGAGCTGTTTAACCTCAGGCAAGTTACTTAATTTCCCTAAGTCTCTGTTTCCTCATGCTTATCACAGGGACAACTGCTCCTGCTTGATGGACTTGTTGGAGCTTTAAATGAAATAAAATATAAATCACTTAGCCCAGCGTTTATCTCTATATAAGTAATAGGCTTTATTATTATTATTCTTAGTTTATTTTAATCCTGCTAGTTGTCTTGCTGGACAATTAAATTAAGGTTTAGATTTCAGCCAAGAGGCCTAGGTCTCCTCTTGATTTCATAGAATGTACCACATTCTCAAAGCTTACAGTAAATCTAAAACAAATTAGGGACTTCCCTGGTGGTCCAGTGGGTAAGACCCCGTGCTCCCAATGCAGGGGAACTGGGTTTGATCCCTTGTTGAGGAGCTAGATCTCACATGCATGCTGCAACTAAAAGATTCCATGTGCCGCAACTAAGACTCGGCACAGCTTAAATAAATAAATAAAATATTTTTTAAAAAGTTAAAAAAATAAAATTATACTTTGCTTTCATGTCTGTGATGAATTGAGTACAGCTGGTTACAGTCCAGATACATATTACCTGAGAAGTCTCTGCATTAAAAAAAATTGCAGGGCTTCCCTGGTGGCCCAGTGGTTGAGAGTCCGCCTGCCGATGCAGGGGACGTGGGTTTGTGCCCCGGTCCGGGAAGATTCCACATGCCGCGGAGCGGCTGGGCCCGTGAGCCATGGCCGCTGAGCCTGCGCGTCCAGAGCCTGTGCTCCGCAACGGGAGAGGCCACGACAGTGAGAGGCCCGAGTACCGCAAAAAAAAAAAAAAAAATTTGCAGAGGCAGAAAGGTTGAGAAACAAAGGGACTTCTCACCTCCTTGATCATTTTTAGGTAATTATAGGGGGACAGAGTAACAAATTTTTCCTTAGTGATAACTAACATCTTTATAGAATTGTTATTTCTTTATTTATTGAAGTATAGTTGACTTACAATATGGTGCTAATTTTAGGTGTACAGCAAAGTGATTCAGTTATATTTTTTATATATATTCTTTTTCGCATTCTTTTCCATTATAAGTTATTATAAGATATTGAATATAGTTCCCTGTGTTATTCAGTAGGTTCTTGCTGTTTATCTATTTTATATATAGTAGTATGTATCTGTTAATCCCATATTCCTAATTTATCCCTCTGCCCCCCGTTCCCCTTTGGTAACCATAAGTTTTTTTCTATGTCTGTGTGTCTGTTTCTGTTTTGTAAATAAGTTCATTTGCATCTCATTTTTTAGATTCTGCATATAAGCAATATCATATGATATTTGTCTTTCTCTGTCTGACTTACTTAGTATGATGATCTCTATGTCTATCCATGTTGCTTCAAATGGCAATATTTCATTCTCTTTTATGGCTGAGTAATACTCCATTGTATATATGTACCACAATAAGAGCTAATATTTATTGAGAACTTACTATGTGCTAAGCACCTTCCCAAACCTTTACATCTATTAATTCACTTAGTCTTTGCAACCAGCCTATGAGGTAGATACTATTTCTTATCATTCCCATTTTACAGTTGAGAGAACTGAGCCACAGAGAAGTAAAGTAACTTGTTGAAGGTCACACAGCCAATAAATGACATAATTTGAAAGACTGAAAGAAAACTGAAAAGGCAATGACTTCCAGGTTAATCTCTCTATTTCCAGGTCAGCTGATTAGTAACCTTAATTCCATCTGCAAAGTCCCTTTACTGCAGCACCTAGATTAGCATTTAATTGAATAGCCAGAGAACAGAACTTTCTGGGGATCTTCTTTAGAACCCCACCTACCACTCTGCTCTATCGTGCTGACGCAACACTGCAAGTGGCCACAGGTCAGTGGGGAGGGACCACTACTGCAGTAGGTTTGCTTTAAAAGCAAGTACAGAACAAGCATAGAAAATACTAGAGCAAAACTCTGAATTCTTTTGGGGACTAAAATGTACCATGTCCATCCTACTGATTTTGCATCTTGTGGGAACAACTCAGATACCACAAGGAAGAAATGAAAAGCCCTTTTTTGTTTGTTTTGTTGTTGTTGTTTTGGCCACCCTGCATGGCTTGTGGGATCTTAGTTCCACAACCAGGGATCGAACCCATGCCCCCTGCAGTGGAAGCTCGGAGTCCTAACCACTGGACTGCCAGGGAAGTCCCCAAAAAGCCTTTTAATTTGGGGTGCCTTAGTGAATTAGGGCCTCCAAAGATAGCTAGTTATGGAATATGTTTTCACCAAAATCCAAAGTGTCTGATGCGGGGCAGAGTTTCGGGAGGTCTGGGCAGGGTGCTGCACGGTGTTTTAGCTCCTCATGCTGTCTTCTTGGTCTGTGCCGTACACACATGCGCTACAAACTCCCTTCCTATTACTTTGACACATTGATAATTACACTTATATCCTCCTTTCCTGAATAAAATAGATTTACCATCTGCTTTATACTGAAAAGAATAGCTAAACGTTTTCTGTACTTTGGAGAATATAACCATGTTGGATCATTTATTAAAAAAAAAAAGCAGGGCTTCCCTGGTGGCGCAGTGGTTGGGAGTCCGCCTGCCGATGCAGGGGACACGGGTTTGTGCTCCGGTCCGGGAGGATCCCACATGCCGCGGAGCGGCTGGGACCGTGAGCCATGGCCGCTGGGCCTGCGCGTCCGGAGCCTGTGCTCCGCAACGGGAGAGGCCACGGCAGTGAGAGGCCCGCGTACCGCAAAAAAAAAAAAAAAAAAAAAAGCAGTAGCCCATCTATAGCTTTTATTTAGACTTTATTTATTTATACTCTGCCTTCAATTAAATTTTTACTTTAGGGTCAATCTGTGATTTGCTAATTCTTGTCTCAAATATTTTCCTTTTTTTTTTTTTAATACAGGTCCCTATCCACCACCTGCTATTTCAAGTCCTAGTTCAAGGATGACTTCCCTCAGGACGGTGTGGATAACCCGACCAAGTTCACGGTGTGTCTTTTATCTTCCAAATACTTGGGGCTTTTATTAGAGTCCCTCTGTGAAAACTAATTGCACCCCTGCTTTACTATTCAATAGTGCTCAATTATATATGTATGTAAAAATGATTTTCCTCGATTCTCACTATTATATAGAGACAGGTGGTGGGTTAATAACATTCCTCTTTGTTCTTTTTTTTGTTAAGCACACAAAGAAAAAGAGGCTTCAGGACGTTAAGCGACTTGCTCAAGCTGCATAGCTAGTAGGACATGGAGCCCAAGTCTTCCAGAACCCAACCTAGCGCCCTGCTCTTTACCCATGGGTCTTTGTGGCCCTAGGGACCATTTCTTCGCCTGTTTTCTTCGTTTTCTCCATCACTCATCAGGTCCCTGAGGACGTTGGCACATGGCCGATGCTGTTTCTCACACCTCCCATCATCTCCCTGGGAAATAATTAACATCCACGTGGGTGTCCCATCCAGCAACCAACACTCCTGTGTTCTTGAACTTCTTTATTCCAATAATCATATACCTTTACTATACTTCTACCGCAAAGCCAAACGGAGTCATTTCCTAGAGGTATTCGTATATGAATAGTAAATTAGATAACAACATTTTGATTTCTATCTCTACCAAGAATTCTCTGAGCTCCAAGCTCATATATACAACTGCCCAGTGGGACATGTTCTCTTAGATATCTGAAAAATATCTCAAACTCAGCTTGTCCTAAACTGAAATTGTGAGATTTCCCTGCAAACCTTATACTCCTGCAGTGTTCCCAACTTCAATTAATGACACCACTATCGTCAAAATGGTTAAGAATCCACCTGCCGATGCAGGGGACACAGGTTCGATCCCTGGTCCGGGAAGATCCCACATGCCGCGGAGCAGCTAAGCCCATGCGCCACAACTACTGAAGCCTGCGTGCCTAGTGCCCGTGCTCCAAAACAAAGAAGCCACTGCAATGAGAAGCCTGCATGCAGCAACGAAGACCCAAAGCAGCCCAAAATATAAAGAAAGAAAACAAACAAACAAACTGGAGCAAGTTTTTCTTAAAAGCCCGAAAAAAAAAATTAAAATAATATTAAAATTAAAAAAAAAAAAAAAAAAACTGATACACAAGCCAGAAACCTGATGCCTTTCTTACCACCTAGACCCACCTACTCTCACTCAGTCCAGCCCTAAATCCTGGAACTTTCTCAACTCTATGCCCTTGTGCACACATTCATTCATTCATTTTCATTCCACAGCCATTTATTGAGCCCCACTACGTGCTAGGTCCAGTAGCTGAGGCTACAACCATGGACAGAGCAGACAGTGATCCTTGCCCTTATCGTATTGCCATGCACTGAAGTAAGCTGCCATCATTCTCCTCCTGGGACACCTCTCCCAACCCAGTGGTTCCGTCAGTATCCACTGCTGCTCTACTCAGACCAATTCTTCACACTGCAAAGAGGCCATTTGGAAATGTAAATTCTTGTGCTGAAAACTCTTCCCTGGATTCCTAGGAAATTCCTAGGACCTTACAATTTCCTGCATGGTCTGACCCCACCTGATTTTCTTTTCTTTTAAAATTTATTTTATTTTATTTATTTTTATTTTTGGCTGCGTTGAGTCTTCGTTGCTGTGTGCGGGCTTTCTCTAGTTGCGGCGAGCGGGGACTACTCCTCGTTGCGGTGCGCGGGCTTCTCATTGCGGTGGCTTCTCTTGTTGCCGAGCACGGGCTCTAGGCGCACGGGCTTCAGTAGTTGTGGCGCTCAGGCTCAGTAGTCGCGGCGCACGGGCTTAGTGGCTCCGCGGCATGTGGGATCTTCCCGGACCAGGGCTCGAACCCGTGTCCTCTGCATTGGCAGGTGGATTCTTAACCATTGTGCCACCAGGGAAGTCCCTCCACCTGCTTTTCTAGCCGTTTTTCCCACCAGTTCCAACCCCTCCCTGGGTCCCACCTCCTTTTTTAGTAGTTAATGCCTATCATCTTTCAGCTTGACTCAGTGTGTACTCAGGGAAGCCTTTCTGATCTCCATATTCAGGCAGACTTCCCTGGTCCCTGCCTTAGAGTTCCCTACACCATACTCTTCATATTTAGTTAGTGTTTGACTCTCACTTGAATACGTTGAGCAATCATTTTGCTCACTGTTATATTCTCTGAGCCTAGCGCAATTCTTGTCACATGGCAAACATCAATCTCTGTTAAATGAAGCAATAGATCAATGAGTCAACAGCCCGGCACTCACGTTTCTTCCTTCCTTTGCCTGTTGCTTCTGTGCTACTGATCGCAGTCATGCCTACTTCCTCTGGAACCATTCTTCTTCTTCTTCTTCTTCTTCTTCTTCTTCTTTTTTTTTAAACATTTATTTATTTATTTGGCCACGCTGGGTCTTAGCATTGGGGATCTATTTCCCTGACCAGGGATCAAAGCCAGGTGCCCTGCACTGGGAGCGTGGCGTCTTAGCCACTGGACCACCAGGGAAGTCCCCTGGAACCACTCTTTATCAATTGTCTTCTCTCTTCTCTTGCTTCTAATTCAACTTCTCCACTGACTCCTACCCTGCGATACACAATCACGTTCAAGTCTCTCCCGTCTTAAACACACATGTCCACACACACAACCACACAAACACCTTCTATCCTATAGTCCCATTAGTGGGCTTCCTTTCTTTCCATGGAGTAACTTGAATTAACATTCTAGGTTTATGGATTTCACTTCTCTGCCTCTTTCTCCTTAACTGCAACAATTCTTGTCCCCCCTAAAACTCCACAAGGTAAGTTTCTCAACAGCTCCTTTGTTAAAATTTTTTTAATTTTTAATATTGAAGTATAGTTGATTATAATGTTTCAGGTGTACAGCAAAGTGATTCAGTTATATATATATATATATACACACACATATATATATACACATACATATATGTGTATATATATATATATATATATATATATTCTTTTTCAGATTCTTTTCCATTAGCACGGTCTTGCTTTTTCTAGAATATGTAAGAGGGTGTTTGGTTTTGTTTTTAAAGGTGATGGGAACAGGGAACTCTACTCAATATTCTGTAATAACCTATACGGGAGAAGAATCTGAAAAAGAATGGATATATGTATAATTGAATCACTTTGCTATACACCTGAAACTAACACAACATTGTAAATCAACTATAACCCAATATAAAATTTAAAAATTAAATTAAACTTAAAAAAATAAAGGTGATGGGCAGGGCAGACATTCAAAATTAAAAGTCTATTAGAGGATCTTTGCCTTCCATTGTAAAAAAGCACCTGAAAGGTCTTCTTTATATATGGAAAATCCTAGAATCCAATAGAACAAAATTACCCCCAAATAAATCATTTCCTGTCTAGGGTCCCTTGGGCAGTCCTTGTGCTAAGAACCAGTTCCCTCACATTGAAAGCAATAACAGATATTTATTGCATAAATACAGGGTGGTTGACCATCGTTCTAAAAATATTTCCCACAAAACAATATGCTGCTGCCTGGGGAAAGTGTAATCATGATTATTGATTAATCAAACAATCTAAGATATTTACTGTACATATGTCATGTGAAAGAATTGTGCTGAGTGCTATCAAGGGTACAAAGAACTGAGAGACACGGGAATTCCTCCGAAGAGCGTACGGCACTTTGGGAGGACAGAGCGTGTACTCATAAAATGAATGATACAAGGAGATGCGTGTTAGGAACCCAGTGATTTGCACAGGTAATGTCTGTAGCATGAATTCAGAGAGAGAGAGAGAGAGAGAGAGATGAGGTTTTGTGTGTTTTGATAGTTAAAGAAAGAGACCTGAAAGGAAGATTTGAATGGGGTGTTGAAATACAGGAAAGTTTATGTGGAAGTGGCCTGTGATATGGAGGGAATTAAAGATTCTAGGATCTAGGGGACGTCCTGATACAGCAAACTGAGCCGTGTATGGGGTGAGGGTTTACAGACTTCACTTGGAGTCCTGGCCCTAGAGTTCAGTGGGAGTAGGCAGGGAATCTCAGTGTGCCCAGATCTGAAATTTCTCTCTCTGAGTAGATGGGTTCTTGAAAAGGTAGAAACACGGACCTTCAGCATGAAGCCCGTCTGTGCTGGAAAGCTTCATGGATGCCAGCTGGCACCCGTGCCCCGCTGCTGACCTGTGTCACATGCAAACAATAGTTTATGAAGGACATTGTCCTAGGCTGTCAAGGAGCTTGCAGCTTGCGCGTATCACCTCGGTAGGAGTGGGACACAGCAGCCCTGATGATTGCCAGCAGCCTGGGTTGGACACTCCAGGAGACAAAAGAGATATTGTCCTGCTCTTTTTTTTTTTCTTTCTTTTTTCTAACATTAGGGCCATAAACCCCACACTGTGTAATGGTCTGAAATCATAGACAAACCAAGCCTGGGGAGAAGCCATTCCAAGCTGCTGAGACATATGACCTGGTTTTGGAAAGAGTGATGAGATGGCCTCAGGCTGCTGCTCTCAAAGCACCGCGCCCGAGCGCTCTGGGGCCCGAGGGGAGGGAGGGGCGCTACTGGGGGGTGGAGCCACCTTCCCAAGGCGCTTGGCAGCCAGAGCCCTGGATGTCGTTAGACTCTTAC
The DNA here is from genome assembly GCF_949987515.2 of Delphinus delphis. Lineage (NCBI taxonomy): Eukaryota > Metazoa > Chordata > Mammalia > Artiodactyla > Delphinidae > Delphinus > Delphinus delphis. The sequence continues at coordinate 80,074,823 of NC_082698.1, read as the reverse complement.
AGCTCCTCTAATTTTTTTAAACTTCACCTTCTCCGTTTTTCATTTCTGGTCCTTTCCCTCCTTATCTCTTGTACCCCTGGAGGGAATGTTAAATAACGATTGAATAAGAGGTGAGGGGGATGGATTATGTTTTAACATCCACAGGGAAAGTGAGATTGGGAGGCATGGTTAAGAGACCGAGATGAGGGCAGGGAAACTACCAGCATCCCTTGCGCCAAGGGTGGACAGTCTCTCACAGGCTTGTGTGGCCACAAGGACCCTAAAGGGAGTCATCTGTCACTTGCTGCCCTCCCAGCGGATGCTGAGCCTGTCTAGAGGCTGAGCCTGATCTGCCCTCCTCCCGGGATGGACCCCTCCCATCACGGTAAGGGATGCGGGGAGGCAGCAACAAGCTTTGCCAAAGATGACAGAGAAGTTGGGGGTCTGCTCGGTCGGGGTTCCCTGGCACTGGGCATGACTCCACCTGGGAGTTCGGGGCTCCAGGGCTGGAGCATCTTGGCAGTCTCTGGTTAGACATCCAGCAATTTTCAGAAGCACCTCAGGGCAACTTTACTTCACTCTTTTCTCCCCATACCCTTGCCCTTATAAATGGTGCAACCGTGACATCTCAGATTCCGAAAGCACCTTAAATGACAAAAGGCTCTCCATTTTGCCTTTCGAATCTGTGATTGTTTGCCTTCTGCTTAAACGGTCATGGCAGGGAGCTTTCTAGAGACAGCTCATTCCATTGAAGTAAAGTCATGTGATAAGAATGTTCTCTCTTGCTGTGGTTTTTAAATCTTACGCCCTATGTCTTCCACCCATTAGTCCTAGCTCTGCCCTGTGAAGACTTACAAGATAAACTCACACATTTTTTTTTTCCTGCGTGCAGCTATCAGATCGTACTAAATTTTCTTTCGTCAGGGCAAATGCCTGGGAATACTCCTGCCATTTCTCCAAGCTGGGCGTCCAGACCCATCACTAGCCAGGCGTATCTCATCTGGGTGTGTGCCAGGTCACTGAGGCCCCTTGTGCTGTGTCCCACCTGGACTGTCCAACACCCTCAGGAAGTGAAGGATGTCTGCTTCTTCAAGGGCCCTCATCATGGATACAGCCTGGAGCTAGCTGGAGGATGGGGAAACTTCAGCCCACTCGTAACGCCTGTATCCCACTGTCAGCTCAAAACGCTGACTTTTAAAAAAATGGTGGTAAAGTACACATAACACAAAACCGAACATCTTAGCCGTTTTTAGTGTACAGTTCAGCGGCATCAAGTACAATGGTATTGTCATGCCACCATCACCACCATCCGTCTCCAGTACTCTTTCATCTTGCAACACTGAAACGCTGAACCCATTGAACAATAACTCCCCATCCCCTCCCCCCTCTCCAGCCCTTGGCAACCACAATTCTTTCTACCTTCTGTCTCTGTGAATCTGACTACCCTCGGTACCCCATGTACGTAGAATTATACAGTGTTTGTCCTTGAGTGATTGGTTTATTTCATGTAGTGTAGCATCTCCAAAGTTCTTTCAGATGGTAGCATGTGTCAGAATTTCATCCCTTTTTAAGGCTGAAAAAATCCTGTTGTCAATATATACTACATTCGGTTTATCGTTCATCCGTTGATGGACACTCGTGTTGCTTCCACCCCTTAGCTATTGTGAATAATGCTGCCATGAACACAGGTGTACAAATACCTCTTTGAATTCCTGTTTTCAGTTCTTTTGGGTATACATCCCCAAATGGAATTACAAACACTAACTTTATTTTTGCTGCTGGTTGACCTGATTTCCCCAACCCAGTGTTTGTGAATTTTACTTTTTGATCCCAAGGGAAAGACTTTCCTGTGGAACTCCCATCTCTACGAATTGTTCCATCATCTCAACCTGTTGAGGTAATTAAACCCATTTACATGAACTGTTTGCCATTTATGCCTAATTATGATACAGCACAACAGCGATGAACGCTTACATCATTCACTTCATGTCAGATTAACTTGCCAGTTCTGTGCCAAGGGCAAGGTTTGTTTCTCACAAAGCTTGGTCACCTGTTTCCAAATTATGTTGATTAACATAATTTAATGTTAATGTAGGATGTAGGAAGCAGCCCCAGCCTGGTGACATACTGTCTCTCCCACTTATTTCAACTCCCTCCCTTCCCACCTTTGCCTAATTCTTGGGAATCTCTGCACTCTTCTCTGAGCTTTCTTCCACATTCTCATTTTTTTTTCTTGAGAAATGCTTGGGATGGCCTCTGGCACACTGGCGTGGGGTAGCTCCAGCTTGTATGGTCCCCAGGAGGAGGCCGGAAGGGAAGTAGCTTCTCAGCAGTGTGGTACATAGAAACCTTGCGGGGTAAAGGTTTTAACAGAAGGAAAAAAATCCTACCAACACTAAGATTGCTAACTGTCCAGCAAAGGGGGCTGGGAAGAGGAAGGAGGCAGCCAACTTCTATCACGGTGATACCCATCAACTCCAAGAGCCAGAAATACAGGAATTTTGCATCCCTCAGCCCAGCCCCGCCTCCTGGCTCTACTCAACAGATCTCACCCTGCAGGGAAGGACCTGTCAGACCACGCGTATGATAATTTCGTTTCTATCTGTAGTCTGAAGTAACAGGTGATTTTATTTTATTTTGTTTGTTTTGCTTTTTTAAATTTAATTCTTATTTTATTTTAGAGTATAGTTGATTTACAATGTTGTGTAAGTTTCAGGTGTACAGCAAAGTGATTCAGCTTTACATATACATATAGCCATTCTTTTTCGGATTCTTTTCCCATATAGGTCATTACATAATATTGAGTAGAGTTTCCTGTGCTGTACAGTAAGTCCTTGTTGTTTATCTATTTTGTATATACTAGTGTGTATCTGTTAACCCTGAACTCTGGAGAAAACCGTAACTCGAAAAGATAAATGCATCCCGATGTTCACTGCAGCACTATTTACAGTAGCCAGCACATGGAAGCAACCTAAATGTCCATCGACAGAGGAATGGATAAAGAAGATGTGGTACATACATACAATGGAATATTACGCAGCCATAAAACAGGTGATTTTAAAGTATTTGGTATCCCTGGTCTGTCTGTTATATGGAACTGAGCAGGACCGTCAGCCAGAGAAGTGAAATATGGGAAGGAACAGCAGACACATTGGAAGAAAACATCTAATGATGAGTTTTAAATTTAGGCATAGTCCAGATGCATGCTGTCCTGGGTTCTCTATTTTTTTTTACTTAAAAAGCTCCCCCCAAACTTCATGGCTGAAAACAACACCTACTTTATTAGAGCTCGTGATTCAAGCCAAGTTCGGCCAGGAGATTCTTCTGTTGCAGGGGACATTGACAGAGGTCCCTGGGTGGTGTTCAGCAGGTGGATGGCCGGATCTGGGGGGGTTGAACCTGGCATGTCCTGGGCCTCAGTGGGGATGGTGTGTGTGTGGGGGGCTGGTTCCACCGGAACGGTCACCTGGAACTCCTACACGTGGCCTCTCCAGCATGGCAGTTTACCTTGATGAACCTCAAGGTAATCAGAGATCTTAAGTTATGGCTGGGGGCTCCAAGAAAGGGGTGTTCCAGTAAGTGATGTCTGAAGCTGCTGGCCTTCTATGACCCAACCTTGAAATCACCTAGTGTCACCTCTGTTGGTTGAAAGAGTCACAAGCCCACAGAGTTTCGGGAGCAGGAAACACAAAACCCTACCTTTTGTTGAGAAAAGGGTCAAAGAATTTGCAACCATGTGTTAAAGCTACCATATGTGTATATGTATATTTGAGTGCACGATGATAAAACCACACTGGTGTATGCAGTTGTTAACCACATGTACCCCACAAAATGCAGTGTTCAAAGGGTTCAGGGGTTTGAGAAGAGGAAGGAATCACATCCCCCCGGGGCATCGAGGTGCTGCGGACAAGGTACGGCATTTAAGCAGGCCCTGAAGCACAGGTACACGCGGTACATCACAGACAGAGATTGGGGCAGGGACTGTCCGAAACACATGAGCAGAGACACTGAGGCTGAACAAAAACCGAAAAAACAGTGACACTGGGAGAAAAGGCACCACAAGAGGCGGAAGGACAATGAGAGCGTGCTGCAGGCGGAGGTGACCTCGGGAGCATGGCGGTCCCCCGACATGTCACGCTGGCGAAGATCAAGAAGATTACGGTAGGAGGGGCAAGGGTTACAGAGCACGGGGCAGAGAACGTGCTACAGGATGGTGTAGACGCGAGGTGATTTTCTGAAGCGGAGAGAAAAGAGCTAGCAGAGCAGCAGTATTCAAGTTATAAAAGAGTAGGGGACTGGCTGGGGCGGGGGTCAAGATTCCTGGAGACTGAAGGGCTGGGAGTGGTGGCTTAAAGACTTCACCTTGAAAATAAGCAGGAGCTGTTTTCCTCAGGGTAACAGGGAAGGAAAGAAGTAGATTACTGATTAACAGATGTTGAAGTGAAGTAAAGGAGATGGATGACTTCAATCCTCCGAGTAAAGCAGGAGGTAAGTTCATTGACTGAAAGTAAAAAAAAAACACTGATGAGGATGTTAAAGATTTCCATGAAAATTTCTAAATAAATGAACACAAAATGGTTTTCATTTGGTTGGGTTTATTTTTGTTTTTTTGAATTTCTTAAAGTAGGCAGATAGGAATTGTACTAAATAATTGTACTAAAGAATTCAGTTTTGTTTATTTTTAATATTTCTCTGGAATACAAAAATAGGTCCACTGTAGGGAATTCCCTGGCAGTCCAGTGGTTAGGACTCTGCGCTTTCACTGCTGAGGTCACGGGTTCAATCCCTGGTCAGGGAACTAAGATCCCACAAGCTTCACAGCACTGCCCCCCCCCCCAAGAAAAGGTCCACTTTAGAAAATTTGAAAAATATAGAAATGTCAAAGAAATAAATGTCCACTATATACTCTACTATCATCCAAAGACAACTCTTAGGTGCTGGTTTGATTTGCAGTAGATCTATTATGCAGATAGTTCTGTTTTACAATACAAAATGCAAATATTTTACATATTTGAGATTCTATACATAAGACCATATATACTCTATACATGAGATCGTTTAGCTTCAGTAGTCTTTAAACACACCTTTAATATGGTAACCATGCTGTAGAGACACCATAATTTATTTAATTTACAATATTTTATTGAAGTATAGTTGATTTACAATGTTGTGTTAGTTTCTGGTGTACAGCAAAGGGATTCAGCGATACATATATACATTCTTTTTCATATTCTTTTCCATTATGGTTTATCACAGGATTCTGAATATGGTTCCCTGTGCTATACAGTAGGACCTTGTTGTTTATCCATTCTATATGTAATAGTTTGCATCTGCTAGTCCCAAACTCTGAATCCATCCCTCCCTCACACCCCCTCCTGCTTGGCAACCACAAGTCTATTCTCTATGTCTGTGAATCTGTTTCATAGAAGAGTTCATTTGTGTCATATTTTAGATTCCACATAAAAATATCATCTGGTATTTGTCTTTCTTTATCTCACCGACTTCACTCAGTATGATAATCTCTAGGTCCATCCACGTTGCTGCAGATGGCATTATTTCATTCTTTTTTAGAGATATCATAATTTATTTAACCATTCCTCTATTTTGGAATAGTTAGATTGTTCCTGACTCTTCATTATTTCGTATATAATATAGATATATATTGTTTATGAACAGCCTTCTCTATAAGTCTTTGTCTCCCTGATTATTTTTTCTTAGGACACATCACGGTGTCAGAGCACATAAACTCTTTCAAGGCTCTTGAAACCTACCCTCAAATTGTCTTTGCAAAAAGGGTGCACCAACTAGACTCTGGCCCACAGCAAGGTCGTCCCCTTAAAAAGAAATGCCACTCGGGAAAGCTCAGTTGCTTCTGGTAGTTGACATATTGGGACCTTTCTTCACTCTTCACGTTCTAAAGAATTAGGGTTCAGAAATGTGGCTTTTCCGAAACTCTGCCTTCCTCTCCAGGTTCCAGGTGCCTTCCAGCCCTGAGATTCCGGTCTTTCCACCATCATCACTGGCACCAGATTGCTCAACCCGCTCCGCCCAGTAAGAGAAGATGGAAAGTATTCCAGCGCTCTCTTTGTTGTAATAGTGGCTTTAAGAAGAAATAGGTGGGAAACGGTGTAGCTGGGACTGGGGTCTTGGAGCGGCAGCGAACAGCACAGAAGTGTGTACACACACACACACACACACGCACGCACGCAAGCACACACTCCCTCCCACCCCGCCTGCCGGGCGCTCGGGCGGGCTGGGAGGGGGAACCCGGGCGGGGAGCCGGAGGCGCCGCGAGGCGAGGCCGGGATGGGGGGGAGGCGGGGGCCGGGCGGCCCGGGGGGCGGAGTCAAGGGCGGGGGCTCCCCGGCCGCGCGCCCAGCGCCCCGCGCAGCCTGCAAGTTTGCTCGGCGATCTCGGGCGACTCTCGGGCTACCTGAACCGGCCACCACGTCAGCGCCACATCATCTGGGTTTTTTCTATTTGCAAGGAAACAGGAAAAGAAGGGCGAAGAAGCTCTCCGGAGCAGGCGGGCGGCGGGCCGGTCTGCGGCGCGGGCCTCGCGGCCGGGCGGCGGAGAAGATGCTGCAGTCCCTGGCCGGCAGCTCGTGCGTGCGCCTGGTGGAGCGGCACCGCTCGGCCTGGTGCTTCGGCTTCCTGGTGCTCGGCTACCTGCTCTACCTGGTCTTCGGCGCCGTGGTCTTCTCGTCGGTGGAGCTGCCCTACGAGGACCTGCTGCGCCAGGAGCTGCGCAAGCTGAAGCGGCGCTTCCTGGAGGAGCACGAGTGCCTGTCCGAGTCGCAGCTCGAGCAGTTCCTGGGCCGGGTGCTGGAGGCCAGCAACTATGGCGTGTCGGTGCTCAGCAACGCCTCGGGCAACTGGAACTGGGACTTCACCTCCGCGCTCTTCTTCGCCAGCACCGTGCTCTCCACCACAGGTAGGAGGCCCGCCCCGCGCCCCCGGCCCCGATCGGCCCCCTGATCCGCCCCCCGCCCCCGCCTTCCTCCTTCCATCCCCGGGCCCCTCCGGCTCTGATCACTGGGGACCGGCTCCGCGGCGCCGGAAGCCGGCGAGGTGGCCTCAGAGCGCGACTCGGGGGTGGCCTCCCGGAACTCTTAGATCGTGGTCCCTAACCCTTCGGCCTGGGCGGCTGCAGGGGTCCCTCGGGCTGCGGTTTTTAGTTCGCGACATCCTACACTGGACCGTCCTCTTGGAGTCGGTACCGTCCTGGCCAGCGCGCGGCGAGGCCGGGGCTGGTGGAAACTCTCTGGTGCTCCGGGGGCGCTCACCTCCCTCCCTCCCCCATCCCGTCCGGCCGAGGCTGCGGAACCGAAGGATAACGCGTTAAAGGGTCACCTTCCGGAGGGGGCCTCTCTTCGGATGATGCAGTGGTGTTTTCGGCTCTTTTCTGTCGTGGGGGCCGTTTTCGGGTTAGCCGAGTGACAGCGCTCTGCTCATCGCAGGTGACCTTTGAGCGCACAGGCCGATCCGGTTTCTTTTCGGAGCGGGAGGAGGTTTGAGGGAAGGGAGCATCCGATTGCCCGTGAACCGGCAAAATGGGGGCACCCTGATTCAGCATTTTTTTTCAACTTTCCGTGTGCGAGGCCACCCTTCAACTCCTAGGCGCCACTTCGCTCGCACCGCTCACCCGGCCACCCGGCAGGACGTTCACGGATGGAGGATGTCCTGGGGGCGGGAGGAGGCCGGCCCCACGCCCCAGGGCGCAGAAACTATGCCAGATTGGACGGAGCAGGCTAAGTTGTCCCAGCAGTGGCCAAGTGAGGCACGTATACACCTGAGGGGCAGGTATTATCCATTGGGCTCTGGACCCTGGCAAGTGGTCTCAGAGAGCATCCGGCGCGCCGTCCCGCCTCTATCCATGAGGTCAGTTCTTAGAACAGCCCATCTTGGCTTCCACAAGGTCACACGCTTCCCAGTTGCCGGTGTCGTCCTGGAACCTGGGCCTCGTGATTTCCCTGCCAGGACGTGCAGTACACCATCCCCCCACCTTTACAGGTGAATCAACTTGGGTTTCTCGGATTCTGCCTTCTCCCCGTCGCCTCCCAGGGATTAGTTCTTTATAATCCCCTTGGGTTAAACCCAGTTCTGCTAATTATTTGGTAATGAGTAATGGTCTACTATCCAGCTTTCATGTAATACGGTGACTCAAGTGTGGGGTGAATTACTAAACTGACAGGAGTCTGCCCTGCAATAAACAGAAGTAGAATTCTACTTTGTATTGTGACGTTTTCTAAAAGTAGCCTTAAGACAGACCTGTTATCTTACTTTTTAACTTTTCCAACGCTGCTCTTTCGTTTTTGTTCTCCTGACCAGTCCCGCTTTCACTGTGTTTACCTCACTCTGTTCCTTAGATCCTTTAGAACTCACCTTGTCTTTCCTTTGGAGTATGTTTGTGCTAAATCGGGAATCATTTTTTCTCTGCAGAAGTAAGTGGTTTCACTGAGCTGCAGAAGGTCTACAGCTAGGTCACAATGTTGGGTAAATATTATGGAGAATGATGATAAGTTTTAGTACTTTCTAAATAACGGTACTTCAAAGATGGAACAGGAGTAAGAACTGTATTATGAGGAAAAGAACAGGTTTACTGCTCCTGGGTGGGATTTTCCATCACTGATGCAGCTCTTGTATAATCTCAACATCAGATGCACCTAATTAAATGTCAAAAATACTAGTTTACATCTTGAACAGACAGTTCTTTCCCAGATTCCCTCCCTCCCTTTTTGCAACTAGAAAAATCTGCAGTTCTTGTTAAAAAAAAAAAAAAAAGGTGGGGAAAGATGTCTTATTATTGGTATTCGGATTGCATTGTAGTTCCTAAGAAAGTGTGCATTCAGGCAAAACAAGAGTTCATTTAGGAAATCAGTGCAAGGGAGCACTTAAGGATAAACTAGATGAAAAACATTTGCTTCTTGGTTTGTAAAATTAGCAAATCAGTGAATTCTTGTCATTGATAGAATAGAATTTATTGATTCAAATAGAATGTTAATAAAAATGTAGAATTTTATTCTAAATCATAGATACTCTTTTTTCGGTATTATATTGACCCATCCTGTGACATGTTTGATGTTCCATGTGTTACTGGTTTTGTGGCAGAGGGTCAGGTAATTTTAGGGTCAATCTAGTGTACTTCATTCCTAGAAAAATATTTTCTGGAAAAGTACCAGGCAACTCAAATGAATTGGAATCGTGGTTTATGCTTCTCTTCAGGTAGATATTAGACACGCTGTAATTTTTTTTCTTTTTGAATTTTATTTATTTTTGTACATAGCAGGTTCTTATTAGTTATCCATTTTATACATATTAGTGTATATATGTCAATCCCAATCTCCCAATTCATCACCCCCCCACCCCCCGCCAGCTGTAATTTTTTAAAAACTCTTCTACCACGGATGATGGCAACTCACTGAGATAATTGTCACCCTGTCAATCAGTGCAGTCAACCCCTGGCTTGGCCAGAATGGTAACAATGGGGGTTACAAAGTTGCGGTTCTTGGTAGTCACCATCGTAACACAGGAACACGAACTCACTGATGGCAGAATCTTCTCCCAGAAAGTACAAGCTTCCATTTCTGGAACGAACTGGGTAAAGTCTTCCTTCATGGTCTGTTTGGAAGAAGCCTTAAGTTGGTAATTCAGCAATGTTCTCTTCATTCTTTGCTCTGCCAAGGACTCTGAATTATTTCCAGCAAATAATTGAACATCTCTTTACTTCTTGATTATAAAAAGATCTAGAGCAACATCTACATGGAAATCGCGAGCATGGAAGAAATTGCAGTCCACTTTTACCTTTTCAGAGGGCAGGGCTGTATGAAAATAAAAGGAGGTTATTATACATGTGGGTATTTCCCACATAACTGTGATTTTTTTTTTCAAGGATTAAAGAAATAATATCTAGGTGACACTTGGAGAGTAAGAAATAATTTTTCTTCAGTAGCCCTATAAAATGGTGAGCAATCTCATTCATTTTTAAGAACAGTTTGTCCAAAAACGGGTATGAATTTCATGTACAATATTCTGAGCAAAAGCCAAATACAAAAAAGTATTTGTCTGTAATTACATTTATGTGACGTTCTAGAATAAACAAAATTAACATCTAGTGAAATATACAGTGGAAGAGAGGTAAGGACTAGGGGATAATTCTGAATGAGGAATGAGCACAAAAGTAATTTCTGGGGTGATGGAAGTAACCTGCTTATTGGTAGGACTGTAGTTGACACCGGTGTATGAATTTATCCAGATACATTGAATTTTGAACTTTGGATTTGTACATTTGACCATGCGTAAATTTTACCTAAAATCAGGGAACCATAAACAACAACAATATGATATGTGTAAAAATGATTACTACAGGGCTTCCCTGGTGGCGCAGTGGTTGAGAGTCCGCCTGCCGATGCAGGGTACACGGGTTCGTGCCCCGGTCCGGGAAGATCCCACATGCCGCGGAGCGGCTGGGCCCGTGAGCCATGGCCGCTGAGCCTGCGCGTCCGGAGCCTGTGCTCCGCAACGGGAGAGGCCGCAACAGTGAGAGGCCCGCGTACCGCAAAAAAAAAAAGATTACTACAGACATCTAGAGGGTAGTTACTAATAAAATGGCAGGACGGAGTGTTATTCTGGAAGGTCTCATATGTGTCTTCTCAGTTACTAGTGTGTTACATTTTGTAATTTAGATGCTGTTTAGATAGTTGTCTTTATAATAATTTTTAAATATACAAATATGTTTGATATGCTATTCTGTACATAAATTTCAGTACTTAACACAAGGTTAAAAGTTTATATGGAGTGAAAAGGTTTTGCTGATAACCGTGCTGATTTTTATTTAATTTAATTAATTAATTTATTTATTTTGCGGTACGCGGGCCTCTCACTGCTGTGGCCTCTCCCGTTACGGAGAACAGGCTCCGGACGCACAGGCTCAGCGGCCATGGCTCACGGGCCCAGCCGCTCCGCAGCATGTGGGATCTTCCCGGACTGGGGCACGAACCCGTGTCGCCTGCATTGGCAGGCGGACTCTCAACCACTGGGCCACCAGGGAAGCCCTATGCTAGTTTTTGAAAAAGAAGAACCGAGGGGTATGTTCAACCCAGGCTCCTGATTTGCCCCTCCCCCCAGTGTCTCCCCTTTGGTAGCCATGGGTTTGTTTTCAGGATCTGTGAGTCTGTTTCTGCTTTATAAATAAGTTCATTTGTGTCGTTTTTTAAATGGGATTCCACATATGAGTGATATCGAGTGACGTTTGTCTTTGACTTGCTTCACATAGCATGATGATCTCCAGGTCCATCCGTGTTGCTGCAAATGGCAAGATTTGCTGCTTTTTAATGGCCAACTAATATTCCATTTGTAAGCAAGACTTAAACACAGACTTAGAACTGTAAAACTCCTCAAAAAACATAAGGAAAACTTCTTGGACATTGGTCGTGGCAATAGTTTTTGGATTTCACCTGAAAATCACAGGTAGCAAAGCCCAAAATACAAAAGTGGGACTACACCAAACTCAAAAGCTTCTACACAAAGGAAATAATCAACATATATTCTCTTTATCAGGGTGAAATCCTCTTCTATTAAGTGTTTATTGAGCATTTTTACTATGAAAGAGTTTTGCTTGTTGACAAATGCTTTTTCTCTAATGACATAATTTTGTGCTTTTTAACTTTCTACCTTTAATATGCTATAATATATTACTTAATTATATTAATTAAACTAATTTTGTATTTCTGGGATTAATAATAATAAAAAAAGAACAGTTTGTCATGTCTGTTTACTACATATTTGCTTCATATTCATCTCCCTAAGCAAGGCTCTATCATGATGGTGGATGGGGAAAATATACAGTTTTTGTATGTATATGTGATTAAAGCTGCCACGACCTTTGCTGCTTTACGAGTATGGGGTCCACACGATTGCTCAGTCCCCGTTTCCATGCTGCCTTGTCCCTCGTTATGAAGAGCTGTTTTAAGACTCTTATTTAAAGCGCCCAGAAAAGGAACTTAATTTGGCTTATTTTCTAATGGCCTTTGTGTTAGTCAGGTCGGCAGCATTGGCAGTTTTCAAAAAAAGAGGGTGGGAAAAGGTAATGGGAGGTGCCTGATGGATCCTTAGTTTTCAGATTATTTTCAGAAGGAGAAGTGTATTTTCACCAACAACAGATATTTATTGAGCTCTTAGAATAGAATAGGGGTGGGTGAACTATGGCTTCAGGGTCAAATCTGACCCACCACCTATTTTTGTGTGTCCCAAGCTAAGAATGGTTTTTATATCTTCAAATAGCTGAAAAGAAGTCAAAAGGAAAACAGTACTTCCTGACACATTAAAGTTTTTTGGAAGTGACATTTCAGCGTCCATGAACGAATTTTATTGCTGTACAGCCGCACACCCATCTGCTTCTGTATCATGGTTGCTTTCCACGTCCAATGGCAGAGCTGAGAGTTGTGACAGAAACTAGAGGCCCATGTGCCCTAAAATATTAACTGTCTGGCCTTTTGTAGAAGAAGTTTGCCAACCCCTCCTTAAAATGATGTTTGGAAGGAACTCTAAGTCAGAGGAGTTCTAAGTGCCTTACTTCCTTTTGGAAAACTTTCTGGAAGACAGTTTAGCTCCCTCAGGTTTCTTTGTGCTGTTTTTTTAAGTGGTTTGCAACATTTAAATTATGCACTGCCACCCATAGCTGCTTCCAGAACAAATGATTGTTTATTATAGGATGTGTCACTAGTTTTTGGTCAAATCTGTGACGCACTGCTTTTTTTCTTTTTTTTTTTAATGGTGACAGAGCTACACTTCATGTTGGGATTACCTTATCTAAAATGTGCAGTAAATACTATATTATATCTGGAGCAGAAATGACAACAAGGAAGGAAATTCCACCAGAAGCAAACAAGCAAACTCTATCAGCCAGAAGAGAGATCTGACATCCCACGTGCAGAAGTTTGCGCTGTTTATTCACAGGAGAGCCTTTGGTCTTGATTTTGAGCCTTTACATTTAATTCTAACAAATTCAATGATCTGGTTTTCAAGCCCCTAAAAAATGAAAAAAGGAAAGGCGCAGCTCCAGGCAAACGTTAAGAGAAAGGTCATGAAAAGACACATACCTTAAAAACCAGGGAAATAAAATGATACTGTGTGCCAGGCAGTATTTCCATATATTACCTTCTGTGTATTGCCAGGAAGTGATGAGGTGTAGGTGTCATTATCCTAACTTTACAGAGGCTGGGACGGAAGTTTTGCTTGAGTGACTTCTCTAACTGGGTCACAGAGCTAGAAGTGACTGGCCTTGATTTAAATCCAGACGTGTCTGAATTAAGAACTTGAGTTTTACCTAGTGTCTGGGCATAGGGGGTTGTTTTGGGATGACTCCTGTCCCCCAGATTCAGATGTTGAAGTCCTCACCCCAGTACTTCAACATGTGACTATATACTTGGAGGTAGGACCTTTGAAGAGGTGATTAAGTTAAAATGAGGACCCAGTGAGAATGTGGCCATCTGCAAGCCAAGGAGAGAGGCCTCGGAAGAAACCAACCCCGCAGACACCTTGATCTTGGACTTCCAGCCTCCAGAACTGGGAGAAAATAAATTTCTTTGTTCAAGTCACCCAGTCACTTTGTAATGGCAGCCCCAGCAAACTAATACAGAATTACTCAGGTAATTATTTTTTAGTTGTACAAATAACCCCTCCACCCCTCCCCAAAAAATATAGGAGCACAAACATAATTTTTAAGGTCTTTACTGTTGTAACCAACAATTTCGTTTGCCTGGGTTGGGTTGGACATCCTTGTTTTAGAACAGTCTAGTAAGTGATACAATTGAAATATATTGAAGTGATCATTGAAATACCGAGAACAATACTTCAACATGCTTCTGTTTAAGAAAACACAGATGTGTGTGATAAATTCTAGAAACATTTCCATCCAATGATGATCAAAGAGTAGATATCAGTGTTTAATGTGCAAACCCATACCTGTGTTTAGAACATCAGTTCTTTGGTATTTTGAATGTTTTTTTTTTTCCCAAGACTATAAATATGCTGTTATCTGTGCCTGTTTTATGGCACCTGGGACATACTGTACTGTTATAAATGAATGTATCTTGAAAGAAAGTATGTGTTGCTTTTGTGATACAACTGTAAGTCTTGTCCAGAATACAATCTCCAATTATCCCAGTAGCGTAGGGGGAAGCCTGGTGCCTTTCAGGACAAGTTTTTACGGCACTGCTGGTCGTTGGGGCAGAGCACCAACGTGGAGGAGTAGAGTGCTGGAAGTTTGGAGCAAGTGGAATTGCTAATGCTCAACCCTTTTAACCCATACCAATGTCCAGCTCACGTGGGTCAACTTACTACAAGCTGGCTTCAGGCACAGAGACGGTGTCTACACCGTACACTCTCCTTGGCATAGTTAGAGTGCCCTGTGCTCGATTTTATTCTTAAGAGATGTCATCATTCGATCCCAACTGTGGCCAAATCTATGAAAGACTGAGATGCTTTGCTTCTCCGTTAACTGGTGTGTGATCATACCGCCTCTTACCGGCACGAGACAAAGGCTGTCTCTCTATTGAAAAGCGGGCAACTTCAGAGGCGTCGTCTTCACCGCCATGATGTTTCTTTCTCTCTCCTTCACTCAGTTGGTGCTCTGACTTGCTTTGTTCCTTCTGGGTAGATTCCTTGTCCTCAGAGTTTGTGGCCACTCTCTGTCGGGGCAGGGCTGTGCCCCTGACCAGAGGTCAAAATGAAGAAAGTGGGGTGGGGAGTTGCTGGCTTTCTTATTCCACACTTTCAACAAATAAAAACTATATTCTGTAGTTTTCAAGGAATATGCCGTCCTTTTGCTTGACTCGCATGGGTTTCTCTGCTCTTTTCCAATAAGTTTCTTTGTTTTGATTGTTCATTTTAAATCTGGATGATGGAGGTGTAATTTCGTACGGGAAAATATATCCTTTTTAAGGATACATCTGTATGAATTTTCCCACCAGCATCATCAAGATAGAGAATATATCCATCACCCTACAAGGTTTCTTCATGCTCTTTTCTTGTCACTTTCTTCTACCCAAAGTCAGAAACTGACGAGTACTTTGCTGTAGCTTTTCTAGAATGTCATATAAATGAAATGATATGGTATGCAAAAAAAAAAAGAAGAAGGGGGGTTGGAGGTATAGAGGGGCTGTATCTGAAAGGGCTGTGTGATTCTCTCCCTGAGCATGAATCAGACCAGCAGGGGTTGTCTGTTATTTTCTAGGCGTGTTCATGTTTCTGCTCTTGAACTGGTAAAACAGTATCAATTCTTATATTAAAGAGATTAATTGGGTTATGTTAGACATGGGCAGTGTTTTTTTGTTTTTTTTGCGGTACGCGGGCCTCTCACTGTTGTGGCCTCTAGCGTTGCGGCGCACAGGTTCCGGACGCGTAGGCTCAGCGGCCATGGCCCACGGGCCCACGCGCCCAGCCGCTCCGCGGCATGGGGGATCTTCTCAGATCGGGACGCGAACCTGTGTCCCCTGCATCGGCAGGCGGACTCTCAATCACTGCGCCACCAGGGAAGCCCCGGGCAGTGTTTTTTAATTGGCTCCCATATGCTCAATCCCAGATCAGAGTCTGACTGTTTGCATTGGCTCCTCGGGCTCAGGTCGACTTGCTCTGTGAAAGCAAAGCCTGCCCTCTGAAGACTGGGCGGATTGATACCTGGTGATGAGCTTTAGGCAGGAAGCTCCCGGGGAACTCAGAGACCCCGTTCATGCCGTGTCCGTATAACCCTGGCTAATGGGTGCAGAGCAGAGACAGCAAAAGCACACAGAATAAAAGACGCTAGTTTTCCTTTGCCTTGAATGTGGTCCATAGATTGCACGTGAGAATAAGCGTTGGCGGCTCTGATGATAATGTCCGGCCCTTGTTACTGCTTTGGTGGCACCGTGACCCGGGTCAAGCTGTTTAGTCAAGTCGCTGCCTCAGTCCCCTTTCCACTCAGCTTTATGGAAGCCTCCTGCGGTTTATTCAGACCCTGGTTTTCATTGTTTGGTCCGCAGCACAGTCTGATCAGTGAGCCTTCTGCCTGAGGGCTCCCATAAGGCCTTGTGCACTCCCTTATGTTGGAACAGTCCATTCTAATGTTACAGCACTTACCACCTTGTACTGACATCATTTGTTTTCCTATCTGACCTCTCCCAAGAGCGGCCCTGAGTCTGAGCACATTCTCAGCCTCCCTTCCCATCCCCAGCACCCAGTAGGTCCTCATTAAGTGCAATTTAAGGCACGTATCTTCACACTTGGGAATCTGTTTCCTCTTCTGGAAAATGAGGAAGGTTCTAAAGATGTTCTTCATTTTCAGGAGGCCTTTAGATATAATTCCATTGCCTTGATGAAGAGACAGAGGCCCAAATTGCTTTAATAACTTTTGAAGTTATTCATGTTGTCCACTGAAAAATTTTGCACAACCT
This sequence comes from Delphinus delphis, assembly GCF_949987515.2. Taxonomy (NCBI): domain Eukaryota; kingdom Metazoa; phylum Chordata; class Mammalia; order Artiodactyla; family Delphinidae; genus Delphinus; species Delphinus delphis. The sequence continues at coordinate 80,058,414 of NC_082698.1, read as the reverse complement.
AAAAGTTGAGAATTTTGTTTTATTCGGCGGACATTCTGAGGACTTCAAGCTTGGGACACAGCATCTCAGATAACTCTGAGGGACTGCTCCGAAAAGGCATAGGGGGAGCCAGGATATAGAGGAGTTTTTGCAACAGAGACCAGGTAGTCAAAACATCAAGAGGTTACTGTTCATTAAGGAAAACCGGACCTCTCAAGTTAAGGAATTTAGTGCTTTTCTCTGTAGGGGAAGATGCAAAGTCTGGGCTCATTGAATTCATGCCTTTGATACGCACGTCAGCTATGTGAGGCCAGTGTCCTGTGCTTCTAATCCTGAGTCTCGGGATGCGCGATCAGGCGGCTGTAATGTGAAGGCTCGACGGCTGCAGCATTGTTTACTGATGTATAGCAGGCAATATTTTTATTCACAGTATAAAAGCAGGTGTAGCTGAGTGCCTCCTGTCCACTCAGTGCCCAGTGAAGGGTCCTAGGTGATCTCAAGGAAGGACGAAGGGATTCTTAAGCCAGTGTTGATTGGGCCCTTGGGGATCTTGCCTTCCTGGATGTGTCCATCTAGGAGGGGGAGAGATGCAGGAAACAAGATAACTAAGTTAAGTGCATAGTACGTACCATGGGGATAAATCTCCTAAGGAGAAACTTCCTGCGGCGAAGGGAACCAAGGAGCTAGGGAGCAGGTATTAGTGTGTGCTCGGGGCAGGGTGGGGTCCAGGAGGGGGGTGGTCTTTGATGAGGAAGCCAAAAGAGGCCTTCCTGAGGAGATGGCATTTGAGTAAAGAGCTGAAGGAGGTGGGAGGCCATTACATAGCCATCTGGGGAACTGTGTTCCAGGACCGGGCCCCCATATTGGAGGGGCAGCTGGAAAGCCACTGTGGCTGGATCGCAGTGAGAGGGGGAGTGATGGGGCCTGTGGTGGAGGATGTCATAGGCCACTGCAGACCATCTTGCTGTTCTCTCAGCAAGGTGGAGAGTACTGGGAGATTTTTAGTAAAGGGCGGTGGAAATAGGTGTGAGAGTGGTCAGATTTCAGGTATGTATTGATGATAGAACCCACAGGGTTTGCTGATGGATTGGATGTGACTTGTGAGACAGAGTGGTCAAGAGGGAACGCCCCCCCCCCCCCCCAGGTTTTTGGTCAGAGCCCCTGGCCGTGTGGAGACGGAGGGAAAGCTGGGGAAGGATGGGGTGTTGGATGGAGCTCAGATGTGGGCCTGCTGAACTTGAGATCCCTACTGGGTGTCCAGGGGTCTCCACAAAGCATACACTCGCCCCAGTGTGGTGGCCTGGGGAGACTGTAACTGCTTCCATTTGTTCAGCGGGCCTTGATTTCAGGTAACATCACCTGCATCATTTATCTGACTGCAGAGGTTAAAGGCTTTTGAGGGGTGATATCTGAACTTGTCCTTGAAGGAGAAAGAGTGTTCTTAAATAGAAAAGAGGGAAAGGTGCTCAGCTTGAAAATGTGAATTCTCTGGGCTGAGTTGCCCTTTGAGGAATGCATGTAACCATAGTTTAAACTCTGTGCTTCAACCTCCAAGCTAAGAAAGAGCATCTAAACTGTCGTATTGTTTTCTACTTTAGTATTATGTAAGGCTGTGTGGGAAACTGGGGGGGAAGGGCAGAAGGGTTTGCTTCATATTTTCTTAAGTTTAACAATCGTATATTTAGCATTTGATACAGTTCAATGTAAAATTTACATTATATTTTGTCCAAAGAAAAACAATAAATAAATATCTGGTATACTTTTTTTAGGAGCAACTAACATTTAAGTTACCAAGGAATCAATCTAGGTCGCTTCTCTTTTTAGGAAGTAAATAAGAAAAACATGAGTTTTTTGTTTTTCCCACAAGGGATCTAGACATTTTCAGAGTCTGTCAGTTTCAAATAAACACATTTACAGTTTGTAACAAATGGGAAAATTATCATGTGACTCAGAAAACCACCTGAGTAATTTTCATTTCCTCAGAGTATTTTGTTTTATTAAGTTTGCCAAATTGCCACGTGAAATGATCCCATTTGTATAGCTCCCTGCTCATGGCCGTCCATGGCCTAAGCATCCTCTTCTTTTTCTCAAATGTTGTTTTTTTGATGTCGTCTCCGCTTGTGCGTAACAGGAAGGAAAGCAGTGTGTGAAACTAGAATTAAAAGGTTAAAACCTTATTGTAACTAAAATTCTTCAAATGTTTGAACACCGGTTGCCAAGGCGCTCAATTATTTAAAGACTGGTGTTAGGTGGATTAAGTTAATTAAAGCAGCCGGAGAGGCTGTTCTGCAGCTGCCTGGGTGTCAGATGCCCCACTGAGAAGTTATGAGCGGGGAGAGAAGCCTCCACATCACGACCTACCTGCCACCAGCGCTGGGACTTGAGCCATGGCAGCAAAACAGCCACTGGCCAGTGATGCAGATGCAGTGCCCAGCAGGGGGAGCGGAGCCCCGGCCTCACCCCCGCCAAGGGGACCAGCAATCTTCCACCTTGTGCGCCCTGCCTCCCCGATGCACCTTATATTTAAAGATGGAAAGGACAAACTGAAATTGACAACGACAGCGACAAAAATGCAAACTTCTGTTAGTAGTTTATGGAACACGATCTAAGCCTGCATTCGTTCTCCTAGCAGCTCTGGCTGAACATCTACTATTTAAAAAGATCATCTGGGGCTTCCCTGGTGGCGCAGTGGTTGAGAGTCCGCCTGCCGATGCAGGTGACGCAGGTTCAAGCCCCGGTCCGGGAAGATCCCACATGCCGTGGAGTGGCTGGGCCCGTGAGCCATGGCCGCTGGGCCTGCGCGTCCGGAGCCTGTGCTCCGCAATGGAAGAGGCCACAACAGTGAGAGGCCCGCGTACCGCAAAAAAAAAAAAAAAAAAAAAAAAAAATGGCTGAAAGAGATAACCACTGACTTCAAAAAGCCTGCAGTGCAGGGACTTCCCAGGTGGGCCAGTGGTTAAGAGTCCACCATCTAGGACTTCCCTGGTGGCACAATGGTTAGGAATCCGCCTGCTAATGCAGGGGACGCGGGTTCGAGCCCTGGTCCGGGAAGATCTCACATGCCACGGAGCAACTAAGCCCGTGTGCCACAACTACTGGGCATGCGAGCTACAACTACTGAAGCCCGCGTGCCTAAAGCCCTAGCTCCACAACGAGAGAAGCCACCGCAATGAGACACCTGCGCACCGCAATGAACAGTAGCCCCCACTCGCCGCACCTAGAGAAAGCCTGCATGCAGCAACGAAGACCCAACACAGCCAAAAATAAAGGAATTTATATATATAAAAAAAGAATCCACCATGTAATTCAGGGGATGCCGTTTCGATCCCTGGTCAGGGAACTAAGATCCCACATGCTGCGGGGCAACTAAGTCTTTGGGCCAAAACTAGAGAAGCTAGCGTGCCGCAACTACTGAGCCCACGCACTCTGGAGCCTGATCGCCACAACCAGAGAAGGCCACGCGCTGCAATGAAGACCCAGCACAGCCAAAAAAAAAAAGAAGGCTGCAGTCCAGCTGCGGAGGGTAAACTAATACATAAACAGCCATACGGAGTATAGATAGATACCCATGTGCTGAATTGTGTGAGGCCCTGGGGGCAGCTGTAGGAGTTTGCAGGGGAGACCAGGGTGGGCTGAGGTGCTCAGAGAAGCCTCACATATGCTCAGCACTGGTACCCAAAGAGGAATTGAGCCTGGCCTTCGAGAGAGCATGGGATGCCAGCCTCACCCAGCCCAGAGCCACCTGTGGGTGAGCCGCTGAAGAGATGTACATGTCGAGGCGAGGGCCTCGAACGTGGGAAGCAGAGTTTGCGCGTGACTCTGTGGGTAATAGGGTACCACTGCAGGTTCCCAAGCCTGCGCTGTGATGAACAGTCCGGCCTGCAGACTGGCTTAAGAGGAGGGAAGCTAAACGTAGGGGCCACGGCTCTGAGGCTTTTGCAGTCAGTCAAACACAGGTAGCTTGCACTGAAGAAGAGACAGAAGTGCCCAGAGGACCACCAGAGTATGGAGAGTTGCAGGATGGGGTGGGGAAGGGCCCCAGGAAGAGCTCACACAGAGCTCATAAGTGGACATAAATGGGGACTTCTAGGCCCTGGGGCAGTGGGATAAGGGAGATCACCATGGCCTGGCATACCGAGAATTTCACAGCCCACACCCCCATGAGATTAACGTGGATCACCATGTTGCTCAAGTTCTTGCCGGGTGTGTATGTGGCCGGAAACAACCCCTGGCCTGTTCTCTTTCACCTCCTCACCCTTCTGTGGGTTGCCCAGCCCCCAGACTTTGGTGTGTTTCTGGGGGACGCAGGGAGGCTATGGCGAGCTGGGTCCCTCCCCGCAAGTTCTCGTGGCTTCAGCCACAGGATGATGAACAAGCTCTCCAGGCTGTGGCAATCAGTGTTTCTTGTAGTTATTAGTATGTCATTTAGTTACAAAGGAGCATTTCTCAATAGTGTGGAAAAATTCAAAGTCGGTAGGACAGTCATTCCCCAGGTCATGTGTATACTTCTACTTGGCTCTAAGTTAGTTCTCTTTGGACAGACTAAAGTCTCAACTTCAGCCCCGTTCCTGAGTGACCAAGCTCCTGACTTTAAAAGAAACACGCATATTATACCTGTGGTTCTTTGCATTTCATAATCATGCAAGAGGATTCCCCAGTGCGCAGACTCAGCATAAGGACGTCTGGCTTCGCTCTAATCTGCTAGTCTTCATTTCTGCTTCAAGGGCAGCCAGTATTACAAATCCTTTCTTCACGAGGAAGCTGGGTTGGCAGAACAGCTGTATGAAAACTCATAAATGCTTCGAGGCAAAGGCACCCCTTAGTATATACATCTTTAAATTCACGGTCTTATTCTGTTTCCTTCCTCATCAGATGTGACTTTTATTTTTAACCACACACGTGATCACACTAGCAAAGTCTCCTTTTCCTTCTTGCTACCTCATTGGAAAGCCGTGAACTCAAGAAGTGTGTTCCGTGTTGAACCCACATGTGCACAGTTGTTTTCGTAGCCAAGGTATTTCCACAGCTCCTTGGTGAGTCTGAGAGATTCCCATATTTGGAAATGTTGAAAAGCAAAGCAAAGTTGATCAGGTTTTTAATTCTCTTAAAAATCTGCCCAAGGGACTTCCCTGGTGGTGCAGTGGTTAAGAATCCACCATCTAGGACTTCCCTGGTGGCACAGTGGTTAGGAATCCGCCTGCCAATGCAGGGGACGTGGGTTCAAGCCCTGGTCCGGGAAGAACCCACATGCCACGGAGCAACTAAGCCCATGAGCCACAACTCCTGAAGCCCGCGCATCTAAAGCCCGTGCTCCACAACAAGAGAAGCCACCGCAGTGAGAAGCCCACACGACGCAACGAAGACCCAATGCAGCCAAAAATAAATAAATAAAGATCTGCCCAAACAAACTTATGTTTGCCAAGGGGGAAAGGGGTCGGGGGAGGGATAAATTGGGAGATTGGGATTGACATATTCACACTACTATATATAAAATAGATAACTAATAAGGACCTGCCGTATAGCACAGAGAACTCTACTCAATACTCTGTAATGACCTATATGGGGAAAGAATCTAAAGAAGACTTGGATGTATGTCTGTATAACTGATCCACTTTGCTGTACACCTGAAACACAATGTTGTAAATCAACTATACTCCAATAAAAATTAATTTTAAAAAAAGAATCTGTCATCTAACCTCTGAGAATCCACCCTGGTGAATTTCAGTGTTAGACCCTACCCCTGCCCCAAGGTCTCCTTGGTCAGAGGTACTCTCAGGGCAGTAAGAGCCCAGCAGAAAAGTGATACAGAGCTCCCCTGAAGCAGGTGAGAGGCAGGGCTCGGGCATTTCCAAAAGACTAAATTAGAATAGGTTAAATGTTATTCTTATAATAATGTCACCCTTACTTCCATTCTAATAAGCTTTCTTGAATAGGAAAAAAAAAATGCATTACCTCTGGCTGGGAGAATTTTGCACCATCCACGGTCTGTTTTATTTCTACCAGTGTTGGGAATTCGTAATTCTAAAAGGCGTGATGGTTACTGATTATCATAGTGTTTCTTTCCCTTTCCAACCAACCGGATACCACACCAGGGTATATGCCCACGAGAGCGTGTCACACGCTGGCTAGCTGATGTCTGTGTAGCTATTGGGTAAGAGGAGGAGAGTCGTTGCTCAAAGACACAAAGTTTAATTAGGCCCACCTCATTATTATGTTTCTCCTTAATGAGTAGGGTTTTCAGCCCAACAGTTATCAGCTCAAAAGCAGAAAAAAATTAGCCTGTGCCCTGGTACATTGAAGAGAGTATGCAGCGCGTTAACTCAGTGTGAATTTAATTGAATTCCTCCTTGCTCATATACATGATGGTTTTGAAAGCCACTCTCCCTTCTATCTAAAAGTGCAAAAAAGCCACTCAATTTCATCTGTCCACTTCGCATGTTTTAAAAGGTGTGTGCATGCAGGAACCCAGTGAGATGATTCCTTTGCTTCTGAGTTTTTCCAGCCTCCCGTTTTTTCCCCTCACCTGTGCAGTGAGGCTGGGCTAGAATCTTAGCGATATGTTCCCAGAGAAGCACCCTCACACTTCTCACACAGCGTGGTCATTCCTGTGTGTGCACTCGTTAAAGGCCGATGGGTTCAGCCTTTTCCCCAGCAGGTAACTCTCCATTTCTCATTAAATGCAGAGGTAGAGAGAGTGTGTCATCCAGAAGCTTTAGTGACTGAGCCTGTCTTCTGGTTCGATCCCCTCTGATGCGGGCAGAGCCCTATCCTAGTCCCTGGAGAGGGATCATAGCTCAACCTGGCCCTGGACCTGAAAACCAACTCTAACCTCCAGCCCCACAAACCAGACAGTGTCTGCCCAAGATGCCATGACCCTGGTACCCTGGTTCTGTCAATACATGTGTGCTGCTGTGCTCATTGGAAGAGGAAAGCATAGCTTTGTGTCCTAAGTGGGAGCGGGACGTTTGCTGACGGGCTCAGCAGCAGTTAATATGTGCTCTGTCTGCTTACTTCAGGCAATGTTCCATTCATTCCCCTCAAGCCTGCTGCCAAAGTTAATAATTCCTCTCATGTTGTGTTCTGCATGAATTCACTTTTACATGGACATGCTTGCCCTGTTTCCTACATTTTTTCCCTAAAAATTTCAGCTCTAACTTGAAGCTGATAAGTTGTGACGTGCAAACCACCTGATTACATCAAGGAGAATGTTTTGTTTGTACTATTGACCAGGTAGGATGAGAACGTCAGTTCATGGACGAGAAGCCTCAAGGGTCCATTTTTTTCATAGTCTTACAATACTGGAGCTCACGCTTTTTTTAACTGCCTGCAGTCCCTGTCGAGATCCAGTGGAGACACTGCTGCAGGCTCTCCTGGCAATGATTTGTCCTCTATTTGCTGCTTAGACTTCACCAGGGGATCTGGTTCAGTGGTTCCGGTAATTACTACGGCTTGCTGACCACATCCAGCAGGCCACGCGCAGGATGTGGTCTCTCTGTCTTGCACTTAATTGGGTGCTTCTGCTGTACACACACTAATCTTGGTGGTCTCAGTCACCCTTTCTCATTATCCTGGGTTTGTACCTCTTCCCAGAAGCAATTCACTGTTGGTGTCCCAACCTGGCAACTTCTTTCTTTGTCCTCCAGTTTTTCTTCCGTATCAGGTTCCTTTGCAGTTCAGCTCTCAGAACTTAGCTTCTGGAAGCTTCTCATCTTCTAAACAGCCTTTGCCTTTGAAGATATGAGCTGAGTGGTCATATTCTCTATTCTCAGAAATGTTTTGAAACCTGTCTTCCCAGTGTCTACCTGTAGCTGTGCGTCAGAGCTGCCTCCTTGGCCCATACAAAGGCTAGGTTATTGTTAACTTTGGTTTGATTCCATGTGTCTTTTCAATGAAAATTGTATCCATTGCCAATGAGTGAATTGTATGAAAATAGCTGTGGGATCCTTGAGAAGCATGGGGTGGAGAGGAGGTTCCAAGCAATACAGGTTCATTCTGTGACCCTTAGAAATCTACCGTACAGTAGATGGACTTATCATTTGCACCTGTGCGGTCAGGTATGAAACAGTAAAAGTATGTAACAAAAATTAACATTTTAAGAGGAAAACTCCATTAGAGTATGTATTTTAGGGCTCTTCCCCAGGGCATTCTCATGTAGGTCAGTACATTTTAAAAAGCCACATTAACATAATATACTTGGAAAATGTTGATGGCTCATTAAACCTAATATTTGATTTTCTGAGGAATTAAGAAATATTCTTGAATCTGAGAATATGTACTTTCCTGCATTCCTTAAACTGCTAATTTTGTAAGATAGAATTTGGAGGCCCATTTGATCCTTCTCTGTAGAAGAACAAAATTGTGGTGCTGATTTATCTAAAATCTTGAATAATACCCTGTAAAAGATTAAATTTACTTAGTGTTTAAGGTCAGTCTGAAAAGGAGACACATTTTGGTAGTTTCCAGTGTCTAAAATTCCATGTTTTGTTTTTTGGGGGATATATTTTTTGTTTGTTTTTGTTTGAGGGTGGGGAAACAATTTGAAATGAGGTGATGCTAGAAGCATATGATTTACGAAGAAAACACCCAACCTCATTAATGGTAGGGAAAACCAGTTCGCTTTTAATGAACTAATTAATGGGAAAACCAGTTTAGCTTTTAGTACTGTGAAGGGGGAGTTAGAATAGACCAGTACACAACAAAACGATAGTTCCATTAATTCATTTACTGCGTATTTGCTTGGGTACAAGAAATTGTAAAGACCAGTGTTCAGCAGTGACAATGAATGAGATCAGGATACAATAGGAAATATAAGCACTCAGTAAGAATATTATTACATTTTGAATAATAAGAAGTAAGAATAATATTACATTTTGATATTGCTTTTTCAGTTCAAACTGCTCTCACTAATGTTGCTTCCTTCGATCATTGAACTGTAGATAGCAGGGCGGCCCTTAGTTTCCCCTATAGCCTTAAAGATGTGAATGTAAATGTCCTGTTTAACCGGAAGCAGTTGGGAGCGGAGTGTGGGACTCAAACTCCAGTGCTCTGACAGTCCCGATTTTTTTTTTTTTTTTTGCGGTACGCGGGCCTCTCACTGTTGTGGCCTCTCCCGTTGCGGAGCACAGGCTCCGGACGCGCAGGCCCAGCGGACATGGCTCACGGGCCCAGGGACATCAGGGAACAACGTAGACCAAAATTCCTGCCATGGGATATACATTCAAGAAAGGACAAATGATAATAATCAATATAAGTAACTTACAGATTTATAAAATACTTTACATAAACTAAGTGCTAAGGAAAAATAAAGTAAAACAGGGAAGGGTGATACGAGGTTTGCACTGAGGAGAGCGTTGATGTTTTATATAAGGGGGCTTACTGAGGCTTCTCTGAGTAGGCCACTTTTGAATGAAGACCTGAAGTGGGTGAGTAAGCCAGGCAAATGGATATTGAGGAAAGACCATTCCAGGCAGCAGGGACAGCACGTGCAAAGGCCCTGAGTCAGGACTGAGCCTGTCATGGAGCTAGGAGGCTGGTGTGACTAGAGCTGAGTAAAAGCAGGGTGTGGTAGCAGATGAAATTAGAGAGGTATGGGGGTCACATCAGGTAGGGCCATATGGGCCATAATAAGGACTTGGGTTTTATTGTGAGAGAATGAGGCAGAGCACCACTGGAGGATTTGAAGCAGAAGAGAAACACCATCTGACTTGTTTTCGCAGGATCACTGTGCTACTGTTTGGAGAGTAGAGTGTATGAGTCTGGGCAGATCAGGGAGACCAGTTGGAGGACCATTACTGTGATCTGCAGGGAGATTTTGGTGGCTTGGACCACAGTAGTAGAGCGGGGGATGGTGAGAATGGGTCCAATACGGACGTTCTTTAATGGCAGAACCATTTGTAGGGTTTGCTGATGGATTGGATGTAGGTGAAAGGGACCAAGAAGAGATGAGCATGACTGTAGAGCTTTTGGCTTCGGTCACAGTGAGGTGGAGGTGCAGGTGCCACTAGCTGAGGGGATAAACCCAGGTAGAAGCAGGTTGGGAGCTCAGCTACGGACGTGTTAAGTTTAGATGCCTGTGTGATGGCCAAGTGGAGATACTGAGTAGCTGTTGGGATGTGTGAGTCTGGGCTGTCCCACATTAGAGGTCAGAAAGAGGAGGAAACAGATGAGAGAGCCTCAGAGGTGATCAGTGATGTCATAGGAAAAGCAGGTGACCTCCGTGGCCTGGAGGTCAGGTGATCAGTGCTAGCGCTGTTGCAAGGAGGCATGAATAGGTGACGGCTGAGACTGGCCACTGGATTTAGCAAGGGCAAGGTCGGCGAGTTGGTGAGGGTAAAAACCCAACCTGAGTAAGATTCAGAAGACAGTGAGAGAGTGTCCTTCAGTGGATAGATGGGTAGATAAACTGTGAAACCTCCAGACAATGGAACATTATTCAGCACTAAAAAGAAATGAGCTATCAAGCTCATTTGAAAACATATGGAAACATATGGAAGAAGCTTAAATACATATTGCTAAGTGAAAGAAGCCGATCTGAAAAGGCTACATACTGTATGATTCCAACTATAGGACATTCTGGAAAAGACAAAACTATAGAGACAGCCAAAAGTAGCGTCCAGGGGATGGGGGGAAAGGTGAATGGGTGGAACACAGGATTTTTAGGGCAAGGAGAAACTATTCTGTATGGTACTATAATAATGGATACATGTCATTATATATTTGTCAAAACCCATAGAATGTACAACACCGAGAGTGAACCTTAAGGTAAACTCTGGACTTTGGGCCGTAATGATGCGTCAGTGTAGGTCCATCCGTTGTAACAAATGGACCACTCTGATGGGGGATGCTGGTTACGGGGCAGGCTGTGGCTGTGTAGAGCCAGGGAGTTTATGGGACTCTCTGTACCTTCTACTCAATGTTGCTGTGAACCGTTCTGCTCTAAAAAGTAAAGTCTATTAAAAAGAGAGAGGAGGGCTTCCCTGGTGGCTCAGTGGTTGAGAGTCCTCCTGCTGGTGCAGGGGATGCGGGTTCGTGCCCCGGTCCGGGAGGATCCCGCGTGCTGCAGAGTGGCTGGGCCTGTGAGCCATGGCCGCTGAGCCTGTGCTTCCGGAGACTGTGCTCCGCAACGGGAGAGGCCACAACAGTGAGAGGCCCACGTACCGCCAAAAAAAAAAAAAAAAAAAAAAAGAGGAGAGGAATTAGAGGTAAGAGGTGGATAATGGTTTACAGTTTTGCTACACAGAGGAGCAGGAAAATGGTCCGTAGCTGGCAGGGAAGTGGAGGGTCAGGAGAAGGGTTAGCTTCTTCGTTTAAGATGGGAGAGTCACATTGCTTGTGGAAAGAAGGTAGACCTGCTGGGCTGAGTATTTGGTAGGTGAGTGGGGCTGGGACCTCCTGGCCGGGTGGAAAGCTGGCCCCAGGAACAGAAGAGAAAGGCTGGTGGTAATTTTCACGGGTGCGGAGATGTGCTGCTGGGTTCTTGTGGGAAGTCTTTTCTGTTGGCTTCTGTTTGCTCAGTGGGATGAAAATGTAAGGAGAATTTGAAACAAAAGGGCTTAAAAACTCACCGATACACTTAACCAGTTTTTCTGCCCATCTCTCAGTTTTCACCATCATCTCTTTCAAGCTAGCCCCTCAGCTCACTCATATTAAAATTTCCATTTGCCAGTCCTTGTTTATCTTTTCATAAACACAGAGTTACCAAGCTTTCAGTGGAATCTTTCTGATTGTGGTGTATTTCCCAGGGCTGACCAGTGATGAGATTTCACCTGTACAAAACTTGTACAATGGAAAGTCTGCTTTTCTGGTACAGTGGAATGGTTAGAATGTAATATTGTTTTGGGAAACTCTGGATTAAAAGTAAATACAATTTGGTCATTTGAGGAGCAGGAAGCTCATTTTACATTTTATTTTATTTATTTATCTATTTATGTACGTATGTATGTATTTGGCTGTGTCGGGGCTTAGTTGCGGCACGCGGGATCTTCATTGCGGCATGTGGGAACTTTCGCTGTGGTGCGCAGGCTTCTCTCTAGTTGTGGCGCGGGCTCTCTAGTTGCAGCGCGCGGGCTCTAGAGTGTGCGGGCTCAGTAGTTGCAGTATGTGGGCTTAGTTGCCTTGCGGCATGTGGGCTCTTAGTTCCCTGGCCAGGGATCAAACCTGCATCCCCTGCACTGGAAGGCAGGTTCTTAATCACTGGACCACCAGGTAAGTCCCTCATTTTATATTTTAAATGGTTCCATTTATTGGACTGATTAGAAACAGCAATTAAGGCCTTTCAGAGCAGAGATTCTCAATGGCTATGTGGGGAGAGGGATATGTAGTTTGAATACTAAGTATTATATTTTATATTTATTATTTACCATGCTGTTACTGAGTCCAAGCTCAGACTGCTTGCTGCACGAAAGGCCAATAAATTGAGAGACTAGTTGCTGGGGCAATGAATAGCCACTTTATTGGAATCTCCAGCAGATGGATAAGAAGGTGGACTAATGTCCCAAAGAACCATCTTACCTGAATTAGAATTCAGGCTTCTTTTATACTAAAGGGGGGAGGGGGTGTGGCTGGTTGTTGCAGACTCCTTGGTGTTGGAATCCTTTGTTATTGCATCTGTCCACGTAGGTCAGGCCATGGTGTTCCTATAAACCTCCAACAAGACAAATGTTATTCTCTGTTCTGCAACTTTTTATCTCTATATGAATGGAAAAGTGCTATACCTTTAAAGGTCACAGCCTTGAGAATGGGCTATATTTCAGGCTACAGGCAACATTCTTAACTTGTAGCAAAAGCAATAGAATACAAACGTTAAAGTAAAAGAAACAGATCCAATATGGAGTCAGATTTGTTCTTCTCTATTACAGTGCCAATTACAGAAATTAACATTTGAGAGAATGTTCTGGGCTGTGGAAAAACATAAAGGGTTATCCCTCCCCTCCCCTGCCAGTGAGAAGCGGGACCCCACCCCATGATGGATTTCTTGTCCTTGTTTCATTTATCCAAAAGGAGCGTTGACTTTTAAAGTTAATAAAACGCTGGTTTGGATAGTCACTCTTTCTGTCTTAAACGGTAAAACAAAGCCAAGTTAGTGTCCGATCTGAGATGCTTAAAAGTGGGGGGGACCCCATGTGCCTCTACTCCCCCTGACTCTACAACGTGCCCTCCCTAAACAGGGGGCTCACTGCTTCTCTTTAATGATGTCATACAAAGACGTGGGTTAGGAAAAGAAGAAACAGTGACTGTTTTCTCTTTTTGTGTTTTTATTTAATGATGTTTCCAAAAAAGAAATCCGCTCAGGAAATGATGGTTTTGTAGAAGTGAGAATGTTTCCTAAGACAGATGGACTGAAGCACTGCAGAAGGAGCTCTGCTGTGCAGCGTTGTGAAGTGGTGACAGATCCTGGAGGCTGCAGCGCAGCAGGGCGTGGAGACCGCCAGCCTCCCAGCCTCTTCTCTGGGACACACTGAGCTCTTTGTGGCTGAGCCGCCCTACTGCGCAGGTGCGAGCTCTGGGGACCCAGCTGGTGGGAAGCAGGACGTGCTGAATATCCCAGCTCTGCATCGCTGGGCTGTGTGATAAGTTGAGCCACACTCGGGGAAGTGTTTTATGCCAGAAAGTAATATTTTTAGAAAGGGAAGAATTCATGTGGTTCTACTAAGCAGCTTGTCCTTCCTACGTCTGGCTCTGTGGGGTAGCACGTGGGTCCACAGAAGCGGCAGATACGTTTTCCTGCTCCCTAAGGGTAACTGCCCACAAAACAAATGATACCAGTCACTTTTTGGGGAAACAAAACATAAGGCCAGTGATGATTAGTTTCCACTGACCAAAGTCTTCAAACAAAAGTCTTCATGTTTTTGCACCCATGTGTATATTCACCCACGACTGTTGGCTTGCGGTTAGGCTCTCGTCCGGAAGCACCAAAAGAAGAGGTGAATGTATAGGATTTGAGTTTTTCATCCGTGTGACCCTAAATCAGGACCCAGATCAAAGAAAGGGCTGACACTGACTTCGCATCGTGCTTGCCCACCTCTCTTTTTATATAGAGCATTTCTAACCACGCACTTAGCCCCTAATAATACACTGTTCTGCCTTCTTAAGAATGTTCTCTTTTTGTTTCCACAACTGTATTTTTCATAAGACGAGAGGAGCATGGAGCTGGTTCTATGTTTCTTTGAAGAACCTGCAGCATCTCTAAGTGTTTGATCCATAATAGGTGTGTCATATAGACCCGAACATCACAACCAAAGCACATTCCTGATTTTTTGAGCTATCAACATTTATGAGAGGGGTTGATTTTCCAACTTTTATGTTGCCTGGTTGAATCTCTCTCTCTCCCATAAGAGATACCGCCCTTTTCACCACCAAGCTTCCTTCTCGTTTATTTGCCTAGGATATTTAAAATAGAAGAATCTGACAAAGCATTGAACACTCCCTGTGTGTTTGTGTCAAATACTTGATCCTTTCCCCGTTAATATCCTGGGGGGAGAATCAGTGCTCTTTGGGCTGTCCAGTGTTTATAAAAACAACCTGGAGGCAATCAGTCATCTCATGAACTTGGCATTGTGGTTTCATTACTGACCAGCGTTCTTGGCCGTCCTTAATCAATAGAAATTGATAAGAAGCCAGACAAGAAATTCAGGCAAGGCTTTATTGGGGCCCTTGCTGCAGCAGCTGGGGAGTGAAAACAAGTAACAGTTTCTGTTGCTTGCTTCCCTCAGGGTGGGGGACCTTGTCCCTTGTATGGGGTGAGGGTAGGGGCAGGTCCAAAGGTCGGCCGGAGGGGTAGCTTAGGTGGTTTGCCCACTGCTTAGGTGGTGTTGTGTGCACGGTGCATGAACAGTACCCCGCTTTTGCCCCTGACCCCCTTGCTTTTGCTCCCGGCTCTTCAGAAGTGGCAGTTGGGTTTTTGGTCTTTTTGTATCTTGTTGTCCATAATTTGTCCCAATTGCTTGTGCATGCAGTTATTTTTATTTAGTCCCTTAAAGTTTCTTTGTAGTCTGTTGCTGGAGGAGAGACCTTTAGCCAGCTACAAGCGCTGCAGCAAAGGGTGCCAGGTCCCAGGTCCCAGCCTGTCTCAGTTTGTTCACATGTGTACTTGACTGTGGTTTGGGTTTTAGTTTTGTACTCCTGACTTTTATCCTGAAAACTCCTTCCTCAAAAGTACTGAATGCTTGTTCCTTTCTCCAGGTCACACTCACCCGATGAGATCCTCTGGGGCTCTCCCCCTGCCTCATTCTGGCTCTCTGCATCTGCTAACCCGGGGCTTTGGGGTGAACAGGAAAGAAACTGATTAGCAATTGAGCACGGTGTGGGTAGGGAGTGGGTCCTGCGATGACTTCACTATTCTCATTTTTTCAATGAGGATTTGCAAAGGGGACTATAAACTTTATATCCAAAAAGAGATCTGAGATGAGAATTCTCTTGTCCAAATAGAAAGACATACCCCAGGTGCATAGGAAGCAACAGGGAGAAAAAAACATGATACTGGTTTGAAGAGTTAAACATTTTTGGTAACATTTGAATACATTGGAAGTGTACTCCTCTGATAAAATAGAACTTTTTTGGCACCATGAGTAGTTTTGAAAAGGCAAGGAAACATAAGAAATAGTCATTGTGCGATATTGCTGTCAGTGTGGGCTTAACTCTGAGCCTAATTTATTGCAGGTAGGCAGGTGAGTAATAAAGGGGCAGTTGGAATTCTCAGTGCTGAACTCTCAGGAACTGTCTGGAAGCCCAGCCTGGCTTTTGACCCTAGTGATGAGCTTGAATTCAGCAGACTCATTATATTTCTCATTTCATCTCCGTTGAAAAACAAAACAGACTTGAAGGTAATTAATTACAGTTGGGTGTCAATGGTAAAATACATTGGCTCCAAAAGTTGTTTTCTTATCAGGTGAACTAATATCCCTATGGTGGAAATCTGGCAACAGTTTACATTTGTGTGTTTTTTTTAAAATTTACTTTATTGAAGTGTAGTTGATTTACAAAGTTGTGTTAATTTCTGCTGTGCGGCAAAGTGATTCAGTTATACATATATATGTATACATTCTTTTTCAGATTCTTTTCCATTACGGTTTATCACAGGATATTGAATCGTTCCCTGTGCTCTACAGTAGGACCTTGTTTATCCAGCCTATGTATAATAGTTTGCCTCTGCTAATCCCAGACTCCCATTCCATCCCTCGCCCATCCACCTTCCACCTCGGCAATCACAAGTCTGTTCTCTACATATGTATTTTCAGTCTCTTAAAGTACCCTTGTAAATTGTTCCAAAAGAGGTGGTTTTCTGGGAAGATGTGGAGCATAAATGTCAGGTACGTCTCGTGTCTGCCTGGACAGCCTCTTAGGGCTGCTTTCCTCACAGGCAACACTTTCTGGGTTTTGTTTTGTTTTGTTGACAGTACGCGGGCCTCTCACCGTTGTGGCGCACAGGCTCTGGACGCGCAGGCCCAGCGGCCATGGCTCACGAGCGCAGCTGCTCCGTGGCATCTGGGATCTTCCCGGACCGGGGCACGAACCCGTGTCCTCTGCATCGGCAGGCGGACTCTTAACCACTGCGCCACCAGGGAAGCCCCCACTTTCTGGGTTTTATAGCCTTCATCAGCTCGCCATATGCAAGGCCCTGTGCTAGGGTTTCAGAGTTAGAAGAATCAAACGTGTCTTAGAGAAGCATGTAAATGATCACCATAATACAAGTGACTGTACCAATGAACATTGCTTTCAGCTGCGGTAAAGAAAAATCCCAATTTATAGTGGCTTAACCTGGTGCGGGGGCGGTGATTCTTCTCCCGTTATGTCGTGCGCTGGGGAGCGGTTGCAGGCGTTGGTCTAGCTGGCAGCTGTGTTTGGCGCAGCGTCCTGCCTGCCGCCCCCTCCCCTCGGGCCAGGCCCTCAGCATCGCAGGATGGCCCCTCTGCTCCCCGCATGCTGTTGGTGATAAAGTGGGAAGAAACAAAGATTCCCCAGACCAGCTCCCCTCCAGGCCATTTCCAGGGACAGCTGATTATCCCGCGCTATGCACGTGTGGTCACTCCTGGCTTGCGGGGTGACGAGGGCAGGAACCGGGTGGCTGTGCCCGCCTCTGGTAGCGACGGGCGAGGGGGAAGGGGGCTACGTGCCTTGGGGGCTGTCACGGCGATGCTGCGGGGGCTCGGGGACAGGCCAGAAAGACGAAAGGGAGCAGTGCGTGTGAAATCGTGTAAGCGTGAAGGGCAGGGTGTGTTCTTCCGGCAGCATCTCCCGGTTCTCTTTGATCAGCCCTGAGCAGGCTGTGAGGCCGACCCGACGGGCACTAAGCGTTCACCTGGGGGTCTGAATCTTAACCTTTTGCAGTGAGAAATGGTGGCGCGGGGGATGGGCAGAGTGGGAGAAGAGCAGGTAGCTCCTCTGGGTACAGAGGAGGGATGATAACATTCTCAACCGTAACAGCGCAGTGATGACAGAGAAAAAGGAGGCGGCAGGGGCGATTCTACCGCAGTCAGGGGCTCGCGGTGCGCCCTTGCACGGTGGTGGTGAGGCAGAGCGAGTCGGGGATCCTTCCCAGGCAGCCGGCGGGTGGACAGGGGAGCCAGTGTCCGATCTGGTTTGAGGGGTGAGCTTTCGGTTTCCTTCGTAGATTTGCTGGGTTAGAGCTGGTTACGGTACATTCGCCTCTAGGTGGTTGGGAACGGAGGACGGGGTTTGATGGGAGAACTGGGTGGTTGGGGTATATATAAATTAGGGAATTCTTGGGGGAGCATGTAGGTACCAGTTGAAATAAAATGTCTGGGTGGAGTCCAGGGTAAGAGGGTGGCCCACTCTCACTCACTGCATGGTGATGGAATTCATGGCAACTTAGGACTTTATAGTTTGACATTTCCTTCTAGAGGATAAGATTTTCTCTGATGAGCTATTAGTAGACACTTGCCCCAGAGTGAGTCCCCTTCAGCTACTGCACTTCCGCCCTTGCTGTGGTTCTCTTTCCTTATCGAGTCCTCGGACTGTGATACCCTGTCATTCCCTGTTTGCAGAGGTCAGAGGAGGTGTGGAGACCTGAACTCAGCTGGGTGTGGGCTGTCCATGGGGCCTTTGGCCGCTTCTGCTTGTCCCCACGTCACCCCCGTTATGGCACGGCGTGATGTGGCTGAATCCGTATACACCACAGCTCACACCGTCTCCGGACCCGGCGTCATCTGAGTTCACCTCTCCCCCGTGCCACGCTCAGTGTAGACCATTTGGACCCTGGAGGGAAAGTGTAAATAAGACAGAATCAGCTGTGCTGCCACAATCCCAAAGGAGTTTTCGAAGTTCACGTGTCTTGACAATAAAACTGCCACCCATCTCAGGGGCGTTCACGGTGCTTCTTAAACAGATACCCTACTAATCCATATAGTCCACAAACAGTTATTCAGTGCACCCGACTGACCAGGCGGCTCTTCTGGGCACTTGGGCACGGAACAGTCAACAAGACATCTTAGTATGTAACTACGTAAGGCGGTGTTTGGCGCGAGACAGGAAACTGAGATGGGGTAGTGGCTTCAGAGTGATGGAGGGGATGGGACCACTTTCGAGAGGGTGCCCTGGAGCCCTCTCTCAGGCAGTGATATTGTTCTGAGACCTGAATGAAGAAAAGGAGCCACTCCTGTGACGGAGCTCAAACTTTTGGAAGAAGAGACAAGAGGCCGGTGTTTTCCAGAGAGTAGTATATGAGGGGGGTAGTAGTAGGAAGTTTGGGCAGAGGAGTAGCCAGGGGCCAGATCTTCAGAGTCCAATAAGCTATAGCAAGGAATTAAAGATTGTGTTCTATTTCCAGTACTTGCAGTGAAAAGTCATTAGAGGATTCTAATCCAAGGGGTGATGTGATACGATTTTCATTATTCAAACATGACGTTAGGGACTCCCCTGGTGGCGCAGTGGTTAAGAATCTGCCTGCCATAGAGAACAAATGTATGGCCACCAAGGGGGGAAAGTGGCGGGGTGGGATAAATTGGGAGATTGGGGTTGACATATATACACCAATATGTATAAAATAGATAACTAATAAGAACCTGCTGGGTAAAAAATAAAATTCAAAAAAAATAAAATTCATATTAAAAAAAAGAGAATTCGCCTGCCAGTGCAGGGGACACGGGTTCGAGCCCCGGTCCAGGAAGATCCCACATGCCACAGAGCAACTAAGCCCTTGTGCCACAACTACTGAGCCTGCACTCTAGAGCCCGTGAGCCACAACTGCTGAGCCTGTGTGCCACAACTACTGAAGCCCGTGCGCCTAGAGGCCGTGCTCCGCAACAAGAGAAGCTACTGCAATGAGAAGACCGCGCACCGCAACGAAGAGTAGCCTCCACTCACCTCACTAGAGAAAGCCCGCACGCAGCAATGGAGACACAACGCAGCCAAAAACATAAATTCATTTATTAATTAATTAAAAAAAGAAAAAAAAAAAAGGAAGTGCTCCCTGTAATCTGTCAGCCTTCTGTACCGCTGTTGGGTTTAGCAGAGCTGTCTGAGAAGTAGTTTTGTTTTTTTAAAAAAAGCAGGGCTTCCCTGGTGGCGCAGCGGTTGAGAGTCCGCCTACCGATGCAGGGGACACGGGTTCGTGCCCCGGTCCGGGAAGATCCCACATGCCGCAGAGTGTCTGGGCTCGTGAGCCATGGCCGCTGAGCCTGCGTGTCCGGAGCGTGTGCTCCACAACGGGAGAGGCCACAACAGTGAGAGGCCCACGTACCACAAAAAAAAAAAGCTAACCTTATAGTATTGAAGTGGGTGGAATGGTGCCCCCCGCGTGCCCCCAGTTTATGTTCAGGTCCTAACCCTGGATCCTGTGATGTTATTTGTAAAGAGCGTCCTTGCAGATGTAGCTGAGTTAAAGATCTCGAGGTGAGGTCGTCCGTATGGGCCCTGAATGCTGTAACAGATGTCGTGATACGAGACAGAAAAGGAGACGATGCAGAGGGAAGACCAGGTGGAGGTGGAGTTAGACATGGAGTGATGCGGCCACAAGCCAGGACACCACCTTCCTGGAGGCCTGGAGCCACCAGAAGCTGGGAGAGCACGGAGGATCCTCCCCCAGAGCCTTTGCAGGCAGTGCGGCCCTGCCAACATCTTGATTTCAGACCCCTGGCCCCCAGGACTGGGAGAAGATACACTTCTGCCGTTTTAAGCCGCCAAGTCGGCTTTTCAAGGCAGCTACAGGGCGCTAACGCCAAGTGTCTTAATAGCTTTGGCACACATCAGCGGCTGGGGGAGTGGAATCGTGAGGGGAAGTGGGAGACTGATAAAGGGACGCAGGAGAAAAACCATGGGCCATGAATCCAGCAGCAGGGAGAATGATGAAAAGCGATCTGCTTTAGAACATATTTTGGAAGTGAAACCAATAGGATTTGCTGATCGATCAGAGGTTGCGGAGAAGGGAAAGAAGAATTTTTTAAAAATCGCCTTGGTGTTTGGCCTGAAGAATGAACCAGATGCCAGTACTGTTTCCTGAAACGAGGAAGACTAGGCTAGGGAAGGGGCAGATTTGGGCTGAGGCTTTCCGGGTGAGGGGTGATGATGAGGGCAGAGGTGGTCCCCTAAGTATGTCATAATCGAGTCATCTTTTGTGGACACACTAATTTTGAGATGCCTGTATCACATCCAAGACAGGATTTTGAATAGGATGTTAGGCATAAATTGAAAGCTCAGAAAACAAGACAAGTCAATTTGGGAGCCATCACTGTAGTATATAGATCAGTGGTCCTCAATCCTAGCTGTATGTTGGAGTCTCTTGGGGAGCTTAAAAATATATACCAGGGCTTCCCTGGTGGCACAGTGGTTGAGAGTCCGCCTGCCGATGCAGGGGACACGGGTTCGAGCCCTGGTCTGGGAGGATCCCACATGCCGCGGAGCAAGTGGCCCGTGAGCCACAACTACTGAGCCTGCGCACCCTGGAGCCCGTGCTCCGCAACAAGAGAGGCCGCGATAGTGAGAGGCCCGCACACCGCGATGAAGAGTGGCCCCCGCTTGCCACAACTAGAGAAAGCCCTCGCACAGAAACGAAGACCCAACACAGCAAAAATAAATAAATTAATTAATAAACTCCTATCCCCAACATCTTCTAAAATATATATATATGTATATATATATACCAGCATCTGCACTTCATCCCAGACCAGTTGAAGTGACATCTCTGAGGTATTTAAGAGCCCCCAGGTGAAGCTGATGCGCAGCCAGGTTGAAGAACCACAGGCGTAAAATGGTACTTAAAGCCTCGAGTCTGGATGCGATCATCCAAGGCAGAGCTGCCTCAAAGATGTGACGCTGCTGTTGGGTCACAAGCAGGCTCGACTCTGATCCCCCTCTGCTTCCAGGGGGCTGTCGTCTGGGGTTGGCAGTGAGTGTAGACAGAGTACGAGGGGTGAGTCCTGGAGGGCTGGAGTCTGGTACGCTCACCACGGAGGAAGGACCAGTGAAGGACCCTGAGAAGGGCCTGTGAGCCGGGAGACAGCGAGTGAGAGGGAGAAGCCAAGGGAAGAAACTGTTTCAAGGGGGCCGTCAGCTTGGCCAAATGGCGCTTAGAAGTTGAGAAACGTGAGAATAGAACTATTGGGGGGATTTCGCGAGATGGAAGCCATTGGTGACCTGGAGGAGACAGACCTGTTTCAACACAGTGGTTTAGATGGAGGTCATATTGAACCAGTAGAGGGAAGTGCGTTTGGGTCCACAGATCTTCCCAGCAAACCTGGACCAGTGAGGGAGGCCTCTGACGGACCTGTTCCTTCTCCTTTCCCCGCTTAAAATCCAGCATATCTGTGAGCTAGAAAATTCTATTCAAAGTGACTCTTTTGAGCCCAGTGTTTCATCTTTGGGAATGTGGTACCCGAATCCCCTTATTAAGGTGTCAGCTTTATAAGTGGGTGTGTCATCTGCGCCTCTGTTTCCATTCACGTAAATCTTTTTCTTTTCAGTCTGCCTTTGCTACAGAGGGATCCTCTCCCCAGGCTGGGGGATCAGTGAGTTTTATGTGGTTTCTCTTGAGCAAGGTGGTTCTAGTTGAATGACTTCGTACCTGAATGTAAATGAGGTTGTCAAACCCCGCTGCCTGGAACACATTCAGGGCTCAGCAGACATCAGTTGGAACTTAGGGCTGAAATCGCCTTAAGGCAGACACAGCTCCCCCCCCGGGGAGAGCTAGGTCCACATCTGGGGGTCCCTTGGGAGGAGGGCACCTGAGCCACCGGGGTGGCTGGGAGAGCTTGGCCCTTTACACGCCCCCCGCAGTCCCGCCACCCGGACCGCCCTCACCCCCCTGCCTCTGCCCTGCTCTGTCCTCAGGGCTCCCCCTCCCCCGATGCCGAGCCGGGAGGGCTGCCTTGCTTTTGGGTTCCGGCTGCAAATCCTCTGTTCCGCTCTAGTGCTTGCCCCCCACCCCCGCCCCAAGAATCCTGTCCCCCTGCCCCGGGAGTTTCACAGGAGAGTGAAGTCAGGCCCAGCATTTGTGGGGAGCCGTGTTGGAGCCGATTGCACTTCCTTCAGCCTTAGAGAAATAGCATTTTCTGGAACGCTGCTCATCAGTGATGGGTTGCCAGGACAGGAGGTGCTCCCTGGGCCGCACCGCTGCAACTCCCCCCCCGCACCGCCCCAAGGCTGGCAGATGGACCTGAGAACTGTGTCCCCCATCTAGGAGCAGACAGCAGGTGTGCATGGGCCCCCTGGCAGTTCTCCTGAGGAAGCTGCAGAATTGACATCCCCCCATCCATCCGGCCCACACACGTCTGAGCTGCCTACAGCCTGGGAGTTTGTGCTCTCCAAGCACAACGGGAGGTGTTAAGCCATCTGTTCAAGGAGATTATGGAATTGTTACAGACTTGTAACAATTTATTTTTTTAAATATATAATTCCAGCACCGTTATTTATTCATTCATTAATTCATTCATTTATTTATTTGGCTGCCCTGGATCTTAGTTGTGGCACACAGGATCTTTAGTTGCAGCATGTGGACTCTTAGTTGCAGCATGTGGACTCTTAGTTGTGGCATGCATGTGGGATCTAGTCCCCTGATCAGGGATTGAACCCGGGCCCCCTGCATTGGGAGCGTAGAGTCTTAGCCACTGGGCCACCAGGGAAGTCCCTGTAACAGTTTAAAAAGCACATTTGTATCTTCATGTCTCTGAGTGCCACACCTCTGTGTCCTAATTGATCTTCTGTTCATGTGCTAACTTCCAGCACTGCTCTGTACCAAAACAGGATTTCAAGGAGTAAAGAAAAATCTAGAATGTCCTCCTCGCTGTTACGTAGATGGAAAACTGTTCTTACATCCACACATCAAAGCCTTAACTTTTAAGTCTGTCCTTCTAGGTTATTTTCAAATATAGACAGAATCAGAGAGAGTTGCATAACGGATCCTCCGTGTACCCACAAGCCAGCTGTCAACACGCTGAATCTTCCCATTCTTATCTCCTGCATCCCACACACCTCCCCCACCCGCTTTTGAGTTTTCCCTGGCATATTGGGTTAGTAAGTTTCGGCTAAGCGATGCTGCGGTGATGTGACCCTGACCTCAGTGGCTTCCGGTAACCAAGGCACGTGTCCTTGACGGATGCATGTGGCTTTGCCCTGGGACCAAGGCAGCAAGGCGAGCCTCACCCTGTGGAAGACCCACTCACGGGTGTTCCTGAAGGAGGTCCTGTGCCGACTGGGCCTTGACCCAGAGCTGAGAGAAGTGAGATTTGCTAGAAGGAAAAGTCAAGTCACGTCAGGCCCTAAGAGGAGCACAGAGGTGTTGTGTGTTCCCATATCGATGGTGTGATGGCGTTCCTATCAATTCGTCTGTAGTCCAGAGGCAGGGAGTTAGCATGTGAAGTTCCCTGATTAGGAACATGTACTCCAGGGGAAGTTAGTTAGCATTTGAGAGACCGTAACTAGGAATCCGCTCTCCCGAGCTCTCAGCAAGGCCTAAGTATAGACTAGAGTCCATGAATTAGCATAAGGATTACTACAAGTGTTTTCATGGGTAACGTGGATGGCTTTTCATTCAAGTTACGTAGGTTGACTAGAGGTGTTTTTCATCTCCTCTTGCACGAGGGGGTATAAAACCTTTAGAACCCAGCAAATGGATATCCTTCACCATGGCATTCCGGCTCGAGGACTCGGCCGTCTTCAATGCTCTGCCACTTCACCAAGCATCCTGAGGATTCTGTCACCTGATTGGACCAGAAGGTGGTAGAAATCTGGCTTCCAGAGAGTGTGGTATCCGCCTCCGCCCAGCCTTTCAAGTAACTGCTTGTTGCAGTACCTAAAGGAGAGAGAACTTGAACTTCCCTGTGCTAACCATAGGTTGTGTGGCTATGTAGTGCCTCTTTTCTTTGTAGAACATACCACCTAGTAGAGAAACTTTGTGGGAGGGGTCTCACCTACCTTTAATCATTGGAATTTCCTGGGGTCTACCCATAGGAACGTGGTTGTGGTGAATGGGGCCTTACTGGGCCGTTGACAGTGAAGGGAGTGAGAAGTTGAGAGGGAGCCTTTGGATTTTTCTGTTGGAATGGGGGTCGTTAGTGTTGTCCCCAGCTACAGAGAGGCCACAAAGTCCTGTGTGTCAGATTGTCCCTGAGTGCTGTTGTTAGGTGTTTCGCTGTCACCAGGGCCTGCTTTACCCATCAGTGTGGTAGAGGAGTGTTGAAGGATGGAGGGAAAATGAAAATGTGGGCAGAAGACAGGAGAGAATACAGACGTCTTCTCACACGCCTAGTGGCCAGTCTGGAAGAGCGTACATATTGTCGAGAGAATTCAGGTAGTGTTTTCAGCATCCACAGAAGAGTTTACTTGCTCTGAACTTCCTGGGTACCAGCATCTGTGCATGGATGCTTTGGTGGCATCCTAATCACACCTCCAAGACGTAGGAGCTATTGTTCATATTTGACAGATGAGGAAATGAAGGCATAACGTTTTGCAGGGTCACGCAGCTAGTCAGAAGCAAAGCCGGGATTCAAATTTAGGATGTCAGATTCCTCGGCCCGTTTCCCTAAGCACCACCTTTGGTTTACACATGTGGTATTGCAAAGGACTTTTTTTTTTTTTTTAATTGATTTATTTTTTTGCGGTACGCGGGCCTCTCACTGTTGTGGCCTCTCCCTTTGCGGAGCACAGGCTCTGGACGCGCAGGCTCAGCGGCCACGGCTCACGGGCCCAGCCGCTCCGCGGCATGTGGGATCCTCCCGGACCGGGGCACGAACCCGCGTCCCCTGCATCGGCAGGCGGACTCTCAACCATTGCGCCACCAGGGAAGCCTGCAAAGGACTTTTTTTGTTTGCACTTTTCTCCCTGTTTTCTCAATGTTCAAGAGCATCAGAGTCTTTAAGGTCCAATGGAAGAGAAAGAGAAAGTTTATTCCAGGAACCTCTGCCTTTCAAAGGTATAGAGACTTTTCCACCAAGGTGAAGTAGACACCTGTGTTTTCCTGCCAGAAAACCTTGGGACGTCACTGCTTTGAGTCTCTGTAAAGCGAGGGGTGGTTTGGTCCAGGCATCCAGGGCCCCTCCACCCCTTTACACCAGACAAGAGTTTAGGACCACTACTAGCCTGGATTTAGGCTTGGGGCCAGACAGGAGCTATGCTGCTTATCTGCATGGCGGGGCTTGGAGATTCAGGGTCAAGTATATGGTGTGTCTTCTTCTGTCCTCCAGCACTTTTTCCTTCACCTTTACCCTGTCTTCCACGGGGCAAGGTGCCTGCTGTTCCTAGGGGAAAAGAAATTGGAATTGTCTGCACAGCATCCGTGCCCCGGGGGAAGATGCCTACCAGCATGAATTTTCAAACCCTGTTCTAAAAGTGCGTGACTGGGAAGCCTTTACAGTCTTAGAACTTTAGACCTCAGGGAAGTAGTGGCTGCAGGATAATTAGGTCAAACCCAAAGGCGCACCTGAGGGAAGTGGCAGGTGGAGGAAATACGACGAGAAAGGCTTGTTTAAAATACTGGCGCTTTCGGAAGGACTAGACCCTTGTTCTGTTGCTTCCTTCAGTTTTTCTTCTCATTGTTTTCCTGTTGTCAGACATTTCTAAGACGTGGTCAGGAATGGGTGAGAGAGGAAACGAAAAAGAAATCACAAGAAGACAGACTAGAATATGACGTGTGATTCCTCAGCCGCGCTGTTTTGCACAACAATCAGGCTCTAGATCAGGATTCCAGCTCTTTCGTCAGAGGTCCCAGGGGTGGAAGGTAGGTCTGTGTGTGACAGACACACGGGGGGGAGCGGGGGCCTGCACAGGTATGCTGACCCCTACACAAGGAGCGGGGACGGGGTGCTGCCTCACGCACGGCAGCAGCAGCCGGGGTGAGAATGCCGGGCCCGTGGATGTAGAGCGTCCTCTGTAACCGGCTGTAACGTCTGCAAGAGGCTGGTGTGGAGGGCACTCATCGGGGGGGGTATGAACCCTCTCATCCCTGTTCTCGTGGAATCGGGACCAGGCAGACCAGGGGTGACCTAAACATTTCTTCCGCATTAGCTCAAAGGGGAACAGAGGTGGAAAGAAATACTGAGAGTAACCCCAAGGCAAAGGCAGCAGTGAACTAGAAACAGGGACTTCCCTGGTGGCACAGTGGATAATAAGACTCTGCGCTCCCAATGCAGGGGCCCGGGTTCTATCCCTGGTCAGGGAACTAGATCCCACATGCATGCTGCACCTAAGGAGCCCGCGTGCCTCACCTAAGGAGCCCACGTGCCGCACCTAAGGAGCCCGCGTGCCGCACCTAAGGGGCCCGCGTGCCACACCTAAGGAGCCCGCGTGCCTCAACTAAGGAGCCCACGTGCCGCATCTAAGACCTGGCACAACCAAATAAATAAATATTTTAAAAACAAAACAAAACAAAACAAAAAAACAAAACAAAAACCCCCCAGAAAAACAGTGAATTAGAAACAGACTGGACCAAGCAGAAGTCTCAGGTCCAGGGGAGAATCAGGACAGGCCAGTGTGCTGCCTAGATAGCTGTCGATGAAAAAAAATCAATAAACAATCAATAATAAGAATAGAAAAGAGTGTTATCTGAGCCATCTGAGGACTATAGCCCGGGAGCCAGCTTCGCATATGACTCTGAGAAACTGCTCCAGAGAAGCATGGTTTTCGACACAGTTTTATATCTTGTCAGAACAAAGAACGTCAAACAAGTCAGGGATCCATTCCTTCAAGGTTTAAAAGAAACAGACCAGCACATGCACAGCGAGTCAGCACAGCCTTAGCACCTGCGAAGGCAGGCTTGTCATCAAAGGAGCCCCAGCCTTGGTATCCCAGGAAGGGAGGCATTTAATCTTTGTGTTTTGTCTGGACATTCTTTACTTCTGGTCAGTGTGCCCTTTTCTTTAAAAATTAAAGCAGATGTACAATGTAGATTTGACAGGCCACAAACAGGTTGGTTTTTTTTTAAGTTTATTTATTTATTTTATTTTATTTATTTTATTTTTGGCTGTGTTGGGTCTTTGTTACTGTGTGCGGGCTTTCTCCAGTTGCGGCAAGCGGGGGCTACTCTTCGTTGCAGCGCGTGGGCTTCTCATTGCGGTGGCTTCTCTTGTTGCAGAGCACGAGCTCTAGGCTCGTGGGCTTCAGTAGTTGTGGCACACGGGCTCACTAGTTGTGGCTCGTGGGCTCTAGAGCGCAGGCTCAGTAGTTGTGGCGCACGAGCTTAGTTGCTCTGCATCATGTGGGATATTTTTGGATGAGGGCTCCAACCTGTGTCCCCTGCATTGGCAGGCGGATTCTTAACCACTGTGCCACCAGAGAAGCCCAAACAGGCTATTTTTAGTTAGCATAAAATTCAAGTTATCTCTTGTATTAGCCAGAACGACCTCCCTAAATCTCAGTATGTGAACATTTCTTTTATCATAGCCTAGCTCTCACCCAGGGCCCCGGACCCTCAGGGCAGGGTGAGTTTCTGGGAGCTCCCAGCACAGGTTAGCCATGCCCTGTGGTCATTGCGTTAGGTCTGATCTGTCTCCGAGTATTCCGTGATTTGGGAACACACAGGGATTTCTCCAGCTTTTATTGCCCACGTCGTCAGCCATCATCGCTCCTCTGTGTTTCCCAGTTACCCCTCATCACAGCCCCTATGGCCTGATTTAAAAGATTGGTAAACACACGGTTCAAATCCTGCCTCTGCCGCGAGCTTGCTCTTGGAACTTCGGGAAACGGTCTGATCTCAGTGTCTCTTTTTCCGTAAAATAGGGACTTGGCATGCTTATCTCAAAGAGCTGATGTGAAGATTAAAGGAGACGACACTTACAAAGCAAATGCCTGGGTCATAACGTACCAACTGCTTTACATTCATTTTCTCTTCGGAACACTCTTCCCAGGTCTGCAGGGGAGACCAGAGTTAACAAGGACCAAATATGAGGGTTTTTTTTTTTTTTGGCCGTACCACGCGGCACGTGGGATCTTAGTTCCCCGACCAGGGGTGGAACCCACGTCCCCCGCATTGGAGGTGCGGAGTCGTAACCGCTGGACCGCCAGGGAGGTCCCGAGGATACTTTGAAGGTTCTAGGAATTTGAAGTATCATGAAGTGTCATTGTAATTACGTATTGACCTTATTCCCTGACTTTTTCTAAATGCTCTCAAGCTCATCTCCCCATTCCCATATCCACTGCGCTGGATTCTTCCTGGTTTGGTTGCTAGAATAAGCTCAGGCTTGGCACTGCTTCTGGGCCAGCCCGACGGGCGTGCCTCCCTAGAGGCAGGCTCTGGTTTCGCTCTCCTTCTGTATGACGTGTCTCTTTATTGTGATGCTCTGGAATCTTGGGGCCTTGTTGATCCTGCAGGAACTGCCCCTCCCAGGCTTACCCAATCCCGAGATGGTAAAGGGCCCACCTGTGAGTGTGCTTTTCCTATCCAAACCAGCCAGTCCAGAGCCCTCACCCCAGCACCTCCTTTATCGGGCTGTCTCTCTGAGATACTCTCCCGCCGCCCTCGTACCAGGGGACTACCCCAGGGCCGGGTACCAGACAACTAGGGCCAGCCCCTGCATGCCAGAGCCCCCTGAAATGACTCCAACTAGGCAGCCCTAAGCCTGTTTACCCTGCCTCGTCTGTTCCCTTCTGGGGGACCACAATACATGGGGCTGCGTGGAATCCTGGGAAAGCTATACTGAAAACCGGAACTAATCTGGTGATGATCTCATATTGGCTATTGGGTCACGTGCTACCCTCTTGCGCCTCTGGTAACCTAACAAGGGGATTAAGTGACAGTGCTCAGTAGGTGGCCACTTGAGCAAGCTGGTGCTGGGGAAGGTACAGAGAGATTAAGAGCTGATTCTCTTTCAGAGGGAACAGGTCTCTACCTGTCTCTACCACTGCGCCACCAGGGAAGCCCAAGTTTCCGCAACTTTCATTTACGCCTCTGATAATTTCGATTTCATGAAGCAGGGCTTCATAAGGTGATCTTGGCTTGTGAGGATAGGGAGAGGCTGGTGGGAGAAGACATTATAGGGATACATGTCTTAAAAATAGATTGAGGGGCTTTCCTGGTGGCGCAGTGGTTGAGAGTCCGCCTGCCGATGCAGGGGACGCGGGTTCGTGTCCCGGTCCGGGAAGATCCCACATGCCGCAGAGCGGCGGGGCCCGTGAGCCATGGCCGCTGAGCCTGCGCGTCCGGAGCCTGTGCTCCGCAACGGGAGAGGCCACGACAGTGAGAGGCCCGTGCACCGCAAAAAAAAAAAAAAAAAAAAAAAAAAAAATAGATTGAAGAAGGTCTAAAAATATGAAAAAGGAAAAAGGGAAAGATCTTTGTAATTTGAACTCTAGAGCTAAAAAACATCATTCAAGAGATTAAAAAATTAAACAGTGCGAGGGAAAAGAAAACATATAGAAATGAAACAGTTGGGATCACTTAGCACTAGATAGTATTCATAGGACTAGTGTAAGGGGTAAAATGAATAAACACATATTTTATTTTTTATTTAGTTAAAAATTTTATTGGAGTCTAGTTGATTTACAATGTTGTGTTAGTTTCAGGTGTACAACGAAAGTGATTCGTTTATACATATACATATGTGCATTCTTTTTCAGATTCTTTTCTCACATGGGTTATCACAGAATATTGAGTAGAGTTCCCTGTGCTCTACAGTAGGTCCTTGTTGGTTATCTGTCTTATATACAGTAGTGTATGTATGTTAATCCTAAGCTCCTGATTTATTCCCCCCCCACCACATTTCCTCTTTGGTAACCATAAGTTTGTTTTCGATATCCGTAAATAAGTTCATTTCTGTTTTGTAAATAAGTTCATTTGTAAGCACGTGGTTTTAGAGTGACAGGTAATGAACCCTGAAAGTTGTTAATGCTTAGAAAAGAAAGCATTCATAATAGGAATCCCAAAGTTGGCCAGGTTGCTCGCTGAAAAATTGAAATTAGAAAATTAAATCTTTTTGATTGGATAATGTAGAACAAACGGTCAATAAGCAGGTAGCAAACGGTGAAAAACTACATGTTGAAGCAGAATCATCAGAAAGAAAACAGTAGCAGAACAGTCATGCATGCGGTATACTATTCATGATAGAAATAAACTAAAACTGTGTTTTTCTGGAAATCTATGTATATGGAGCTAAATGCTTTGAAAAATTTCAGGAACTATTGGCTACAGACTCATAACAGTCACCTCTGGAGACCTGGAGTTGAAGAGGAGGTGGGTGGTCAAGGGACCTTTTCATCAGTATTCTGTGAAGTTTTCCAATGAAAATGTACTTTCCATATTGAAGAATGAATCATTTTTTTACAACATACAGTTTTGATGGAAACTTTCAGCTGATGTTTATGTGAGCCTCTTTGGAATATAACTCATCCTCTGGGCCACAGGGCATCCTATCACATTTGACTGGTGCCTCTGCAGTTGTGTATTTATTTGTAGGCAAGGATTCCAGATGGAGTGTGCATACATTGTACCATGTTATATTAAATAATATGAATAAATGAGAGGTTGGTTTGTTTTTTTTTTTTGGCCGTGCCACATGTCTTGTGGGATTTTAGTTCCCCAACCAGGGATTGAACCCGGACCCTCAGCAGTGAGAGCTCGGACTGCTAACCACTGGACTACCAGGGAATTCCCAAGAGTATTTTTTTATACGGGCAGGGTCACCACAAGAGGTAGTGGTGAGCGGCACTTCTCTCAAAAGCATCAGGTGCATGTGAAGAAATTGCACGTTTGTGACTTGCTGTAATGGACGGAATAGGAGCCCACAGAGGTTCTCTTGGATCTCATTCAGGAGGATGTAAACACAAGAAAAACTAGAAGGCCCGTGTCCAGCATGGCGTGGCTCCAAATTGGATGTTAGCTAGCCTCATGTCAGGGCTGTTTAGTTAGAGTGACAGATGGCGAAGCCAGATTTCTTGGGAGACTGTCATCGGTGTGATGCGCCCCCTACGCCCTCACCCGCATGATACATGTCCTCCTACCTGCCCTACAGGTGCAGAATCAGAACAGAAAACCCAGCAATCGTGGGATAGGAGGCTACTCTATTAGAACATTTGTACATCCTAGTTTCGTCTCTGTATCCTAAGTTTTTGTTTTTTAAATATATATATATAAAATATTATATTATTATATTATATTATTTATTTATTTATGTTTGGCTGCGTTGGGTCTTTGTTGCTGTGCGCGGACTTTCTCTAGTTGCAGCGAGCGGGAGCTACTCTTTGTTGTGGTGTGTGGGCTTCTCATTGCGGTGGCTTCTCTTGTTGCGGAGCATGGGCTCTAGGCACGTGGGCTCAGTAGTGTGGCTCGCGGGCTCAGTAGTTGTGGCACGCGGACTTCAGTAGTTGTGGCATGCAGGCTCAGTAGTTGTGGCTCACGGGCTGTAAAGCGCAGGTTCAGTAGTTGTGGCACATGGGCTTTGTTGCTCCGCGGCATGTGGGATCTTACTGGACCAGGAATTGAACCCGTGTCCCCTTCATTGGCAGGCGGATTCTTAACCACTGCGCCACCAGGGACGTCCCTGGATCCTAAGTTTTTGAAGTTCGTTTTTCCAGTAGACTTTGCCATTCTCAATCTTTTGGGCCCCAAAATTATATGCATAGCCTTAGAAAAATTTAAGGAACACCAAATAAGTAAGGTATTAACATTCTGCTAAATCCTTCCTAGTTTGTAAAGGATGTTAATGTGGTTCTGAGATAAAAATATGAGCTTTGCTTTGCGATTTATCTGGGGAGTCAGTTGACTGAACTTGAGTAAATTATTCACTGCTTCATTATAATTCACTAGGACTGAAGGTTTCTGTCTGGTGCATTCAACTGTCCATTGCAAAAGAATTGCTGTGTACTCAGTAAAGCACTGAAAGTGTAGAGACTGCAGATGAGATATAAATTTTACAGTGTACTTTCCACTAACAAAAATTATTTATGCAAACATCAGAAGGAGAAACTGGCTTTCAAGAGGCACCTACACTTTAGTGATTTTTAATCTCTTAGTGGGAACACATTACTGACCGAAAAAAAAAAAAAGCATTACTGCAGACAGCCATCCTAGAGTCTTGTAATGATTATCTCTATGGCTTGGAGATAACATTTTAGTAAATGGAAGTTTAGTTAAGATTCTAATAAAAAGAGCTATTATCATTGGAGAGTAAAAACTGTAGCCTAAAGTATTTTAAAACTAGAAATTAATTTTTTTTCTACTAGTACTGAAATCGTGTAGTTTATTGGAACAGATGCTACAGAAGAGGTGGGCTATGTGAAATAGGTGTGTTACACTTTTAGTGAAGATACTTCATAGCAATGCTACCAAACAGTAATAAAATCATGGCTTCAAGACTTTTACGTAGTCTAACAAATTCAGCTAATCTTATGTTTTCTCTACACAATTCCTGCCAAAGTCAATCCATCCCTTACAGTCTCTGCTTGCTCCCCTGTTGTCTCCTGATACTTTTGGTCAGAGGCTCATTACCAAATTTGTGAATCACTTTCCAGTCAGCTTTGTTGTGTTAAATAAGATTCCATGATCAGATTCTGTTTCCAGATCTCTGACCATTAAAATATCCTTCCTCCTTAATGCCTGGCATGGCTCTGATTGGCCCCTGTCTTCTGTGATATGGGCTGCTTTACTTATAAAGTCTGATTCCTCTGTAATGTGTTTTTCCTCAAAAGTGAGGCATTCACATTTCTGCTGCTTCCTTTTTTTGCATGAACAGAATTCGACAAGCTTTCTCCATCCTTCATGTTACCCTCTGGAAACCCTAACTGACTCATCTCCCTCTTTAACCACGCCCGGAATCAGCTGAAGCATTCCAGGAGCAGCCAGGTGTGCGAGGACCAGATGGGTTCAGGACCCGATGCTCAGCACAGTGGTTCTCAATCCTCTGAGCGTCTGAGCTCTGGCATCTCTTTACAGAAAATGCACAGGTGTGGAGATATGTTCAAGTGGATACAATTTCAGTAGATTGCTGGGACTCCCTATTCGTTCATAACCTTCTGGGATAAACCACCTTGACTGTCGTGCTGAGGCCAGGCACAGGAGTAACCGGGGCAGCTTCTTGGTGGCCACATAGACCTGGGCCGCCCCCCGTACCCCTGGAAACTGGTATAAAGCAGAGAATCCGGAGATCTGAAGCTGAAGGTTTTTCAGAGTTATTTCTAAGCAGGATATATTTTAGAAATCAGGTTTTGAAGCCACTTTTCAATAATAACCCCATGAGTGAGGGTTTTTTTTCAGAAGCTGATTTCACCCGAAAAAATGCATTTAGTTGGCTTTTTCCTGGACAGACTTGTTCAGACATGGGCATCCTTTCAGGATGAAGGGATTGTGAGATTTATTTTTTATTTTTTTCCGGTATGCAGGCCTCTCACTGTTGTGGCCTCTCCCGTTGCGGAGCACAGGCTCCGGACGCGCAGGCTCAGCGGCCATGCCTCGCGGGCCCAGCCGCTCCGCGACATGTGGGATCTTCCCAGACCGGGGCACGAACCCGTGTCCCCTGCATCGACAGGCGGACTCTCAACCACTGCGCCACCAGGGAAGCCCCAGGGCTTGTGAGATTTTAAAAACAGTCCGTTGGCTTCTCTCTTGCAGCCATTTGTCAGATGAAGTCTCTTGACTAGCTTGATTTGGGAATGACTGAAACCTAGTGGAAAATCAGAGACATAGGTTTTGACCCACTGACCCTAACGGGTGGGGTTTTTTTATGTCTGTTTTGTGGACTATATGGCATCTTGGAACCTACAGAAATGACAAGGCGGAAAAAATGTTAACAGTTTGTGGATGTGCCGTTTAACCAGATCATCGAACAAAATATTTGAAAAGAAGCACTCAGCCCTGTGACCCGGTGTGCTTTCATCTTCGTTTATCTTCCTGTTTCTTGATGTCTGTAATCCTCACTGAGTCTTCCCCCATCTTCCCACTGTACCATCATCTGCCTGGTTCTAGTGTTTCGGAGCAAGCCTGTACTGGCTTTGGGTCCTAATGAGGCTCCTGGGGAGGGTTGGGGGGAGCGGAGTGGGGAGGGGTACACCCTCCTGGCACAGAGGCATCCTATCATGCATTTTCCCTGATGGCCTAAGACGACGAAGCGTTAGCTCCCCCGCACACAGAGCTTCTGTTTCAGCCTAACAATGACCTCAACGCCAGGCTTGGATGTGTCGGGAAGAGCCGGGTGGATCTGACCCAGAGGGATGGACTTCCCAAATGTATGGCAGCCACTGCTGAATCTTACTGCAGTAACGGGATACAGCCTTTGAAGGACCAACGTAAATTTCGTCTGGCTCATCTCCTGGGTGGGAGGGGAGGACGGCTGGACGGCAGGCGTGTGTTATTTATACGGTGTTTTCCACCTCTTCCCCTTTCAGGTTATGGCCACACTGTGCCCCTGTCCGACGGGGGCAAGGCCTTCTGCATCATCTACTCGGTCATCGGCATCCCTTTCACCCTCCTGTTCCTGACGGCAGTGGTCCAGCGTGTCACCATCCACGTCACCCGCAGGCCAGTCCTCTACTTCCACGTCCGCTGGGGCTTCTCCAAGCAGGCGGTGGCCATCGTCCACGCTGTCCTTCTCGGTGTGATCACTGTGTCCTGCTTCTTCTTCATCCCGGCCGCGGTGTTCTCCCTCCTGGAGGATGACTGGAACTTCCTGGAATCCTTTTACTTCTGCTTCATTTCCCTGAGCACCATTGGCCTCGGGGATTATGTTCCCGGAGAGGGCTATAATCAAAAATTCAGGGAGCTCTACAAGATTGGGATCACGTGTGAGTATTGGGGTTCATGGACTCTGCCCCCGCCGGGGCTCTGTTGGCAATTCCAAGCTCCACTCACCCACTCGTGGAGAGCCGCTCATCAGAGCCCTGACTGCTTTCCATGGATAAGTTTTCCATTTTGCCACCTTCCCATAACTTTCATTTCATCATGATTCCTTTCAAAATGCTTTAAGCAAAAGCCTTATTACTGAGAATTATTGTTTCCCAGGCACCTTAAAAGTACCCATCAATTTCTTACTAGTAATGTAAGAGACACTATAAATGACAGCACAAGAATGCACCACACAGAATAACTTGATAATCAACTTTTTAAAAATTTTTTTCTCGGTACGCGGGCCTCTCACTGTTGCGGCCTCTCCTGTTGCGGAGCACAGGCTCCGGACGCGCAGGCCCAGCGGCCACGGCCCACGGGCCCAGCCGCTCCGCGGCATGTGGGATCTTCCCGGACCGGGGCACGAACCCGTGTCCCCTGCATCGGCAGGCGGACTCCCAACCACTGCGCCACCAGGGAAGCCCGATAATCAACTTTTGCTTTAAAAAAATTGCTCTACTTTATTAACTATTTTAAGCTCAAGAAAACCAGGACTAGGATGTAGCCTGTTAGCAATCCATCATGTTCTTTCATTTACCAGGAAAATCGTAAACCAGTTGCTCATCTCATTTGTCCATCTGGTTCTTTTTTGAAGAAGTTAGACCATGTTTGCCGCTTTCAGAATTTTATATGTGGAAAATAGGCATAAAATTCAGATGGCCAGTGACTTATAACTTAAACAATGTTTTAAAAAGTCAATATAATGTCATGGAAAACTTAGAAATCCATTGGCAAGAAACTGTTTATTTTTGTGTGTCTGTTTCCTGTCTGTCCACAATGTGTAGAATTACATCATACTGTATGTACAGTTTTGTTTTTGAATTTAATTGAATTGAATGTTTTTATCCAGCAGGTTCTTATTGGTTCTCTATTTTATACATATTAGTGTATATATGTCAATCCCAGTCTCCCAGTTCATCTCACCACCACCATCCCCTGTACGTATAGTTTTCATTTCTGCCTTCTCAGGAATTTTTCAAGACTCAGCTCATGCCATGTCTTCTAGGAAATCACAGTACATACTCAGGCAGCCAGATGTTCTGGCCTGGCCCTATCCTGTAGTCTTAACCTGACAGAAGGATTAGTTGAACTGTATGTATTTTCGCTTTTCTATGAAACCATGCTCACTCAGGACAAAGGCTTCACTAATAAACACCCAGTGCTTTCAGCAGTGCCTGGCTACCATACAAGTTCCATAAATATTTACCAAGTGGTTACAGGAGTGATTGCACATTTCCTCTACTTACCATATTTATCTTTAATATCCGCATAATATTTTATCTGGTGCCTATACCATCATCTAGTCCTGCTTCGATCAAATATTTGTTTGTTTGTTTATTTATTTATTGTTTTTTAAAATAAATTTATTTATTTATTTTTGGCTGTGTTGGGTCTTCGTTGCTGCGCGTGGGCTTTCTCTAGTTGCGGTGAGCGGGGGCTACTGTTCGCTGCGGTGCACGGGCTTCTCATTGCGGTGGCTTCTCTTGTTGCGGAGCACGGGCTCTAGGCACACAGGCTTCAGTAGTTGTGACACGCGGGCTCAGTAGTTGTGGCTCGCGGGCTCTAGAGCTCAGGCTCAGTAGTTGTGGTGCACCAGCTTAGTTGCTCTGCGGCATGTGGGATCTTCCCGGGCCTGGGCTCGAACCCGTGTCCCTTGCATTGGCAGGCAGATTCTTAACCACTGTGCCACCAGGGAAGCCCTCCATCAAATATTTAGATTGCTTCCAGTTGGGGGGCATTATAAATAATACTGCAGTAAATACTTTTGTATGTTTACATGTTTTTCTACTTTGTTATCTTTCCAGGAAGTGGGCTGGCTGACCCAAAGTGAACATGCCCTTTGGTGACTCATAGATCATGTTGACCCAGTGCTTTCCAAATGGCCTATGAGTTTACAGTACCACCAGAATTACCTAATGCAAGACTTTCTTGTCTTGCATTAGGGTAAAATGTTTACCTCCTCTGAATTTAAGTTTTTCATGACTTAAGAGATGTTGAATTCGTTTCTTTAATTAATTATGGTGGCTAGCTCTACGTTTCTCTTGTGCTAATTGTTTGCTCATAAATTTTGCCCAACGGTTTAATGTCCTCAATGTTTCATGTAGTACTAAATCCTTACAGAACGTTTTAAGGCTTGTTTCCATGTGAATTGTAGTTTTCTTAGGCTCTCTGAATAGTGCGTGTGCCAGGTGGAGCAAATGAACGTTCCAAAGGTATATTAGTTTGTGGATAGGCTAAAGTCCCGCAGCTTTTGTCTGAAACATCATGGCTCTTTTTGTCAGCCCTCAAGAGTTCGACTACATAGTGCATAAAGGAAAAGGAGGAGATTAGCCATTAGTCTACTAACAATGTCATTGCTATTTCTAAAATATGCTATCTTATTACCAAACCCTAATAACCAAATTCTAAAGATACTAGAAAACTGTCACTTTGCATTCTTGATGTAATCAGCCTCCTTGTTCCAGTTATGCTACCGATTCTGACTTCCCTGGTTCATTTATTTTCTGAAAATAGTCCTCAAACGTTTTACCATTTGGGGTCATGAAACTGGGATTTTTGTTACTCTTTGAGTTTTCATTTTCGTGTTTTTGTTCCTTTCCCTGATGAAAACCATTTTTTTTTCTGAAAACCGATTTTAAATGCCTTGGAATCGACTTAAAATTACCATTTTCCTATCATGGATTCCAAGGAATAGCACTTTACCTGAAGCAACGGGTTATCTTTCATTTTGGAGTCAGAAACATAGTATTTGAGGAATGGTCCGTGTGCCCCAGAAACGACTGGTCACATAATGGAAAGCTTAGTCTGCTAGCAGGGCCCCAGTGAAAGTGTAAATAACCACACCCAAAGACCTTGTAAGTACCCACATCTGTTCCTTTTTTTTTTTTTTTTTAGTATTTATTTATTTATTTGGTCACGCTCGGTCTTAGTTGCGGCAAGCGGGCTCCTTAGTTGTGGCATGCGGGCTCCTTAGTTGTGGCATGCGAACTCTTGGTTGCGGCACGTGGGATTTAGTTCCCTCACCAGGGACTGAACCCGGGCCCCCTGCATTGGGAGCGTGGAGTTTTTTTAACCACGGCACCACCAGGGAAGTCCCTCCACGTCCATTCTTAAGGGAATTTTCATCTAGCTTAAACTGTAATTTCTACTGCTAAAAGCATTGAGTGCTGAAAAGGGTGGCAAGCTTTGTGCCAAGCACTCCTGATAATACGTCAGAAACTCTTCCGAAATGTCACTGGCTTTTTGAGAAGCACTGATTATACAGTGGAGGGGAGGTTGCCCTTGGGCGAGTACAGTGTGTTATCTCTCTTTAACAATGCCTTATCAGCCCCAACTTCTTTTTTTCCCAGAATCACACCATGTGATTCTGACTCATCCAGGGTTGTAGAAGGTTAAGTCATTCTTTTTTTTAATTTATTTATTTTATTGAAGTATAGTTGATTTACAATGTTGTGTTAATTTCTGCTGTATAGCAAAGTGAGTCAGCTATACAGATATACATTCTTTTTCATATTCTTTTCCGTTATGGTTTAACACAGAATGTTGACTATAGTTCCCTGTGCTGTACAGTAGGACCTTGTTGTTTATCCATCTTATATATAATCGTTTGCATCTGCTAACCCCAAACTCCTAATCAATCCCTCCCCCTTGGCAACCAGAAGTCTTTCCTCTGTGTCTGAGTCTGTCTCTGTTTCATTGATAAGTTTATTTGTGTCATATTTTAGATTCCACATATAAGTGACATCATAGGGTATTTGCCTTTCTCTTTCTGACTTACTTCACTTAGTTTGATAATCTCTGGGTCTATCCTTGCCGCTGCAAATGGCATTATTTCATTCTTTTTTATAGCTGAGTAATATTCCATTGTATATATGTACCACATCTTTATCCATTCACCTGTCGATGGACACTTAGGTTACTTCCATGTCTTGGCTATTGTAAATAGAGCTGCTATAAACATTGGGGTGCATGCATCTTTTCAAATTAGAGTTTTCTCTGGATATATGCCCAGCAGTGGGATAGCAGGATCGTATGGTAGCTCTATTTTTAGTTTTTTCAGGAACCTCCATACTGTTTTCCATAGTGTCTGGACCAAATCTACATTCCCACCGACAGTGTAAGAGGGTCCCTTTTCTCCACACCCTCTCCAGCATTTGTTATCTGTAGGTATTTTAATCACGGCCATCTGACTGGTGTGAGGTGATACCACACTGTAGTGTTGACTTGCATTTCTCTAATAATTAGCGATATTGAGCATCTTTTCATGTGCCTGTTGGCCATCTGTATGCCTTCTCTGGAGAAACGTCTATTTAGGTCTAGGAGGTTAAGTCATTCTCCATTTTTCTCTGGGTCGTCCCTCTTTGACCCATGGAATTCAACACATCCCTAGAAATTATAGAAGTGGCAATGGATTTATTCATCAGCAGATGGGTTGCGTCTTGCGTGGCTTGATCGCACTGAGACGCTGTCATTTCTCTCACACAGGTTACCTGCTTCTGGGTCTTATTGCCATGTTGGTGGTTCTGGAAACCTTCTGTGAGCTCCACGAGCTGAAGAAGTTCAGAAAAATGTTCTATGTGAAGAAAGACAAGGAGGAGGATCAAGTGCACATCATAGAGCACGACCAGATGTCCTTCTCCTCCATCACGGACCAAGCGGCCAGCGTGAAGGAGGACCAGAAGCAGGAAGAGCCTTTTGTGCCCCCCCAGTCACCGGCCTTTGCCGACGGTGCCGCGAACCAGTAGGCTTAGGGCTTTGCCGCGCTGTCCCAGAGCGCAGGCTCAGGGCAGTGGGCGGAGGCTTCACTTTGCTCATTTTGTTGAGTATGTAAAAGCCAAGGTGACATTTGAACAAATATCTACTGTCTGCAAGATTTTTTGCATAATGGAGCAAAGGAAGCTCTTACTCTGGAGGACTGTCTTAAATCCGAGAAAATGGGGTCTGTACCCGTCATTCATATGTGACAAAATTATCTCGACTTTACTAATAGGTGAACAACACTTGAAGCAGGGTGCCTCTGTGGAGAGAAGCAGATTTTATACTTTTCGTTGGGGACTTTGGGATTTGCATTTAAATCATTTAGCTGATGGTTAAATGGCGACATTTATATTTAAAAGCAAAAAAGAAAAGCATAGAGATGTGTTTTACAAATAAGTTTATGTGTCCTGGTTTGCATGTGCCCATCTAAAATCATTATTTTTGTAGACTCTAAGTTAAACCTACTATTTATAATGACTAGATAACCATTAACTGTGTACATATAAAGTATAAATATGTTTATATCCTGTACATACGGTTTAGGTCACCGGATCCCAGCACACTTCTTAACCCAAGACTGTAGAGATTTTCCCTTTTGATTTCTCTTTATACTGAAGAATCAAAAGTTGCTGCAATAAAATAAGGGGAATAACACACTTATGAGTGAATTGCTTTAGTATTCTGCTACAATAAATGTTTCTACCCTCTCGCAGTAGTATGGTCTCAAATGTCTAAAATGTTTGTAAGCACTTCTCTGGAGGTGAACAAGTAACAAAGAATATGATTTTGTAAAGAAAAAAAAAAGAAAAGAAGAAAAAGTTAAGATATTTTGTTTTGAAAGTGAATTATGATTTGCTCTCACCTAGTACTAAAGCACAGAACCGGAACACAGACGCTCCAAACGAACAGATTCTGTCAAATGAGTCCGAGAGTTTTTTTAATTTATAAGTTGAATAAATAAAAATGTTAGTTGGTTGCAGTCGTATGCTTCAATATATCAAGAAAAGTTTTCCTCCATGTAGATAATAGGTATGCACTCTTTGGTAGCAACCATAAAGGCAACACTTAAATGCCGTACACAGGACGCTATTAGGAATTTTAGAAGAGAAAATTAGACCCTGTGTGATGACGCATGCTCAGTGACCCACTAGCCAAGTCCCAGTCTCCCGTGCCCAGTCGATGATGCTTGACATGTTGGTAAAAGTCAGCATCCTGCTGGGGAGCCAGCTGAGCAGAGTATCCTCTCCTTGGGGCTCCCACGGAAGCCTCTTCACCTCCTTCACTGTGGGCCCTGGGCACACCGTTACCAGCTCTGTCCTGCTCACTGCTGTTAGCCTTCAAACATTGTATCCCCTGACTTCGAACAGGGCCCTTCTTTATTGTATAAAATCCCATCTCGTCTGAGAGTGGCAAAACCAAGAGAAGGAATGACATCCACTCTGTAGCCCCAGTGCCTCACTCCATAGCTCCTGTAATGGGGAGCCGTCCTCGGCGGATCCTTTCCAGTGTTTAATTCCAAACGTGTCCTCCTGTCCCTCCGTTCTGGGTTATCCTGCCCTGTAAGCACATTTTTGTCTGCATTCCAGGCTGACTGTGTCTCCATGGTGGGAGACGGCTCACCCTGGGTCGGTAATTGAGTAAAGGGCTGGACTAGAGACCCCTAGGAGGATACATGCTTCCTGGGCAGGACTGGGTTTGGAAAGTTCACGGTGATCACAGTTCTTGGCATGGTGCTAAGATGCTGAAGAATGTAAATTGGAGAAAAGGTGGATTATACCCACGGAGTGTCATTGCATTTTATTCAATGCAGGAAACAATGATATGCCACCGCTGCTCGACTCTAATGTGAGAGGGGAGTGCAAAATACAGAAAACGAGGAAGAGCCTAAAGGGAAAATTCTGAATCAGGATGTCATTCATAAGCATTTGTACGAACCACAAAGGCAACATTTAAATGCTGTACATAGGACGCCATTAGGAATTTTAGAAGAGAACGTAATACTTCACTTGCAAACCTTTTGTGAATCTGCAGAGAATACCCTTAACTAAATGCTAAACCTTAATACCCTTCACATTGTTTTTGTTCTTTTTCATATGAAGGATGAGTTTCAAAAATTGGAGCAGGTTTTGCCTCCCTGTCAGAAATGAAATGTAAGGGAGAGTGTCTTCTCCAGACTTTCTTTTTGTCACTGGCCAAGGGACAGATGCTGCCCTGGAGTCCTGAGGAAGGGGGAGCTGTGTCAGCCAGAGAACAGAGGCAGGGTCCCCTGGGGGCGGGATGAGGAAGTGAGAGGCTGGGCCAGAAGTGTCATTGGAACCCTCTAGTTGGAGGTGAGCAAGTGTGAAGTCAAAGTGAACACTAAAGAAGAGGATTCTGGGAAAAAAAAAAGAGGATTTGGAGTGAGCAGAGTATAAGCGGAAGGCTGGAAGTCCTGGGCAGGAGTCTTCTAGGCTGAGTTCTTAAGAATCCCACAGAACACCCGCAGGATAGAGAATCAGCGGAAAGCATTGTCCTTCATTGTGTGTGAATTTAAAGTCAGGCGTGTCCAGTAGGTATGTTGATTTCGGAGCAGGAGATATACTCAACGAACGGTAGCTCAGAGTAAGCATTAGCCTCCCCCAAATCAAAGGGACTACAGACCAAGGCACTGGAGCCGTCTCCCAAAGAATCTTAAAAAGAAACCCATGGGACAGATAAAGTTTGGCCCAAATAACTCCATTTATGAGTGGCTTCAGGAAAAAATGTTTAGGAATGTCTGGAAAACAGTCAGTCACGCTCATACGTCCTACAGACCAGCCTTACGTGCCTTTTAGGAAATGAATAAGGAGCTATTTGCAAATCTTGAGATGTCACGGTAACTGAAGTGGTCAATGCAAAATGTTTTTAACCCTTTAAAATTATCAGTAGCACACTGGCTTCTTACTAAAAGCAGCTAATATTTGCTCCAGAAAAGAGTTCATTTTAAATTGACACAAGCATGCATTGGAGGGCGATCATGGGATTATCTATCTCTCACGCAGAATTCAGTGAGCAGAATTTCCCAATTGCGTGGCATAGTGCATCCATTTGGTGATTTGCTGTTAAATCTTCCATGCTGAGGAGAGCTGTGATGAATCCCGATATCCTCAATTCAGGAAGGCAGTCAGTCCTTTTGGGATGTAGTTTCAGAAATGCATACATGGTCAACCAGATCCTGGGCAAAATGAGAAATAACCCTTCCTTAGAAAGCTGAAGTTGAAATAATACAGTATTTACCATTTACTTTATTCAACTGTGCCCAGTAAGATTTCAGATATGTGTCTTTAATACATTTAAAGTTTTCCATGTACTGATGTATTATTTTCCAAGAGTTTTACTTTATGAAAATTTGGTACATCCAAGCTTTCTGTATGAGGCAAAACATGAGATTGTTTGCTGAAGACAATATTCAAAACATCTCACTTATCTAATAATGTGCTGTCAGATAACCTCAGCTTTCTTTTTTTTTTTTTTTTTTTTTGCGGTACGCGGGCCTCTCACTGTTGTGGCCTCTCCCGACTCGGAGCACAGGCTCAGGACGCGCAGGCTCAGCAGCCATGGCTCACGGGCCCAGCCGCTCTGCGGCATGTGGGATCTTCCTGGACCGGGGCACGAACCCGTGTCCCCTGCACCGGCAGGCGGACTCTCAACCACTGCGCCACCGGGAAGCCCCAACCTCAGCTTTCTAAAATGCAATAATGAACCCAGAAGTAAATAAAAAGGATTTTAAGTATTTTTCCCAGCCTGACAGTCAAGTACGTTTAATAAATAAGCCCCCTCTTGGCTTCCCTCAGAGCTTATACTTACTTTGCACACAGGTCTCAAAAAATTACTGCTCTGATTTCCCAACCCACAGAAAATAAACGCGCGTGCTGCTTCCCAACAGTTCCTAGACTTTCCATGTTATAATTTTTGGTGGCAGAGTACAAAAAAAAAAAATTGTCTCAAGACGCAAGTTGGAAGTAATGACCATGTAGTTGCTTGGGCAGCTTTAAATGAGCAGTTTCTCTGTTCTGGTAAAAGCATCCATGGTGCCTGCACCATCCCCTTGGCCTCCTGTGCTCCGCATCGGGGAAGAAGAGTTTACTTCCTGACCCCTCTAGCGTACTCAGGAGGAAAATCGTGAGATGCTCCAGGAACGCAACAACTG
This sequence comes from Delphinus delphis, assembly GCF_949987515.2. NCBI lineage: Eukaryota > Metazoa > Chordata > Mammalia > Artiodactyla > Delphinidae > Delphinus > Delphinus delphis. The sequence continues at coordinate 80,014,258 of NC_082698.1, read as the reverse complement.
TTATTCACAGCAAGCTGGATCCATTCTAAGCCAAACGGCAGGACATGCTCAGGTCGATATGATTGTAAAAGTATAAATTTGTGGCAAAAATGGACTTTCCACGTGGATAAAAATTTGCTTGGCCACTTGTGTGTGGTTTGTGGATCTGAGTGTATTGCCACCCCGGCTGAGAACCTTGTGTTAACCACTGGTAAGTCCACCAAGGAGAGCAGGCTTCTGGGAGCCTGACATGAGGGACAGACCCAGATGAAGAAGAAAAGACCTGCCCTCTGAAACCTTCACAGGCTGAGGCAAATAGTTCCCGGGATGGCACGGTATTTTTATTGATGTTATTTCAGTTACACAATTTTCATAACAATGTTAAACTCTGTTTGATATGCTCTGTTTAAGGAGATAAAAGAAAATGTATTTCCATACAAAATGATTAGAATTCGTTTTTAAGAGCCTTGCTTTTGAAGTGATCATTTCCACTGTCTAGGAAATTCCCTTAGACTAAGCATCTCACTTTCCAACAGGAGGTAGCGTGGTAACGAATGTATAGCCTCGCTGCCATTGACATGTGAAGATGAGACCACTGCTTACATCTTCTGTAAATAAATTATGTATCTATTATGTATTTTTAGTTGAAGAAACTGAGTTTTGAGAGTTTTTATATATAATTATATGTACATCTATCATATAACTCAGCACCTAATTTCCATTTCTTAGCAGTGGCTAGAAACCCAGAGCCCATCAGCCATGAGGTATTTAACCTTCTGATGAAGGTTAAATAGATGCTCAAAGACATCAGCATAATTTACCTGAAACTCCTGCGTTAACTTTGTTCGTGCTCTGTGTAAACACTGTTCCCTCAAATTGCTGCATTCTTGGGAAAAGTGTCCTTTTATTCATGTGCTCGTTGCATAATGAACGCTTTCCTCTGTGCAGGTGTTCCCAACTTGGCACATGGTGTAATGACTGCAGTTTAGGACAGTGTGACCTTAAAACTGGGACTAAGCTTATTTCCAGCCATTAAGCAGTGACCAAGCTAGATTTTAAGGGTCACTGTAATTATTTTTTTTTATTGGAGTATAGTCGATTTACAATGTTGTGTTAATTTCTGCTGTACAGCAAAGTGATTCAGTTGTACACATTCTTTTTCATATTCTTTTCGATTATGGTTTATCACAGGATATTGAATATAGTTCTCTGTGCTGTACAGTAGGACCTTGTTGTTTATCCACTCTATATATAATAGTTTGCATCTGCTCATCCCAAACTCCCAATCCTTCCCTCCCCAACCCCCTTCCCTTTGGGAACCACAGTCTGTTCTCTATGTCTGTGAATCTGTTTCGGTTTCATAGATGAGTTCATTTGTGTCCTATTTTAGATACCACATATAAGTGATATGGTATGCTATTTGTCTTTCTCTGTCTGACTTACTTCACTTAGCATGATCATCTCTAGGTCCATCCATGTTGCTACAAATGGCATTATTTCGTTCTTTTTTATGGCTGAGTAATAGTCCATTGTATATATGTACCACATCTTCTTTTTTTTTTTTTTGCGGTACGCGGGCCTCTCAGTGTTGTGGCCTCTCCCGTTGCGGAGCACAGACTCCAGACGCGCAGGCTCAGCGGCCATGGCTCACGGGCCCAGCCGCTCTGCGCCATGTGGGATCTTCCCGGACCGGGGCACGAACCCACGTCCCCTAGCATCAGCAAGCAGACTCTCAACCACTGCACCACCAGAGAAGCCCAGCCCTCTGTCAGCTTTTAAAACCACATCGTTTCCTTTCTATTGCAAGAACTTGGAATGGCTGTGGCATCTGCCAAAGGGTGTTTGATAAGGTCAGCCTGTAACCTCCACTCCTCGTGCTTCTGGAGACCTGGGGGCTAATCCTGGACGTTGTGAACCCACTTTGTTGGCCAACGGAGGGGACTCCAAACACTGCCTGGTCACTGCAGATTATTTCTGCAGCTCAGAGATGTAGAAATGGGGCTGTCAGACCACCTTCCCTTAACTCTGCTCCTGACTCAAGCCAAAGGGGCCTAAAGTGGGGGGCAAATCTCATCAAAATTATCAAAACCCAGAGAGGCCTTTTAGGACCAATGGGCAGACAAAGCCTGGGTGGAAGATATGCTTGTGCTGTGGATATAAGTAAGCTGAAAGGTTAGATGTAAGGGAGATGCTAAAGGCAGTCGGAGGGCTTTGAGATGCTGAATCGCTCCCCTCGTGACCTGTCTTCAGTGTTGGCTTCTGATTAAATAGAGCATTAACCGTAAGTTCGATTTCTTCAACATGGATGGAATCCATTTAGCAGCTCGGCTTCCTCAAAACTTTTGATGTGACTTTCTCTCCTCAAATTTAGGCTGTCTCACCACCTACTGAGAAGGTCTGACACTTTCACAATGACAAGAGTGACTTAATTCAAAATGAGGCAGAATCCTAAGACAATGTGAATTCTTGGCAGGCTCCACGGGGGGCCTTGGGCAATCAGTCTCACTATTTAAGTTTCATTTCCCTCATTGCCAGCTTTGCCTTCCCTTCTCCACCTTTTTTTTTAAATTGAAATATGTTTGACATATAACATTGTGTAAGTTTAAGGTGTGCAATGCGTTGATCTGATACATTTATAGGTTGCAATTTGATTGCAATTGTAGCGATAGTTGGAACTTCTATCATATCACATAATTATCATTTCTTTTTTTGTGGTGGGAATAATTAAGATCTAGCCTCTTCATATATCCAGACAAAACTATAATTCAAAAAGAAACATGCGCCCTATGTTCATAGCAGCACTATTTACAATAGCCAAGACATGGAAGCAACCTAAATGTCCATTGACAGAGGAATGGATAAAGAAGATGTGGTACATATATGCAGTGGAATATTACTCAGCCATAAAAAGAATGAAATAATGCCATTTGCAGCAACATGGTTGGACCTAGAGATGATCATACTAAGTGAAGTAAATCAGAAAGAGAAAGACAAATACCATATGACATCACTTATATGTGGAATCTAAAATAGGACACAAATGAACTGATCTACAAAACAGACCTCACAGACATAGAGAACAGACCTGTGGTTGCCAAGGGGGTGGGGGGACGGGGAAGGAAGGAGTGGGAGTTTGGGATTAGCAGATGCTAGTATATATAGGATGGATAAATGACAAGGTCCTATTGTATAGCACAGAGAACTATATTCAATATCCTGTGATAAACCATAATGGAAAAGAATATGTAAGAGAATATATATATACATATATATATGAATCACTTTGCTGTACAGCAGAAATTAACACAACATTGTAAATCAACTATACTTCAATAAAATTAAAAATAAAAAAGATCTAGCCTCTTGGCAAGTCAAAGTAATTAGAATTCTGCATCTTGAAAGATGGAGTAGAGGTACTTTCCCTACTCCTCCCGTTAATTCAACCCTGCACATTATGTGTAAGATAAACACGAGAAGAGTGAAAAGTGGAACAATGAAAGCCTACCAGCTATGGAACTCAGGGTCCAAGAAAGACACACCACAGAAAAAACTCGTCCCACCACATTCATGGCAGCAAAGACAGAGTGGGGAGCATAGACTTCTACCCTCGCTAGGCTATATAACAAGGCACCCCAATGCCCTGACTCAGGTGGTGTCAGAAAAAGCCAAGCAGGGGCTATGGACTGTCCGTCAAAGAGAGAAAGCCTCCACTTGTGCCCACTCACCCCGCCATACACACAGCATCAGCAGAACTAAGACACATCAGTTCTTCGGTGTTGGGAAATAACTCTCCGTGGGCATTTACATATCCATACACAAAGCCTTCTGAGCAAAGCTTATTGGCAACCTGGGTTAAAGGATGATTGAATGGCAAACATGCTTTGGAACTGAGATCCTGTTTATTGCTGTGGAGGAATTTGAAGTCTTATCTCATCTGGAGATATTTGCTTACATTCAAAAGAGTGAAAAAAAAAAAAAGCAGGGCGGGGGCAACTTCCTCTCCCTAGAGAGTATCTGTTTACAATGCAAAGCAAAGGCCTTTCTCTCTCTCCTCCCAACCCTCTTACCCTCACCCACGCTGCCCAGAGAGGAAAGGCAGGGCAGATGCGCCAGCCAACTATATAAGCTCCGAGTTTCATAGCTTGGAGGGTCCTCTCCTGTGGTACAACCCTGCACGTGCAGGTGTATCACTCCACAGAAGCCGGTCCTGCTGCAGCGCTCTGTGAGAGCAAAGGTCTATTCTGTGATCCAGAGACCTCGTGTTTCCTGTCCAAATAAATTAATATATATATATAAAAACTTGACAGACAGGTTCTCTTGCAAGGCAAGTCTTACCTTCCGAGAGCAAGGCTTTTTAAATTTTTTTTAAATTTTTTTCCAAAGTTGAGGGTTAGCAATGAAATTCCCTACCAAGTGGCACGTTCCCATTCATCATGCATTGCAGATTTCCTACCCTCCTCCCGTTTCTTTGAAGCTTTGACACACTTGTCTGTGATTCATCTCACACAACAGATCTGCCCCTAGAGAGCCCTGTTACCCATACAGAGCCATCCTATTACAGGGTTCTGCTGTTCCTATAGAAACTGCTCCGTGTCTGGCATCCCCAAAAGAACCGTCGTTTCATCTTTTGTTTACTCCTTCTAGGTATTTAGGGGAAGTATGTGCCTGATGATGCGGCAGGAAGAACAGGCCATGTAAACCCTTCAGCTCTATGTCTTATCAACAAAGTTCCGGGTCCCCTGCCTAGCTCGGTCCCTGCCACATAGGGAGGACTTGCTGCCACGTTACTATCGAATGCTTAGCTGCATGAATGAATGGGTCTAGGCTACATGTTCATCCTTCTAACTCGACTTTTACTGCCACTTCCGTTTCCTCTTGCTTCCCGTTTTATTTGCTGCCATCGCTGGCTCCAGCTCGGTGCCCATTTGTCCTGACCGCAATCCGCTGGTGTTCTAATGGCCTCATCCTGCGCTACTGCCAGCCTTCACCTCAGTGTCTGTGCCGGTGCCAGTTACAGCTCTGTCCCTGCAGTTTCTAATTTTCTCTTCCTCCTCTTTTCTACTTCACCCCCTGCTATGTACCAATATGGCATTCATTTCTAGATTCTTCTGTTGTTGTTTCAAAACTGTTCCCGTGAGCCATGCTGTTGAGTCCCAATATTTTCTCTTAGCCCCTTCCCCTCCATGGTTTGGCGACATGTCGCACTCTATCTTCTTTTTTCTCCCAGATGGATTAAGTGATTTTGTCAGGCCATTGGACGGGTGCCATGGCTAATTCTGCCTTATTTCTAGTGTCTTGCAGGCAAGTTACGTGGGGAGCAGAAACTTCTTAATGCTTCGTTTATAGTGAGTAAAAAAGTGGAAGTGAGGATAGGGAACTGACATTTATTTTATCAACACTTTTGTCTTCAGTTCTTACAATGCAGCAGGCACAGTTCTAGGTACTCGGGACACATCAAGGAACAGAAGACAAAAATATTGCCCCTCAAATACTTGCCCTTAAAAGAGCTAACATATAAGAAGTCACTTACTCAGCACCAGGCCCCATTGAGAGAATTACGTATATTATTTCATTTTATTCTCACAGCGACCCCGTAAGCCAGGTACCGTGCCCAAAATGGCATTGGGAATATCCTTTTGAATGTCTTTGTTCTCTCATCTGTGAAAAGTGGTGCATGCCCGTCTCATAAGGTAAATGTTAGGCGAGGACACTAATAATTGTTGAGCGCCTACTGTGTGCTGGGCATTTTTTTCTAGTTACTTTGTAAGCTTTTCCTCACCAACTCTATGAAATGAATAGTCATGTCTCAATTTCCAGATTAAAAACTCTCAATTTCCAGAATAATAGAACAATTTGCTTATGAAAAAGAATATATATACATATACATGTATAACTGAATCACTTTGCTGTACACCAGAAACTAACACAACATTGTAAATCAACTACACTTCTATACTATATGTCTATACAACTATAAAAAGAAAAAAAAGGAACTCAGGAGGAAGTTATTGTTTATTGAGTATCTTTTATGTAAAAAGTAATAATACAGTGCCAAGCTAGGTTAAAACTGCAGAAATTAAGTTCCTGCCATAAATAACTTTACAACCTATTGAGGAGATGTTTCATCAGCTGTTACAATTAAAGCAATTTATGAGACTACGGGAAGGTACGATAGAACCAGATAAGTTGATTTAGGACATGGGGAGATCTGTCTTCCATTCTGGGCCTGATGCGTCTTGGTTTTAGGGATCCTTGGGACATTTACTAGTCGATGGCCAAAAGGCATGCGGTTGTAGGTCTCAGACAGGAGATCTAGGCAGAGCTGTAGCTATGGGCATTGGAGCTGTGAAGTGGATGGAATTGTCCTGGACAAGACAGTACAGTAGTGAGAAAAGAGGCTGGCCCAGACTGGAGAACCCAAGGAACGCCTGCATTCAGGGCAGTGGTCCTCAAACTTGACGGTGCATACAGATTACTTTGGGCGCTGCTTCCCACTTCTGTCCCCTCTTGGCATCCACAGAAATGATTCTATTGATAAGAAACCTGGGATAAACGAATGAAGCCATTCATGTAGGAGGACAGCCAGCCCAGAGCCTATGCCTTCCTTTGCCACCAGCCCCTAGAAAGCTGGGGGCAGAGGCAGCACCTACATCTTGTTTAATTCATCTGTGGCTCACTGGTTGGGAAGTTCAGACTTACAATGCATGCTAAAATTTGAGATTCTCAACCCATCTCCCCTGCGATTCTGGTTTAGTAGGTCCGGCACTCTAGATTTTTCATTAGCACCTGCCATGATTCTGATCCAGGTAGGCTGACGATCTTTCTTTAAGAAACATGATTCTCAGGGTCACACGGACGGGGGATGGCCAGTTCTCTGAAAACCATGTCCAGAAAAGGAAGAAAAAAAAAAAAAGAAACAACTAGAGGGATGTGCTGTCATAAGAGCCAAGCAAAGAGTGTTCCAAAATGGAAGGAGAGGCCTGATGCTGCCAGGAAGCCCAGGAAGGTATGAGCTGGAAAGGTGCACTCAGTTAAAAGCCAAGGGTAGGGACGGTGCGTTTGGCGATCTCAAGGGGGCAGTGAGCCAAACGTAGAACAGAGAAGAAGAGACAGTGGAGGGAGGTGTAAGGTTGAGGAGACAGTTTTTTAATTGTCTTTAAAGATGGAAGACACTTGAACACATTAGATGCTTGAGAAGGAACCAGTAAAGGGGAAGAGGTTATCATTTATGAGAACGATGGGATAATTTGATCTCTACCAGTCTCCTAGGGGGATGAGAGATGGAGGCAGGTAAAGGGCCTTAATCTCAGAGAACAGCTATAATCATTTCAGGAGTGCTGTGTTCAAAGTTGGACTTTTCCCCAAATGCATAATCACCAGAATTACTAGGGAATGTAAAAAAGATCAAAGTTCTCCCCTTCTCCCCACCTCTGGAGAGCCTAATTTAATAAATACGGAGATTTCAGTATAACAAAAAACACAATAACTTATATTTTTTAAAAGCCCTCCAAGGAAATCTGATAATTAGCCAGGCTTTAAAACTACTGGCTTTTAATGTTCATTAACTCATGAAAAATCGCTTTCCCTTAGTCCTCCCCAGAAAATAAAGACTGGAACACTTCACTGAAGTAAAAACAAAATATTCTGGGTTTGAGTATTTGAAGGTTGAGAGCAGGTTCAGTTAACCATTCAAGCAACATGCAAAGACCAAGGTTAACCTCTTTCCAAAATATAGTAACAGCTTTTCATTATTTGGAGCGCCAAGGACCATGAGCATGTTTTTATTTGGTCATTTACAGCGGTGGGAGTGCAAGAGATTAGAAAACTCAGTCTCAGAAATTACAGCATGGGGATAGGTTTACCCTTAATTTCACTTTAGAAACACAAATGGGGCCTAGGGATTGGACAGTGACAATAGGGAAATCAAACAGCCAAGGGCTTGAGCATTTGGGGCAAAGGACCAGGGCTGCCACTGTAGAGAGCTGGTTCCATTGCCAGTTCTATCAGTATCTGCATGTGCCATTAGGTGCCACACATCAGTTTTCTGATCTACGAAACTGTGGGTAATAGTTCCAGCCCCTAACTGCCTTTTGGGAAGGTCCTAGCATTAAAATGACGTAATCGATGTAGTGGCATTTGGCATAAACATGCCGTATAGACACAGCTATTGTGCTGGTCAATGGTCTCATTGAAAAATGTGTCACTCTAAACAGTTTGTCTGAGAAACTGGGCTATAAATTGTGAAGGAACTTGGCTTTCTACATGACACACTAATTCCATCTACTTCCTACCAGAATGAAAATAAGGTAGCAGAATTTTCTGACACTTTAACAGTTTACTGATTATGGTGACATGATATACGTATGACATAAAAATATGTATAAAATTGCAATGTTAACCTTATTCAATTTTTTTTAAGCTATCAATTTCAGAGATCCCTGGTTCCCCGATAGACATGGAACAAAAGCCTTTTTATGTCTTGAGTTTTAAATGAGTATTAAATCCCCTTTTAACCCTCCTCCTCTTAGCTGCCACTTCAAATGTACGATAGGTCTAAAATGGACGTCTTGGCAACCCCAGAGCCTCTCCTATCTCAGTTCCAAAGCATGTTTGCCACTCAATCATCCTTTAATCCAGGTTGCCAGTAAGTCTTGCTCAGAAGGCTCTGACTGTGTATGGATGTAAAAATGCCCACGGAGAGTTATTTCCCAACACTGAAGAACTGATGGTCTCAATTCTGCCCGTACTCTGTGTTTGGCGGGTGAGTGGGCAGAAACGGAGGCTTATTTCCATATTGGATCTATTCCTTTAGCTCTAACTTTTGTTGCTGTTTTGTGCTCTGTTGTGCTGAGTCATGCTGGCTCTGCAGCTTTTATAAAAGAATGTTGCCTATAGCATGAAATATACACAATAGCCCTTTCTTAATGTTCTCCCTCCCAGGCTTGACCTTTAAAGGTAGTAAAATACTTTTCCATTCAACAGAGATAAAAAGTTGTAGAACAGAAAATATGAAGGTTTACAGGAACCTCGTGACCAGACATATAGGGACAGCTGCAAGAACAAAGGATTCAGGCACCAGGGAGTCTGCACCGACCAGTCACGCCGAGCCCCCGACCCCTTTTAGTATAAAAGAAGCCTGAATCCTAATTCAGGTAAGATGGTTCTTTAGGACACTAGTCCACCTTCTTCTCGGTCTGCTGGCTTTCTGAATAAAGTCGCTATTCCTTGTCCCAACAACTCATCTCTCCGTGTGTTTGCCTGTTGTACAGCAAGCAGTATGAGCTTGAACTCAGACTCAGTAACAGTGTGTTAGTGTAAAGAAAAAATATCACCCACCATTCCAGTTCTACAAGGATCAAGTCATTAGCCATTGCAACTGCCCACTGACACTGCACCCTGAGGGGAATTCAGTATAGAAAAGACAGGAAACATTCTGTGCTTTGGATAAATGGGCCCCTGGATGGTTAAGATGCTTATCTAAGGAAGAATTTCAATGACCTTAGATCCTTGCATCTTCCCATACGTAGAAGAGCACTAAAATCATTAACTTGACGTATTTGTTCTTTGTGATTATCAGTAATCTTTTTATGCTTGACTACATGTATTTCCCAGCCCCAAAACTCATATATATACTGGTTTTTCCCTTACTTCTGCAGAACAGTTCCTCAGAGCTATCTAAGAGACTGTCTCCCAGGCTATAATCCTCAGTAAGGTCCCCAAATAAAACTGAATCTCACTGCTCTTACATATGTTTTTAAATTCAGTAACAGTTTTGGTGACCATGAAGGGATGCAGGGCATCTTCCCCACCACCTGAACTCTACAAAGGTCTGGAGCCTTGGTACCAACAAGGGACCTCATGCCTGTTCACCTTCTCAGCAAGCCCTGACGAATTTGTTTGAGTCTCTCCCGGTCTCGGGTCACCCATCACTGGGTGACAATCTTGAGTTTTATTCAGTGGTGGATAAACTCCTCTCTGTGAGGATTAGGTTTTCTTTGAGATTACGTTCAAAAAGGGGTACCTGTATTCCTCAACTGGGAGACATTGGGAGATTTTTCTCAGTTGAGAGACACTGAGCTGGTTGGATTGGGTGATTAGGTAGGAGGCTGACCTGACATCTTTCCTCGGTTTGGATACCTTAAAAGAGTTTGTCAGAATAAAAGCAAAGGTACCATAGGAGACCTCTTAACTCCGAAGATAAGGGACACAGCTTTTCCCAGCTGGTAACGGCTTTCTCCGGCAACTAAGAAATTTACAAGAGTGGTGGAGGCGAGTTCTCATAACCGTGCAGTGGCCCCATAGGGAAAACCACTTATTGCTTTAAAGAAACTCATCCACCTGTGGACACACACACACACACACACACACACACACACACACACACACAGAGGTTTGGCCATCCAGGGCTCCGAGTGCCCTTGGCGGTGTCAGACTGCGTGAGGGAGAAACACAAAAGAGAGCTGAAATGACTCTATGGCGACACCTAGAGGAATTAAGCTCAAAAACAGTACACTGGCTCACCACACAATTTCATTAGCAATTTTACTGACAAACCAACTTTTAAATGGGTAACAGAGTTTCCCAAACAGAGAAACAAGGGATGTCAGCTAACCTCTGACAACACCCCAGATGGGTTTATGGAATTTACACTTGCAAGCACTTAATATTTGGAATTAAAGAAATCTCACCCTAAAAATGGCCAAGATGAGGGTCTTTGACATTCCAAAATTGGTTTTTGTGTATGCAGTTAGAGAAAACCAGATTGATAAAACATCTTTTCAAAATTCTGACCCTAAGGGAACAAAAGCCCTTCTAGGAGCAACTTGCATTTTTTTCCCTGTGCCTTTGAGATGTAAATGTTCTAACAGGGCTCTCTCAGGAACTCTTATCTTACTCTTATCTAGACCAGCTCCAATTCCTGAGACTGAGAAGAAAAAAAAGAGAAAAGAGGTCTTTTTAAATTCAAATGAGTAAACTTAATTTATTCCAACTGTTCTTTTTAAACTAGCAAGTTTTGTATTGTAATACCTGATTCATGACTAAATTTTAAAATGAAACTGAAAGATTTCTGGCTGTGTCTGTTTATAGCCCATGTGTATGTTTTAGATACCTCTGGATGGCATTTCCAAAATTAATTTGTAAAAGAGATCTATTTGGTTGGCTTAAAGAAAAATTAAGTGCTTACATAACTTCTCAGAAATAAAAATAAATAAATAAAAATTTTCAAAAACGAACCCAAATGAATTTCAGGTTCCTGTAATCTGGGAAATATTCAGTATTAAATTAATATCTGGTATTAAAGTTAGCTTAAATGTGTTGGTTCAGTTAATACAGACATGTCTTTAGAGTCATCAGCATTAAGTATAATACTTTTATTGTACCTAGGTTTACTGGAAGTCAAATAAGAGCCTATCTCTGTTACAAAATTTGTCAGCAAGAAAATGAAATTGGTATGATGGAATTTTTATAAGTAAATTAAATATAAATGAGATTTTTTAGGTGAACTCTTTAGGAGTAATTATGTTTCACGGCATGTCTACTTCAAAATAGTTGCCCCAGATTTTTAGTAACTTAAAACTTTGAAGTTTTGCTAAATTAAGTTAGACAATGAAAGTTTATTGATGATCTAGATCATTCTGAAACAGGAGGGAACGGGGCAGGGCACAACCTTTAAAAGAATGACATAGGCTGAGGACACGACATAAACTGATTAGAACCAAATGGGTCCAAGATGGCGGACGAGTCGACTTCCACTAGACCTTGAGCCTCAGTATACGCTCACTGTAACACATCAGCAAAGCTAAATGACACACCCACAGGCGCCATGACAGTTCCAAGAGCGACCACAAGGGTCAAAAAGAGGGCGGTGGCCCAGTTCCTGGAAATCCCCGCCCCTTCCCCCAAACAGCTGGAATACTCCTACCACTCATTAGCCTGTGAAATGACCCACCCCTATAAAAACGGACAACCCCAGACCCTGGTGCCACTCTCGCCTTCTGAGATGGCCAATGCTCTGTGGGTGGAGTGTGTGTCTCTCTGAATAAATCTACTTCTTACATATCACTTTGTCTCTCACTGAGTTCTTTCTGTGATGAGACATCCAGAACCTGTGCTTCGTTAAGTCCTGAGACCACATGTGTGATCTCGATTAAAAGACCATGGGTTCGGGCTTCCCTGGTGGCGCAGTGGTTGAGGGTCCGCCTGCCGATGCGGGGGACGTGGGTTCGTGCCCCGGTCTGGGAGGATTCCACATGCCGCGGAGCGGCTGGGCCCGTGAGCCGTGGCCGCTGAGCCTGCGCGTCCGGAGCCTGTGCTCTGCAACGGGAAAGACCACAACAGTGAGAGGCCCGCGTACCGCAAAAAGAAAAGAAAAAAAAAAAAAAAAGACCGTGGGTTCAAGTCCCAACCTGAGCTGCATGGCTTCAATTCCCAGCCAAACACATCCAGAATTCCTGAGAAGCAGGGTCCCAGCTACAAGGTGAAGTGTCGAGAAACTGGGAAGCAGGACCAGCCCTTGTGCAGACCGGCATTAAATGACTGGACTGGGGCTGAAGACGGAAGATCCAGGAAGGAAAGGAACATTCCTCGCTGTCTCAACTGAGGTAGGGAAGCCGAGAGGGGTGGAAATAAGGCCTCCTTATAAACCAGCAAAACGTGATGGCACAAGTGTCCTTCCTGCAAGGTTCATGAAGATGTCTCTTCCTCAAAAGAAAACTCAGTTTCCAAATTCCTTAGAGTGAGCGCTCCATGGAGACAAGGTTGCAGGCCTCTCATCCTTGCGGCTTTAACCCATGGTGTGGAGTCAGCCCTCCCCAGTTCCCTGTGTTCCACCAGCCACATGGACAGCTGCGAGCATCCCAGGACCCCCAGGCTGCAGCGGCTGCTGCCAGCCGAGAGATGCATGTTTCTTGCCTTGCTGACCTGTTTCTCTCTGAGTCATTTTGAGTCCTATGAAATGTGAACATATGTCACATTTGAAAGGAAAATGCCCTGGGAATCTTGCCACGTGTGAAGACCAGCAAATGGTGCCGAGCCTGTGTGAACCACCTGAGAACGCAGACCGTTGGCAGGTTACACCCCGAGTTTACTCACCGTCCATTCGCACCCCAACCCACCAAAGCCTGCTGCCGAGAAGTGCTGATTCTCACCCCCTAGGTCCCCTGCTTCAAGGGCTTCCAGCTCTTGGAGGTTTTCCTAACAAAACCACATGCCAAGAAGATGTAGCACATATATACAATGGAATATTACTCAGCCATTAAAAGAAACGAAATTGAGCTATTTGTAATGAGGTGGATGGACCTAGAGTCTGTCATACAGAGTGAAGTAAGTCAGAAAGAGAAAGACAAATACCGTATGCTAACACATATATATGGAATTTAAGAAAAAAAATGTCATGAAGAACCTAGGGGTAAGACAGGACTAAAGACACAGACCTACTAGAGAATGGACTTGAGGATATGGGGAGGGGGAAGGGTGAGCTGTGACAAAGCAAGAGAGAGGCATGGACATATATACACTACAAAACGTAAGGTAGATAGCTAGTGGGAAGCAGCCGCATAGCACAGGGAGATCAGCTCGGTGCTTTGCGACCGCCTGGAGGGGTGGGATAGGGAGGGTGGGAGGGAGGGAGACGCAAGAGGGAAGAGATATGGGAACATATGTATATGTATAACTGATTTACTTTGTTATAAAGCAGAAACTAACACACCATTGTAAAGCAATTATACCCCAATAAAGATGTTAAAAAAACAACAAAAAAACCCCCAAAAAAACACATGCCAATGTTGCCCTCTCTAAGTAGAGGAAAGCAACTCAAGCCTCATTTTTTTTTTTCAGGTGATGACATTTCTTCACACCCCATGAGCTATTCTGACTCAGTCTTTCACTCTCCTGTTTTACTCTGACATTTAAAGTAAAATGCTGTCATACTCACAGATGTGGAGAACAGGCTTGTGGTTGCCAAGGGGGAAGGGTTTGGGGGAGGGATAGACTGGGAGTTTGGGATTAGCAGCTGCAAACTATTACATAAAGGATGGATAAACAACAAGGTCCTACAGTATAGCACAGGGAACTGTATTCACTATCTTATGACAAACCATAATGGAAAAGAATATTAAAAAAAAAGACTGTATATATATATATATATATATATGTATAACTGAATCACTTTGCTGTACAGCAGAAATTAACATAACACTGTAAATCACCTATACTTCAATTAAAAAATAAATATGAATTTGTAAATGGAAAAAAAATTTTTTAAATAAAGTGAAAAATAAATTGCTGTGAAAACAAGTGGAGGCCCAGAATGGAGAAGGGAACAGTCATCTTGACCAGAAGTTTCACCCGAGGGTTGGCAGGGATGCAACAGCTGCTCTAGGCTCTGGCTACAGAGGATGTGTTTTTACATAAAATTGAACGGAGAACCTGCTCCTTGTGGCTGAATCCCAGCGCTGAAGGAAGCAGATGGAGTCCAGCGGTGCTGGGAGAAGCTCTGGCTCCTGTGGGATCCTTCACTTGGCCCTTAGCTCTGCCCTGCACGCAGCCCAAATGGGGTCTCCCCCGGTTACAGTGGTGCTGGCACTGCTGCGGCCCCAGCAAGATCTTTCATTACGTGGAATATAAAAACCTCGTGTTCCTGACTTCCCTGCCACGGCACTCCTGGTACCCAGGAGCCACTGGGCAGGACACCCTAAAGCCTGGATCCGGCACTGCTCTCCAGGCAGAGTGGCCCCTTAAAGGCAGGCTCTGACCAGCCTAGGTCCTGGATACTCATTAATAAATTGTACGGTTACTGTTTCGAATAAGTCATATGTGAATGAGTCATTTCTCTACAAAACTCATCACTCCCCTGTATCAGCAAGGCAGACGGCAGGAGGAGGGCTGGCCAAGGGCACAGAGCACTGGCTGATACGGGGCCTTTTGCTTAATGAAGAAGGTGGCCCAGGTGAGTCAGGAGCATAATAGTCTGCACTCCTGGCCTGGCTGCGTAACAAGAGGCCTCTCCAGGCACCAGTGACCGGCCAGGGGGACCGGGTGAGTGCACTGCTCTTCTGGCAGCCGCTCTGCAGCCGTGAACCAAGGTCACACCGCACAACCTAGATGTCCTGTGTAATTGTGAAAGGAAGTAGGAAGGCTGGGCAGATGCATCAGCCACCTGCACCTCCTGGTTTGTTTCCTGCTGCGTCTTCGATAGACTAAGATCACGAGAATAAGGAGGTTGGAGGTGTGTAAAGGGAAGGGTCTTGCTCTTGACAAAGAAGTGGAGTTGATTCCAGGACCAGACAGACAGCCTGTGAGGCCAGACAGAGTGCAGGGAGCACCTGGCCGTCCTGCCCTGGGACAACAGGCTGGCATTTTGGTGGCTTGTCACACACTGGTGGACCTATGCTCTAGATCACAAAGCTAACGGCCTCACAGGTGTGCCCACCTGGAGTCCTCTTGAACAGGTAACCCCCCTGCCCACGGGAGGGCTAGCTGCTCCTCTGGACGTGGTCCTGTCTTCAGCCAGATGAAGACCCCAGAATTGTCCTCGGAAACTTCCCATGAGTCTCCAATTACTCTGGCTGTTGTTCTCCAGACCAGACAATGCCTTCGGCAGGTCTTTTCTCGGAGTCCTGTCCCTCCTCATTCCCCAACCTTAAAATGCAAATTTTAAGATGTTACCCTCCAGCTCAGAAGACCTCTGGGCTCGGGACTTTCCTGGTGACACAGTGGTTAAGAATCCACCTGCCAATGAAGGGGACATGGGTTCGAGCCCTGGTCCGGGAAGATCCCACATGCCGTGGAGCAACTAAGCCCGTGTGCCACAACTACTGAGCCTGCGCTCTAGAGCCCGAGAGCCACAACTACTGAGCCCGTGTGCCGCAACTACTGAAGCCCGCGAGCCTAGAGCCCCTGCTCCACAACAATAGAAGCCACCGCAATGAGAAGCCCGCGCACCGAAATGAAGAGTAGCCCCTGCTCGCTGCAACTAGAGAAAGCCCGTGCACAGCACTGAAGGCCCAACGCAGCCAAAAAATAAATATATTTTTAAAAATTAAAATTAAAAATAAATTAATTAATTTAAAAAAAAAAGAAAAAGAAAACCTCTGGGCTCCGCAGACCCTGGTGCACAAGCCTGCTGAGAGCTCAGACCACCTAGCCTCACCTCCTCAGGTCTGCTGCCCACCCACCATAACCAACGACAGCAGGCGTCCAGGCACAGCAAAGGACAGACCCGTCCCTCCACGTGGGTTCTCGAACCTGGATGACGAGGCCTCTGATGGAGCTGAATCTGTGGTTGTGCTCTGGTAAACTGGGAACCAGGAAGATGCCCAAAGATCTCTTCTCTCCCTGACACACAGGAAACATGTACTGTCTCCAGTGTCGACAGCTTCGTTTGTGTAACAAACCCAGTCTCCTTTTTTGAGCCCTGAGCTCCTGAATTGTTTTTCCCCTACTGTCCAAAGAGCGGGAAAAATCCTTCCAGGGACTTCCACATTGAAACCCAACATGAGGTGACCAGTTCTGTCAGTCATGAAGAAATGGCTTTCTACTGCTCGGAAACAAATTATTGGAAGTCTCCCAGTAATGAGGTATCAATGGAATGATACTATTTTTGGAAACAGAAGTTTGCTGTAACAATACCACTCTTACTTAAACCTGGTTCAGATGGAAAATCCATCCCTGAAATGGATTATATAAGTACAGAAAAAATTAGTTGATACGGAAATGAAATATACTTTTGAATATATATATATATATATATAATGGTTTCAACCAAGTTGTTAAGTAGGAAACTTTCCTCATGATGCGTTCTTATTCTAATTCCTTCTTTAAAATCTTAAATTCTTCAAAATTTTAAATTTCAATTTAATTATTTTCCAAAAGATCCCAAATGTTTGTGGCTTGAGGTGTTCTGTGCTTGCTGTTTTTACAATGCTTCAAAATTGAAACTTAAAAAGTAATATCCTAGCATTGAAAACCCCCAAATGGATGCGTCTTGATATTACAAGGTGGGATTCTCAAAGCTCATTCATCTAGAAATTCCTGGAATGTAGATTTGAAAATGCAAAACCATTTAAGTGAAGCCCCAGAGAAATGGTAGTTTCCTTATAAACATTAATCATTTCCTGTACAAGATGTAAACCTGGAGCGGAGTTCAGCAGAAGGAACACAGCAGGGCAAGAGGCGTCCGCTTGGCTGCAGTCATCCTGGGAGCCCTGTGGAGCTTCCTGATCTGTCCAGAGACTGAAGCCAGGGTGGTGTGATTCTGAAGTCACTCGTTAGAGCTTTGGCTTCCTGATTCCCCAGCTTCCTGGCTGTGGCAGAGTTAGCAATTATCTGGGGTGTTGTTCTGAGGGTCCTGCCAGCAATTCTGTAAGCACTTTGCTACTTGTATTAAACCCCTTTTGATTAAAATACCTGGAGTGGTTTGGAATTGCCTTGTGACTAACACAATGCTAATCCTTCCCTTTATATCATAAGGTAGATATTATTTCCCTTTTTTTTTTTTTTTTTGCGGTACGCGGGCCTCTCACCATCGTGGCCTCTCCCGCTGCGGAGCACAGGCTCCGGACGCACAGGCTCAGCGGCCATGGCTCACGGGCCCAGCCGCTCCGCGGCATGTGGGATCTTCCCGGACCGGGGCACGAACCCGTGTTCCCTGCATCGGCAGGCGGACTCTCAACCACTGCGCCCCCAGGGAAGCCCTATGTCCCCTATTTTATAGGTGAGGAATGTGAGGTTTCCTGATCATTTGTTTCAAAGTGTTATTCTTGCTTCTCTTACCCTCTTACCTTAAGGAAAAGTACTCATGGTTATATGAGACATTATGGCTTATCACTGTGGGAAGTATACTTAATCACGGTTAAGAAAATATGTGAGATGCTTATTAAATAAATTGAAGAAAGCAGCCTTGGACTTCAAAAAAGATTGGCAACAGAAGGCATAAACTACTCCAAAGAAGGTAAATTAGAGACATTCCGAGGGCCAGGCTCAGATACAGTCATTAAAATAGCAAGATTAGAGTGTGCATTTAAATACTAAATACTAATGGTGTTCCTAAGAAATGCATCTCCTTTATTAAGCTTAAGATCTACATATTTGTAAGATAATCATACCTGCCAAAGCCATGATGCAGGAATCGTTTTTGCTATATGTTGAGGCAGAGCAATTGTACATAGCACGGGCCGTGAGAATACATGTCGCAGATCTCCAATCACAGGGAGTTTAACTGAGCAAAGGCTCTGGCTGTGGTGCTCTGAAATCTATCACGGCATTTGCCCTGAAGCCGTGATGAAGTCAATGAGTGAGAGCAACAGGGTCCATAAAGCGGGCCATTCCCAGGAGCCCCTGGACTTCCTGACATCTGATTTGGCTTGAGGGCCTCCTGATGGTCCAGCAGAACCTTCCTCACGTGGCACCCGGCACCTGTGATGGACGCTTCCATGAACCATGCCCTTCTCTCTCCTTCTCTTGTTCTTGACTGTCCTAGGCCTGCAGCGGCTTGAAGCAGGATTTCAGGTCCCCATCCATAGACTGACGTCAGGCCCTGGCAGCGAGAGCACCGAATCCTAGTCACTAGACCACCAGGGACCAGCGGCCAGTGACAAGAGCCCTGGCCCGTCGACTTTGTAGAAATGAATTCCCACAAAGAGGCGAAAGAAGTGAAACAAGTAAAGTGTTTCTTAGGAGGAAAAAGGGTTCATGTGAATAGACTTACACGGGCAGACGCAGAGAAAGAGTCGTGCCCCCATGGTAGTTTGAATCACTTATATGGGACATGTCTTCCGGGTATCCTCTGGCCAATCATCTTGCTTTGCCTGGCTCTGAGTCTGTATTTGGTTTGTCTCAGGGTCCTCCCCTGGGTGTGCACACATCTCGTAGCCAAGATGGATTCTAGCGAAGAGGCCTGTGGGTAGGTTGACATCACCTCCTATGGAGTGGCGCGCCCTCCCTTTTTGACCTCCCAGGAGCTTTTCTGTGCATGTGTAGTCGGGAAGGTCTCCTTGACCTCGAGAATGAGAAATATGTGGTCTCTCTATCTCTTATCTGGGCAGAGCTCAGCTTCTCCTCCCTCCTGCTATTCTGGAGTATCCGTCCACAGGGGACGAACTCCAGCAGCTCAGCCTGGGGCCCATCTATCTCCTGCCTCGTACTCAGCGTCAGCTTTGCATCAAGGTCCAGCAGCCTTCCTGGACCTCCCCATTTACTCTTTATTAGAAGCTATAGCAGAGGTATAGCTTCTAATAAAGTCATTGGTGTTTAATCCCACCCTGGCATCAGCTTCCCAAAGGACCTGGATTAACACAAACGCGAAGTACCAAAGGAATACAATCTCATTCTCTGCAGCTGAGCCCAGGGAGTAAGGACACACTCCTACAATGAACTATATTTCATGGGCCATACGTACTCGTGGGAGGCACCTTAAAATGCCTTATACTTGGCACCAGGCACCGAGATAAAATGTTTTTTAATATTTGTAGTGAGGTCATAGTTTCACTAAGGCTGCAATTCAGATAGGCAGAATCCCTCTACTATTTTAGTCTTTCTATTGAGCCCTACATACCAAGCATAAATAAAAATTTAACTTTCTTCATGTTTTAAAGCTTAGACTGATCTGACACTAGTATAGTCCCATAAGTGCCTAATTTTTCTTGCATTAAAAGAATGTTCTTTCTCTAATAGCGTGTCCCATTCCCTGCCTCCGGGCCTGAAATGGTGGCCAGGCACACGGAAGGGATGTCGTAAGGGAGCCTGTGGAGGAGGCATAGACTATGGGTTCTCAGCTGTCTGATCTCTCCCTGCTTGTTCAGAATCCCACGGTGCCAGCAGTGGCCGGTTTGTCCTCATCTTGGTTTCTGCAGTGCTGGTTCCGAAGTCTCTGTCACATCCTCCATCCAGCCCCTGAGCCTGACAGTCCGTTGCCAGTGTCTGCCATGGGGTCCCCTGGCCCCGCCACTGCTGGCATCACGGTCAGACATCTGGCTCTCATCTCACTGTCTGTACTCTCTGTGGGGACTGAGAGTGGCTGCAGCAGGTAATACTCCCATGGTGACGTGGCCATGCCCCAGCGGGTGAAGAGGCACTTTGAGAGATGATGACTTAGCAGAGCTTGAGTGGGGACAGAGGCATCAATACCTCCATTCCCACCCTCTGCGTAAGTTTCACCTCCCTGAAACCCCCCACCCTCACACAGACACACACACACACACACACAGTTTCCCAAGGCCCCGAGGGGGAATGTCTACCTTTCCTCCTCCTTTGTTCCCTTCTTTCACTATCTCCCCAAGCTTTCTCTCACATTATATCCTTTTCAGACCTCACTGAAGTTCCACTAAGCCTTAATGGAGAGCAGGGAACCCCGACTTCAGAATGTACATGCTGGGGAAGCAGGGTGCAGGGTGTCCATTCTGCTGTGCAGGTCAGGGCAGAGGTAGAGTGTTTGTGGAACCAGCAACCGCTAATTCCTCAATTCCTCAGACAGCCTCCTGGTTCTTACAGCTCCCTACTATGTCAGGGGACACTCTTCACAGAAGCTCAGGTAGAGTCAGTTCTTCCACCAGTGATTTTGTAAACCACGTAACGCCCTGAAATAAGTCTCCTCCCACTTAAGGTAGCAGTAGTGGATTCTGTTATCTGCTGCCGAACACTGACCAGAGCAGCACCACACGGAAACTGCTTACTTGTCCGTCTTCCTCACTTCGCTGTGGAGTTCCTTGAAGACAAGGACAGTGCTGGCATTTCTGCAGCCCCAGGGATGAGCACCACACCTGGGCCCTAGTAGGAACAAGAAACAATTCTTCCTAAGGGGGCGATACCATGCGGATGTGGAGTGCAGTCAACTAGCAACTTTGCATCAGTCTTGAACTTTTCATTCTTCATTCCGGGCCACCGGGATCACTGGGCCTCCTGTTCATACTTTTCCTTTAGCACTTTATCATTAACTGTCTTTGTTCTGGCCATCGTCTTGTGGGTAAAAAATCTAATAAACTGTGTTATTTGCATGCGATGTATTTTGCCTATCATATTTCCTTAGTTTTGTGAATGTATGGTGCTTGTAAATAGATACTTCATGTCTTTATATGAACTCATTTTGTCTTCTTTCATGTCTTTTGTGGATTTGTTCAACTTGTCTGTATCAAATATTGATCATTCTCCCAAGAAACGTCAAACTCAGATGAACAAACATGGTAAGAATTTCATATGATGTAGATTTCTACAGAAACAGTCTGATACATTCTGAATTGTTATTAGTATCAAATGAAGTTGTTCTCAAGTTTTCTTGGAACGAGAGAGTTGCTTTCCTAGAGATTTTCTCTTTCTTAGTGAAGGATACAAAGGTCAGTCTTCTAAGGGGTGGTCTAGTGTAATGTTTTCAAAACACTCAGTCTTGAAGAAGAACGTTTATTTGTTCTAAAGCTCTATAACAATAATCTTATAACTTTAATCCTAAATCACTAGCTTTTAATCAAGAAAAAATTCTCTGCCCAGAGGGCAATATTAAACCACCTTTCATGCTGCAATTTCAGATTTCTCCATTGTCTTGGGATTAAATCCGTGTTACTGTGCTAATGGATTTAAAGGTTTTAGAAGAGGGAGAGAAAAAGGAAAACGTATTATAAAATTATTAATAACTTCTTGGTCTCCTTGACCACACAATTCATGGTGCTAATCCCCTGACTACAAGCATAGTGGTCGCTAGAATGGTCTTATTGATACCTGCCTAATGTCAAGGAGGATAACTGAGTTTGCTGTGTTTCTGTAGAGGAATTGATGATACTTGTGTCAGATTACACACAATATGTTTACACACTCAGTCACGGAACATCCACAGCCCTCTCCCCTCCTTCCCTCCCTCTTCTCTGCCCACCTCCTCTTCCTTGCTTTCTTTTTTCTTTCTAGCCTATTTTTATTACAAAATACGATTTTACTAAACCCCCTTAGGTCCTCAAACTCAGCAAGTTAAATTTTGTCATCTTCATAATTTTGCTTACTCTCTGCCATTGATCAACAAAAAACTTTATAAAAAGGCATATTTGCATGTATATTAAAAACTAAACCCATAGAAGAGTGTTCAGTGAAAAAAACCCCAAGTCTTTCTCCATGCTTCCTGGCTCTCTCAATATCACTTACCAGAAATACCATTATTCACTTAAAAAAATATATTGTATATATATATATGTATAGATTAGATATATATTTGTGTGTTTGTATATGTCTATGTAGGTAAGGATAGATTTCAATTGTGTGTGTGTATATAGATAGGTACAGATATAGATGTAGATCTACCATGTGTATGTTAAGGATAGATGTATATTTTAAATAGTCATGATTGTTATTATATAGCCTTGATGTTTTCATCTAGCACTACATTTTGGACTCCTTTTAATTCTTCATAATTGCTACATAGTATCATTGTATAAATATACCATAATATGGGCTTCTCTTTTTTTTTAATTAAGTGTTTTTTCCTGTTTTCAAAAGTCATTTAAGTTTATTATTGAAAATTATTAACAATTTTTAGCTATCAAAGACATTTTCTTCAAACTCTCAGAATTATGCTTGATTGCATTCATTATTAATTCATTGCAG